>NC_070609.1:8302424-8605454 GCF_027172205.1 Podarcis raffonei | reverse complement strand
CTTAAAGACCTCCAAAGAAGGAGACTCCACCACACTCCTTGGCAGCAAGTTCCACTGTCGAACAGCTCTTACTGTCAGAAGTTCTGCTCTTACTGTCAGGAATTGACTGTGCACAGCCCACCACTTTCCACACTATCTTCAAAGTAGCCTTCCAAGCAAATCAGTGCCCAAAGACACTCACGCTATGTATTTTTTTGACAGCTGCTGAAGTTCGCCAGCCACAAAGATGAGTGATCCAGAGCACCAAGCACTGATGAGGGACCATCCAGGTGCGCCATTATTATTACATCAGTTTTCCCTCTCAGCTGCCAGACCCAGAGGGCTCTGGCAGCGATGGCCCTTTCTGATCACTCCAGGAATGGGTCCCGGAATGCCGTTGCCTACAAATCGTCCTACTGCATTTTGGTGCAGAATGGGTGGAACTGAGCAGGGGGCCACATCTGCCCATTCCGCTCCCCTCTTGGCATCTTCAAATCTTTATGCTGTCTGTGCAAAAGTGGTCAATGGTGCACTCTTTGATCACCTTTGTTGATTTTGCTTCTCTTCCACTGATAGCAGAAATGTCATGGTTTACTGTCGCAGCCCAGGTGCTTTCAGGGGTAAATGTGTCATTAAGTCAGCCTTCTGCCAGTCCACTGTTTGGTCACCATGATGGACAATTCCTCATTAAATAGCAGTTAGGGGCTATTACAAATCATGGCTTCACATGGCTGGGGATGGATGTGTCCTGGTTTGGTAAAGTTTCTTTTTTGCACTGAATCTACTGCTAGCAATTTGGGTTTTGTTAGCGAGGATATATGGCGGACTTGACTTTTGGAGTTTTCCAGCCCTATGTTAGGCCATTTAAGGGCCCACATTGGTTATAGTTCCACCTGACATGCATCTCACAGTGTTTATTGGTGTCTACAGCAGACATGTCCAAAGTCCGTTTCGGGGGCCTAATCTGGCCCGCCGATCAGTTTATTTCCTTATTTAAAAACCTCAACAACTCCAACCCAATTTTTCAATCCCCAAAATACTCAACAACTTGGGTTGGCCCTTTGGTCAGCCCCCACGGCCCTTCACTTCATCAAATCTGGCCCTCTTTGAAAAAAGTTTGGACACCACTGGTCTACAGCATGGTCCTTTGGTCAGTCAGAGGGTGTACAAAACCGCTCACTGAATGTAGTTCAGTCTCAGTCACTGCGCTTCAGTGCATTAGATGGGCAGGCGTTGTATGAGGTGGGATTGCCTCCTGCCCACATAATTTGACCCTGTGCTTCTGCAGCATCCTTTTCAGATCCTGGTCGTTCATGTGGGTACCACAATTTGAGGTTGCTAAAGGGCAAAGCCCTTGTCGCCCAAGCCTGCCTTGAACTCCTCTTTATTTCATGCCTATGGTTGCCATAGGATGTGCCTACTTAAATTCCCTTTGTTGCTGCAACTACTAACCACCTGGTTTTTAAGATAATAATTTTTTCTGCTTTCTTTTTTCCTGTAAAATGGGTTATAATTGTACAGTTGAAACCCATGAAGCCGTTTACTGCAAAGCCCTGGCAAAGTCTCTGCAAAATATCGACCCACCAGTGACAATGGGATTCTACGCACCATGGGGGAGAAGCAAAAGAAGGCTCCTAGATGAAATTGAAAGTAAGTACCATTGACTCGAAAAAGAATAATCAAAGCTGCATTTAAATCTCCCAGAGAGGGATGCAGAAGGTAAGGGGTGTGAAGTTAACTGGCAAGGCATGGGATCTTTCTTGCAAAGAAATCCTGCATCAGGGAAGCTCAGTGACTCAGGGCCAGGAGAACGCCAGATTAAGTACTCAACGCACAATTATTTTTAAGGCATACTTCTAGTAATTTGTTTATAATAATGTGTATACCCTATTTTTCCTCCACGGAGCTCGCCTTGTATCAAAACAAACCTGTGAGATGGCTTGGGCTGAGAAGCAGTGATTGGCCCAGTGAGCTTCATGGCTGACCTATGATTTGCACTTTCTTCTCACAGGTCCCAGTCGAACAAACTAACTACTAACTCCACATTCTTTTACACTGCTGTGTCTCCATACCCACACCAAACTGGTATCCGGAGTTTTGTGATGCCCCGCTAAAGCACATAGTCTAGATACAGACCAAATAAAAGGACAGATTAAAGAGGAAGTGGTCTCCTGTTCCAAACCAGCTTGTGAGCCAGTAGATTTCTATTATTAAGGATCAATCTCCAGCATCTCCAGTTAGGGCTGGGAATATCCCCTGCCAGAAAACCACTGGGGAGCTAATGACTATCAGTGCAGGTAGATATGGAGCTATATATCCAGAATGCGGCAGCTAGACTGGTGACTGGGAGTGGCTGGCGAGACCACATAACACTGGTCTTGAAAGACCTACATTGGCTCCCAGTACGTTTCCAAGCACAATTCAAAGTGTTGGTGTTGACCTAAACGGCCTTGGTCCAGTATACCTGAAGGACCGTCTCCACCTCCATTGTTCTTCCCAGATGCTGAGGTCCAGCACCGAGGGCCTTTGGGCAGTTCCTTCATTGTGAGAAGCAAAGCTACAGGGAACCAGGCAGAGGGCTTTCTCGGTAGTGGTGCCCGCCCTGTGGAACGCCCTCCCATCAGATGTCAAAGAGACAAACAACTACCTGACATTTAGAAGACATCTGAAGGCAGCCCTGTTCAGGGAAGCTTTTAGTGTGTGACATTTTAATGTATTTTTAATCTTTGTTGGAAGCCGCCCAGAGTGGCTGGGGAAACCCAGCCAGATGGGCGGGGTACAAATAAATTATTATTATTATTATTATTATTATTATTATTATTATTATTATTATTATTATTACTACTACTACTACTACTACTACTACTACTATATAGACCAATGGTCTGATTCAGTATAAGGCAGTTTCCTATGTTCCTAAGTAATGACCAGAAAATGACCGACCTACCCCCCACCAGCTGTGGACTGCAGCAGACTCATCCCAACTGTGATGATGAGTACAGATTGGTACAAATGTTGTGCTTCCCACTTTCTTTTACAGGCCACATGCCCACAGAGGGGGAGAAAAGTGGGGGAAAGTATTCCCTGCTTTCACTCATTTGGCGTATGATTTTTTGTTACCCTGCTTCCGGTTCTGAAGAACTCAAAGGTACCCGGTACATCTTCATCCATTTCGATGCCTGGGAGTATGTGGGATGTGACCACATCTGGGCTGGCCTTCTTACAGCGCTGCTTGACGGAATCGAAGGGAAGAACAAAGCACTTTTTACAACTTTTATGATCCTTGATGGGCAATCTCTGAAAAAAACAAAGAGAAAGAAATGGGTTTTTAAAGGATGGGGGAAACTCTTCATTCCTGTTATAACAGGTTTGAGTCTTCTTTTAACAGCAGCTAGCATGTTGATAAAGGAAGGTAAATTCGATTCGCGCTATGGATCCACTGCTTTAGTAGGGGCTATTCTGTTTATCACTCCTTTCATACATGTAATGACCAAGTTCTACTTCACACTGAAAAAGAAGCTTCAGACAGAAATTGACAGAAACACCCTCAGTGCCAAGCTGGGCTTCATGCATTTTGTGAAAGAATTAGTGGAAACCATAGCTAATTTCCTCCAGTTCCTGGGATGGATAGAGAAGCGAGAGATCCGGGTGGTCCTGAAGATCATCAATTTGGACAGATGCACTCAGGACAAAGTGGTGGATGTTCTTGATGCCATAAACATACTTCTTTCCAACAAAGATGCCCCATTTATCTCCATCTTGGCTGCCGATCCAAGCATCCTTGTGGAATGTATTCAAAGAGAAAAGAAACACACGAATGGCTACTTGTACTTAGACCGAATTGTGTCCTTGCCCTTCTCCCTGCCGCAGATGACTCCCAAGGACAAATTAAGGCTGGTCAATGAGATTCTGAAGGTGGATTATCATGCGTGCTCTTACGAGGAAAGCAACATCAAGATCACGGTGGTAGGCTTAGAAGACCCCAGCTGTAGCGAAAAGTTAATTATCTGTAAGCACTTGATGAATAACGAATACATCCCAGGGAATTCTGCGCAACTGAAGAGGGTGGTGAACACAGTCCTGACCATCTTGTCCATCACCAAGCTGGAATCAGAGGCTCCCTGGAAATATGAGGAAAGAATCAGCATTGAAGAACTGATAGACTGGGTTGTTCTTTCCAACTGCTGGCCTTGCCGCCTGAGCTGGATTTTGCAATGTGAGGAAGATGCCAGACAGCAAAGAAAGCTTGAGGAAAACCAGAAGGAGGAAGCAGATAGAAAAGACGGAAGCCGACTATGGAGGGAAGAAGAGGGAGATGGCAAAACATTACTGGAGATTTACAATGACAATGAGCCAGCACTGGCTAAGATTAAGAATGATATCCAAAAACTTCTGGAACTGGATGGTGATCCTGATCTTTTCAGAAACTTCTTGGCCACCAGGTCCCAGATCACAGCAAAGTGGGCGAGATATTTGGCAAATTACCTGGTCAGTTTGGATTTCTCTTTGAAAAGGCCATTTGAGTTGCTACGGGGCCTGAACAGCATAACAGCAGAGAAAGAAACAAGTCACCATCCATTGAGTGTCACAAGAAATCAAAATCCCAACAGTTTGAAAACACATATGCTTAGCAGCCAAGACAGTCCTCCTAAGCTGTGCTAGACAGACCGATGGAAGTTGTATCTAGATGGTACTAGGCTGAGCTAAGTGATTTGATCTTTGCCTCTTATAATTACTGTAAATCCACAATTACTAGGGGGTTACCACAGTTCACAAATAAAGCCAAAATTGCATATTGTGGGATGACCAAAGCCATTTCCCCCCCAGAATCCTGCCCTCTTTTGACCCGCTTTTTAAATTTATTTTTGCCAGACTGTAAAGCTGAATATACACAAATTAAATGTGCGTAAGTTGTGGGTTTCCTGTACTTAAAAGAGTACAGGAACAAAACACTAAATGACCTCAAAACCACCAATATCCATGAACCACAAACATAACCTCAACTAATACTAGTTTGCCATTTGGTAGAAACATTTAACAACTTTGGAACAATCCTGGTTTGCCAGTTAGGACGCGATGTCTGCTCTCTTAGCATTTCTTCCCAAAAGCACCTTTTGCTCTGTATCTTACAGAACAGACTCAAAGCAGGATTGGAAGGGAGGAGAAACCCACCCCAAAACAGGCTGGATGTTGAAGCCTGGAGGTCTGCATATGGACTCAGTGTGAAGAGGGAGACTGCTGACTAGGTCAGGTATTAGGTTATAACTAGGATTTTGGGGGAAGCAGCAGAGGTAGATACCTATTTCTGAAAGCATTAGGCTTTGAACCTGTGGCCTTCTAGATGCTTTTGGACTCCTGGCCTCCAAGAGTCTACTTCAGAGATTTCCAAACTTTTCAGGTTGGTGACATGCTTTTTAGACATGCATCATTTCGCAACACAGTAATTCAGTTTTACTAGCAAACCAGAGGTTAAACTAACCCCTTTCCAGCCCCGGGAGGAACGTGGGGAGCGTTCACACGACACACCTACATACTGTGGCCGACGCACTGATGTGTCACGACACAGTTTGGAAAGATCTGGTCAACTTTAATATTTAACTTATTTTATCTTTTATTGTTATGCTGCTATCTGTTTCTTGAGATTGTATTGTTGCTATTATTCTGCATTTTTATCTTTCATTGATTTATTTAAGGTTTTTATTAACACTTTTCAGGCAATCCTCAGTGTAGCTTACATAAAAAAAACTCTTGTGTCAATAAAAATGTATCTTTATGTATCATTCTTTAATAATAACAATAGTATTTCAGAGTTCAAAGCATTTCTTTATTGTCTTGGTTCCTCCTTGCAGAGGTTGGCTGATATTTGTGTTTCTATTTATTCCAATTATTCATTAAATTTCTATCCTACCATTCCTCCCAAAGGCCCTAGGGTGACAAACAACAAAGCTGCAAAACTATAAAAATAAAAATATTTAAAACATCAATAACAGCTAAAAACATGTTAAATATACTAAGAATTGGGTAAAACAGAATCCTGGCTCAAGATGCTACTTTATATCGGGCTGGTGGGAAATGGTGAGGTATGAACCAAACTTCTTCTCAAGTAAACCTATAATTCTATAATCCATTCAAATATATTCAGGGCTATATGTTTAAGGATGGAAACCAGAGTGAACGAAAGCGGGAGAAATATATATTGGGAATACTTGATTTGATGTCAGGCAGTTGATTTGCTGTGGGCTGGAATATTATGCTGTTTGCTTTCACCTATGCCCAACTTGTATTTTTGTAAATATATCCAAATATTACCAACTGCCATCAGTCTCCAGTGATTTATCCTTCCTGTTGGAGCTGAACCCAGAAAAACACCGCCCCTGACATTTATTGCTATTTGGAGTGTGGAACCTATAACACCAATGTGTGAAACCAAAAAACTACAGGAAGTGAAAAAAGAAAAAAGAAAGAATGTGGAGGATGTCCTACATTCTATTTTGCGCTATACTTAATAAATATATGCCAATCCAACCAACATGGGTTTTTTTGTTTCATTCTCCTTGATATTTTTAGTTTAGTAGTTAATTTTTCTATCAGCACCAATTGCCAGTCTTTTTAATACCATGTGGTCAATGTCACAACCTATATACCGTACTTTTCCGTGTATAAGACTAGTGTTTTGTTTTGTTTTACTTTAAAAGAAGGTCAAAAATCTGGGGGCATCTTATACACGGATAGTGCATATGCTCATTTTCTAAATTTGGGGTCCCCAAAAGCAGGGGGCTTCTTATACATGGGGGCGTCTTATACACAGAAAAATACGGTAAATTTCAAATAAATTTCAGTATGCAGCTATTACAAGCCATGATGCTAATAAAAGCTGGCCAATAAGATGCTTAAATTGCAGGTGCATATTGTCCCCTATGTAAAGTTTAAATAAAGCCTCCATATATATTTTCTTTCACAATGAACTCATTTAGTTAATAGAGTCTATGTGGGGTGTGAATCATCTCTTCACAGCAGCACTTTAAGCATGGCGTGGTCAGATGCCTCCTTGGACCTCTCTCTGCTATTTCCACCCTCGACACCAGACTGGAGGAAATCAGTATAAAATAGATTCTTGTGTGAACAGCATGCCTAGGAGAGGAAAATGTGTGATTATGCTCTCCATGCTGTAGGTGGCGCCAGGTGTCCACTAAAGCATGTTCCTCAAAACGTTTAAGCCCAGTAAAAGGTAAAGCTGCTGCTTGTCCACCAAGTTTCTCTTATGCACAGCAACCCAGGTCATGTGGGCGGGGAGGGGGGGGTTGCAGTGATTTTTAGGAAGTCATTAGTTTGCACCAGGCGTCCTGTTGGGAAGACCAAGTTCTCTGATTGCATGTTCTGGAAGTTGGGCAATAGGGGCAGTATAGGATTCCTTTTGGTGTACCGACCTCCCCGCTGCACCAAGGATTCCCTGCCCGAGCTGCTTCAGGTTGTGGCGGATATTCTCCTGGAGACACGTAGTTTTGGTTGTCCTAGGAGATTTTAACATCCATGCCGACACGACCTTACAAGCGGCCGCTCGGGACTTCGTGGAAAGCATGGCCTCCATGGGGCTGCCCCTGAATAAGTCTGGCCCAACTCATAGCTGCAGACATGCCTTGGACCTGGTGTTTACCTCTATGGATGTTGGTGATCTGACACTAAGTAAAAGCGAAACTAAAGAAGTGCCATGGTCAGATCACTTTCTGGTGCAACTGGACTTCTCCACGACCCTTCCCCTCTGCAGGGAGGTGAGACCGATTCGGATGGTCCGCCCCTGCCACTTAATGGATCCAAATGGTTTCCAGAGAGTGGTAGGGGATGTTTTATCCCATGTTGATGGCCTTTCAGCTGATTCCTGGTGGCCCGCTGGAATGTGGAGTGTTCTCGAAGCTACCAGCATGAGTTTGACCAAACTGCAGGAGGCAGTGGAAGACAGGAGTGCCTGGCATGCTCTGGTCCATGGGGTCACGAAGAGTCGGACACGACTAAATGACTAAACAACAACATTGACTGTTTGGCTCTGAAGCGCTCTCTCTGATTGCATGGAGCCCGGATAGCCCCGTGGTTTTCCACAGATCTAAGGGCAATGAAACAATTGCTGAGAAGGCTAGAGCGCCAGTGGCGGATAACTCATTCTGAAGCTGACCGGACATGGGTTAAAGCTCAATGTTGAGCCTACCAAGTAGTGGTAGTGATGGCAAAGACTTTCTTCATCGCCTCTATTGCATCTGCAGAAAACAGCACCAGGAGACTCTTTCAGGTGGTTCGCAATTTAGTGGAACCACATGATCTCCTGCAATGATTTTGCAAAGTTTTTTTGCAGATAAAGTCGCTCAGAATTGGGAAGAGGTAGACTCCACTGTGGGAGCAGGGCCGGGGCAGGAGAGTGCTAGAGTCCTGTCTAGTCAAGTTGCGTGGGGTCAATTCCAATCTGTTACGTCCGAGGATGTGGACAGGCTGCTTGGACGAGTGAAACCAACCATCTATCTCCTTGATCCTTGCCCATCCTGGCTTATAAAAGCTTAAAGGCTGTCAAATGGCTGTTGACCTGAATTAGGGTTGTAAATTGAAGCACAGGTGACCCTGCAATAATTCTTTAAAAAAGATGAGACAACTGCCGTCATCTGCTGGAGCCCCATGCCTCCTAGTGATTTGGATGAACCTGGAGAGGTGAATTGCACACTGTGCCCTTGATGTTTAAGCAAACAATTGGCGGGCCTCTTTATGGTGGGTTTCTTGTAAGTACAAGCACACCCGTTTTCTCCCTTTTTATAGCATTTAAAACTTTTGTTGTTGTTTAGTCCTGTTCGACTCTTCGTGACTCCATGGACGAGAGCAGGCCAGGCACTCCTGTCTTCCACTGCCTCCCGCAGTTTGGTCAAACTCATGCTGGTAGCTTCGAGAACACTGTCCAACCATCCCGTCCTCTGTCGTCCCCTTCTCCTTGTGCCCTCCATCTTTCCCAACATCAGGGTCTTTTCCAGGAAGTCTTCTCTTCTCATGAGGTGGCCAAAGTATTGGAGCCTCAGCTTCACGATCTGTCCTTCCAGTGAGCATTCAGGGATGATTTCCTTAAGAAATTAAAGGAAATTTCCTTAAGAAATTAAAGGAAAAGAAATTTCCTTTAAAACTTTACATCATTCAAAATAGTGCCCCAACCGTATAAACGTAGAGTTAACTGTTTCAAATCAGTACCCACCCCCACCATATTTACCTCGTATCAAATGGTAGCAACCTTAGCAAAGAGACTGTATATATCCCAGAACTGTGCTTTCTGAATCAAAACAAAAACAAAGAATACAATTTTAAACTTTAATACCCCCCTCCCCCCCAAAATTAGGCCATTGGGCAATAACTTAATTGGGACCGTCAAAAATGTTGCAAAATGATGTGCAAGGTTTTGAGTTCTGCAAATCTCTTCATCAGGGTTGATAGTACACAAGCAGGGTTGGAAGGGATCAGACCCAGCCCCCCCTGCCCCCAGAAACAACTAGGCTGGATGCTGAACTCTTGAGGTCTGGATACAGACTCAATTTGAAGATGGAGATTGCAGATTAGATCAGGCAGCAGCTTATACCTGGCATAAAAGCAGCAATGGCTGACTCCCATATTTCAAAACGTTAAGCCTTGCTGTTACCCAGATCTGTCTCACGTATTAAGCCAGGTTTGGGGAAACTGTGCCCCCCCAGATGCTGTTAGACTCTCAACCCCCAAGAGTCCACAGGCAGCACAATGAATGGTCAAGGATGATGGGAGCTGTCATCCAGCAACAGGGTCACAGGCGCCTCTTCCCTGCCTTAAATGAAACACATCTCCTTTAGGCAGAAAGCAGTTGTAAAGAGGAGAACAGATGTCTACATCACCAAAGCTAGTAATTAGATTTAGGTGGTGTATGGAGGGTGAAACAGTCAATTGCAGCCAAATTGTATAGTGTTACTTAGTGATTGTTAGCTAAAGAACACAGTCCATCTTACCGTGGAATCCAGTTTAGAATAGAGATGATGATGATGATGATGATGATGATAATAATTTTTTATTTATACCCCGCCCTTCCCGGTTCAGAAAACCAGGCTCAGGGTGGCTAACAACAAATTTAAAACACTTAATTGTAATACAACATAGAAGCAACATAAAATACAGTAGAAAGCATGAATAACAATAAAATTCAAAGTTCAAAAATCAATTTGGGGGAAATCCATCCAATAAACATTAGATTGGACTAGCTGGCTGAATTAGTCCTACTTGGGCCAGCGAGGAAGCCCGGAGAGAATTAGTTGTGGGGTCCCAGAGTGGGTCATCTTCATAAAAGGGGAGGGGGAAGGAAGAGAAGAGAAGGGAAATAAAAGATCAGGCTGAATTCAAATTAAAGGCCAGGCAGGATAGCTCTGTCTTACAGGCCCAGAGAAAGGAGATTAAATCCTGTAGGGCCCTAGTCTCATGGGACAGAGCATTCCACCAGGTCGGAGCCATCACTGAAAAGGCCCTGGTCCTGGTGGAGGATGCAGAACCTGTGGCCCTCCAGATGTTGTACCACAACTTCCATCACCCCATACTATTTCGGTATTCAATAAATAATAATAGAAACACAGATATTGGTCAGTCTCACAGGGGTGTTTCTAAGGAAGAACCAAGGCAATAAATGAAGTGCTTTGAACACTGAAACGCTACTGTTGTTATGAAATAAAGAGATGATTATCAGCCTGCCTTACGGGGTTATTTGCCAGGATGAGTCAAGAAAAATGTGTAATAGCTTGCCTGAGCCACAGCTGCTTCATCTAGCTCCTTCCTCTCTGCTCCTGGAGACCAATGAGACCTATGACGAAGGGAGTGAGTAGTACGCAGCTGACCACCCAAGTGCCAGCAAATGCGGGAGTGAGGTGGGATGAAAGGCAGAGGGAACAGCCACAGTGACCTAACTAGAATTAGAATTTTATAGGAAGGAGTTGTTTGTTCCTATACTTTATATGCCACCCCTTCAGTGCAAGTATTTCCAGGGTGGATTACAGCAAAAAAGATTACAGATTACAGCAAAAAGATTACAGCAAAAAAGGGGGGAAGAGCTGGCCATCATCTCCCAGTGGTCCAGCTGGGGTGTTACCCCTCTTGCACTGCCCACAGGACTACTCAAGAACCATCTTGCACTAAGTAGGCCAGTGGTGGGGAGATGCAGCTGTACACAATTTTTTTTTATTCTCTTGGAGCTTGGTTCAATCGCTTTATTACATAATTTTTATTGATACTTGTCAGAGTGGTTGTCGGGAGCAAGTCAGCAATAACTCGCACAGTGTCAGTGAAGTTAACTCTCTTTATTCAAAAAACAAAACAGCTCAGGAGGCCAGGCCCAGTGAGCACAGCAACTCTTCCCAGTCGATCTTGCCCCAATGAGACAGTTGTGAGGACTGACGAGCCCCGCCTTCCCACAGCTCTCTAAGTCTCCTGCTCTCTCAGGTCCTTCCCAAGCAAACTGAGACTTTGACACCTTGTCTGACACTATCCTCCCTCTTCATACCTCTCCTGGTTTTGGGAGACCAGGGAGGAGGGCAGCTGGTTGCAGAAATGGGGGAGACCCCCTGGCTCCTTCACCAGTCTGACTCATCTCTGCCTCTTGGCCCCTTCTCCTCTCCAGCCTCTGCTTCTGAACTGCTCTCTGTCACAGACTCTTCCTGCTCACTAAATGCTATTGCCTCTCCAGGATCCAACACCTATTCCTTCCAGTCTGCTCCCTCTTCTCCCTCTCATTGTCATCCCACCCCACCCTGGCTCTGAGCCTTCCTCCTTTGGGGGTTCCCCAGCTGCTGCCTCTCACCACTCATCTGCATCCAGCCAGTCCATAACAATCTTTAAGACTTTTGTATGGCGCTGTGGGTAAAAGCCTCAGCGCCTAGGGCTTGCCGATCGAAAGGTCGGCGGTTTGAATCCCCGCGGCGGGGTGCGCTCCCGCTGCTCGGTCCCAGCGCCTGCCAACCTAGCAGTTCGAAAGCACCCCCGGGTGCATGTAGATAAATAGGGACCGCTTACTGGCGGGAAGGTAAACGGCGTTTCCGTGTGCTGCGCTGGCTCACCAGATGCAGCTTTGTCACGCTGGCCACGTGACCCGGAAGTGTCTCCGGACAGCGCTGGCCCCCGGCCTCTTGAGTGAGATGGGCTCACAACCCCAGAGTCTGTCAAGACTGGCCCGTACGGGCAGGGGTACCTTTACCTTTACTTTACCTATAAACCACTCCTAGCTTTAAGGGCTCCTGAGACAATTTGCAAACCTGGTCCTTCAAGGAAGTTTAATCCCTTGCAGAACAGGATGTGTACCTAGTTTCTGGATAGGAGAATCATTCACCCAAATCACTTCCGTCTCATCAGGATTCAGCCTCATTTTACTGGCTCCCATCCAGTTCATCACTGCCTCCTTCTGATGGAATGGAGAGATAAGAGCTGCGTGTCTTCAGCATACAGTTGACACCACACTCCAAATCCCCAAACAACTGCTCCCAATGGTTTCATATAGATGTTAAATTGAAAGGAGACATAATGGACCCTCCGGGACTCCACAGTCCAAAAGCCATGGAGCCAAGCAACAATCGCCTAGTACTACTTCCTGGTACTAACCCTGCAGGTAGGAATGAAACCATTGCAGTACAGTACCTTCAGGGTTGCATTCCCTTTGTCTCTCTCCCAAGAGAGGTCATCAGTCAGAGTGACCAAGACTGATTTGCTACCAGAACTAGGTCTGAAACCAGACTGGGATGGAGCTAGATAATCAACTTCCTACAGGCATACCTGCGGCTGGGCGGCCACCACCCTCTTGATCATCTTGCTGAGGAAAGGAATATTAGAGAGCGGACAGTAGTTCTCAAAAACCTCTGGAGGCTGGGAAGACCCTCTTCAAAGTGGTAGCTATGGCCTCACTGTGCAAGGATCCTGTTCACACCTGTAATTCCCTGATGCTCCAGAGACTTTCAATAAACCTGAAACCATTGTGGCATCAAGTTCAGCATGGGTTCAGATGATTTTACCCTAAAAGTGATTCACAGGTCTCTCCCAGCAAGCTATTGACTGTCAATGATACCACCCCGATCTGGACCAGCCGGTTTACCACTCTAAACAGCTCTGCTGGGAATTCATACACACACATTCTCAGCATTGGAATTTCATTCTTGTGCCAAGTCTTCATGAGTGATATTTGACTCATTATGTCATTAACACTTAGCCAAGAAACAGACCCTTTCCTTAGAGAGTAGAACTCATGAGGTAAGCGTCATCTTTTCAGACTTAAGAGTTCCTCGGAAAAGACTCATATCCCTACCTCGAGGAAAATGCGAAGAAGGAAGGATTACCAGTTATAAAGGACAAAAACAATGCATTTGTTCCTTTCCCTGGTTGCCAAGATCACTACCTCTAGTGCGGTTAGCTGTGCAATAGCTTGTTCCTTAATTTTAGTATGAGCAAGAAACTCATGCACCTGCTTCCTGTCAATTCAAGTGATGAGTGACTCTCCTAATGCAGGGTGAAATTCCTATTCACTAATAACACATTAACGAAATGCTAATAGGATAATCAATAGCAGCTTTATAAACCAGAGACCAAAATGAGTACTGTATTAAAAGTCAAAAGTCCTTCATGCCACACTCCAAAGGTGAGAAAGTGTTCAATAAATGGGGTGGCACCCACATATTAGTTCTTCTCGGTTGTGATCAGAGTCAGACCCTTCCCTCAGTTGGTGAGGACACCTGGAGGAAGACCTGCAAAGAGGATCACAAGACAAGGGCAGTTTAATATGAGGGGAAGACGTTCCTACAAGACAGATCCCAAGCCATGTAGAGCTTTGAAGGGAAACATCAGCTCTGAACTGCACTCGGGGAAACCAGTGCAGTTCTTGAACAAGGGGGCAACAGTTTCTCAGTGCAAGGTGCTAGTTAGCAGCAATCTAGCTGCTGTATTCTGCACCAACAGCAGTTTCCAAACAAACTGTTTGGGAGGTAATCTTCAAAAGGTAGCCCCATAAACAGCACATTACAGTGGTACCTCGGGTTACAGACCCTTCAGGTTACAGATGCTTCAGGTTACAGGCTCCGCTAACCCAGAAATATTACCTCAGGTTAAGAACTTTGCTTCAGGAACAGAAATCGCGCGGTGGTGGCGTGGCGGCAGATGGAGGCCCCATTAGCTAAAGTGGTACCTCAGGTTAAGAACAGTTTCAGGTTAAGAACAAACCTCCAGAACAAATTAAGTTCTTAACCTGAGGTACCACAGTACAGTAGTCTGTTGAGGAAGGTTCTCTCTGCTCAGAGATGCTGTATTTGTAGGTTTGAAGAGGTTGAACATAACCCTCATTTTCTATTCTGTTTTCAAGCAACCAAAATCCAAGTCACTTTCTCATTGGTCTGCCACTGGGCAAATAAAGAAACAAATACTTTGATTCTACCACAAATCATAGGGTGATTACTGAAAAAGTAGCTTATTTTGCTTTTGTGAAGAAAAGCTACACCTTACCAAGATATTACTAATGTTACATAACTATCCTAAGAAATCTATTTCATTTCTGTATGATGGTTACTTTTATTAAGACCTATGGTGACAACAATAAATTACTGGCTTTTATGAACTGATAATTGTTTACTTTCTGTGAATCTACAGCCAAGCAAACTTCTCACCAAGCAAGCTGGTGTAATCCGAGTTTCCTTTCATTATGTTGAAAGCCACTGCTCATATTGTGTCATGGTTAGCCACATCCCATTTAATATATAGTCTGTGAGATTCAGAGCCAAGAGTCAGTGTCTGGGGTTATTCAAGCTCCACTAAATCTGTGGCAAGCCTTCAGGTGAAGGATCCAAACAAGTCCATGCTCGTGTTGGTTTTTTTTCCAGGTAAGGTGCATTCTTTTCTAAGGCAAAAAAGAAGAGGGTGGGATTAACTTGCTTATCTAGAGATGATTTATGCACCTGCATAAATGTTATGGATCAGGGAATGCAGCACAGTCCCAAGCCAAGAGAATTCCTACGTTGTCTAGCTTGGCTTTAGCCTCATGGATCTTCAGACCATATCCAAGGATTTCTATCCAGCATGACCATCATGTCTGTGGCTAATGGGAGTTGTACTACAAAACATCTGGAAGGACACAGATTAGGAAAGGCTGATCTGGGTGCTGCATTACCAGGGTGCTACTAGTTCTCAGTTGCACCTCACCCAATGACCACAGGGGACAGTCAGGATCATAAATGCCGATGAGATAATAGAATCATAGAACTTTAGAGTTGGAAGGGACCTTGAGGATCATCTAGTCCAACCCCCTGCAATAGCAGGAATATGTAGCTGTCCCGTACAGGGATCAAGCCTGCAAGCTTGGCACCATGCTCTTACCCACTGAGCTATACAGATAATGCTTAAGTATCCTGGCTTTAACCAGCATCTTTTAACTGAGCCTGGAGATTAATGGGGAGACATCTATGTATGGTGGGAATTGCCAGCATCCCAGTGTGATTTAAGCAGTATGGCGGCCCACCACCACTTACTCTTCCTTTAAGCTAGTGTCCTGCCCAAAAATGTATTTATTCTATGTATTTCTTTTTTGACAGAGTTGGGCAGCTGCTGAAGTTGAGACGCTTTGCAACAGAGATGAATGACCCAGAGCACCAAGCACTGATGAGAGACCATGAAGGTGCATCATTATTACTAAATCAGTTTTCTGCACTTTCCCCTCTCAGCTGCTCGGTCCACAGGGTTCTGGTAGCAGTGGGCCTTTGTGGCCACTTCAGGAATGGGCCATGCTGTATTATTTTACTGTTGTTAGCTGCTCTGAGCCCGGCTTCAGCTGGGGAGGGCGGGATATAAATAAAAAATTATTTATTTATTTATTGACGATGTGCCTTTACCCACAAATTACTGTGCTATTGCATGTTGGCACAGAGTGAGCTAAGCAGAGCAGGGGGCTATTTAGGCCCATCCCACCTCCCTCTTGGTTTCTTCAGATCTTTATGGTATGTGCGCCTCTGAGGAAGTCTTGTGGAGGAAAGAGAAATCACGTGTGGCAACAGTGGTGGTATGAGCCTGTAGCCAGGCTGCTTTAGTTTCATGCTTAAGGCAGTCAGTGCTACATCTTCCCTGTGGCCCCTGAAGCAGGAGGTTCAACCCCATCTCATTCAGCAGTGGTCTCAGCACAAGGGGCAGGCGGTTAATGATGCCCCTCCCTGATCACCTTTGTTCAGATTGCTACTTTTGCTTTGATAGCGGAATCATCATGGTTCACTGTTGTCGCCCAAGGTGTTTTCATAGGTAAGTGCGACATGAAGTCAGCCTTCTGCCTTCTGCCAATCCACTGTTTCATCACCATGATGGGAAGTTCCTCATTAAATAGCAGTTTGGGGCTGTTACAAATCGTGCCTTGACATGGCTGGGGATGGATGTGACCTGTTCTGGTGCACAATCCTTTTGCACTGCTGCTGCATATACTACTGCTGGCACTTTGGGTTTTGGCAGCAAGGATATACAGGCCATGGTGGACTTGACATTTGGAGCTTTCCAGCCTTATGTTAGGCCATCTAAGGGCCCACATTGGTTATAGTTCCACCTCACGTGCATCTCACAGTGCTTACTGGTGTGCACAGCATGGTGTTTTGGGTCAGTCAGAGGGTGTAGAAAACTGCTCAGTTTGGGTTCAGTCTCTGAGAGCCAGTGTGGTGTAGTGGTTAAGAGCGGTAGTCTCGTAATCTGGGGAACCGGGTTCGCGTCTCCGCTCCTCCACATGCAGCTGCTGGGTGACCTTGGGCCAGTCAAACTTCTCTGAAGTCTCTCAGCCCCACTCACCTCACCGAGTGTTTGTTGTGGGGGAGGAAGGGAAAGGAGAATGTTAGCTGCTTTGAGACTCCTGAAGGGGAGTGAAAGGCGGGATATCAAATCCAAACTCTTCTTCTTCTCTTCTTCTCTGAGCATTGGATGGGTAGGCGTTGTATGAGGTGGGATTGCCTCTTGCCAACATGGTTTGACCCTGTGCTGCTGCAGCACACTTCTCAGATCCTTGTCATGCATGTGGGTGCAACAATTTGGGCTTGCTAAAAGGCAAAACCCTTATCACCCAAGCCTGCCTTTAACTTCTCCTGTGGCGTGCCTCTTTATTTCACGCCTGTGGTTGCAATAGGAGGTGCTGACTGCAGCTACTATCCACCTGGTTTTTTAAAAAATAATATCTTTTTGCTTTCTTTCCTGTAAAATGGATTGTGATTGCACAGTTGAAACCCACGAAGCCCTTTACTGCAAAGCCCTGGCAAAGACTCTACAAGAGATTGACCCGCCAGTGACAGTGGGATTCTATGCACCATGGGGAAGAAACAAAAGAAGACTCTTAGATGAAATTGAAAGTAAGTACCGCCAATTCCCATGGGAAAAGAAAGCCCAGATAAGGAGACAAAATGTAAGGAGTGTGGAATAAACTGGGGCCAGGAGAAATCAATATTAAGTAATAACGGGTACAGATTAATATAAATGGTGTGCTTCTGCTTTCTTTTACAGGCCACATGCCCACGGAGGGAGAGGAAGGTGGAAGAAAGTATTCCCTGTTTTCACTCATTTGGCATATGATTCTATGTTACCCTGCTTCTGGTTCAGAAGAATACAAAGGTACCCAGTACATCTTCATCCATTTCGATGCCTGGGAGTATGTGGGATGTGACCACATCTGGGCTGGCATTCTTACAGCGCTGCTTGATGGAATCGAAGGAAAAAACAAAGCACTTTTTACAACATTTATGATCCTTGATGGGCAATCTCTGAAAAAAACTAAGAGAAGGAAATGGGTTTTTAAAGGATGGGGGAAGTTCTTCATTCCTATTATAATAGGTTTGATTCTTATTTTACTAGCAGTTAGCATGTTGATAAAGGATGATAACTTAAAGTCGCTCTTTGGATCCACTGCTTTAGTAGGGGCTATTCTGTTTATCGCTCCTTTCATACACGTAATGACAAAGTTCTACTACACACTGAAAAAGAAGCTTCAGATAGAAATTGACAGAAACACCCTCAGTGCCAAGATGGGCTTCATGAACTTTGTGAAAGAAGAAGTGGAAACCATAGCGAATTTCCTCCAGTTCCTGGGATGGATAGAGAATCGAAAGATCCTGGTGGTCCTGAAGATCATCAATTTGGACAGATGCACTCAGGACAAAGTGGTGAGTGTTCTGGATGCCATAAACATACTTCTTTCCAACAAAGATGCCCCATTTATCTCCATCTTGGCTGCCGATCCAAGCATCCTTGTGAACTGTATTCAGAAAGAAAAGAAAAACACAAATGGCTACTTGTACTTAAACCGAATTGTGTCCTTGCCCTTTTCCCTGCCGCATATGACTCCCAAGGACAAATTAAGGCTGTTTAATGAGATCCTGAAGGTGGATTATGAGAATCCAGCTGCATGCTCTTGTGAAGAAAACAACATCAAGATCACGGTGGTAGGTTTAGAAGACCCCAGCTGTAGCGAAAAGTTAAGTATTTGTAAGCACCTGATGAATAATGAATACATTCCAGGGAATTCTGCGCAACTGAAGAGGGTGGTGAACACAGTCCTGACCATCTTGTCCATCACCAAGATGGAATCGAAGGCTCCTTGGAAATATGAGGAAAAAATTGACATCAGAGAGGTGATAGACTGGGTTGTTCTTTCCAACGGCTGGCCTTGCCGCCTGAGCTGGATTTTGCAATGTTTGGATGATGCCCGATACCGAAGAAAGCTTGAGGAAAGCCAGAGGAGGGAAGCAGATAGACAAGGAAGAAATCTGCTATGGAGGGAAACAGAGGAAGATGGCAAAACATTACTGGAGATTTATGATGACCATGAGCCAGCATTGGCTAAGATTAAGAATGATATCCAAAAACTTCTGGAACTTGATGGAGATCCAGATCTGTTCAGAAGCTTCCTGGTCACCAGGTCCCATATCACAGCAAAGTGGGCCAGATATTTGGCAAATTACCTGATCAGTTTGGATCTCTCTTTGAAAAGGCCGTTTGAGTTGCTACGGGGCCTGAACAGCATAACAGCAGAGGAAGAAAAAGCAGAGAAAGAAACAGTAGACGAAAAGGCAGCAAGTCACCATCCATTGAGGGGAGAAAGACTTTGTGCTGGCAATCAGGCAATGGCTGTTCCCACCCGCCTTGCCCGACGCCCCACCTCTAGGAGTATTCTTCATAAGGAAGCTGTTCTGAGAGGAAGAAATGTGAGGGGGGAAAGACTCTGTGCTGGCCATGAGGCAATGGCTTTTCCCACCCGCCTTGCCCGACGCCCCAGCCCTAGAAGTCTCCTTCATATGGGAGGTGTTTTCAGAGGAAGAATTATGAGGGGGGAGAGACTTTGTGCTGGGCATCAGTCAAAGGCTTTTCCCACCCGCCTTGCCCGACGCCCCAGCCCTAGGAGTCTCCTTCATAAAGGAGCTGTTTCTGAAGGAAGAATTATGAGGGGTGAGAGACTTTGTGCTGACCATCAGACAATGGCTTTTCCCACCTGCCTTGCCCCACCCTCCAGTCTTTCCCAGACCGTGACTTTAAGAAAAGCAGAAACATCTGAGATGACAGAAGATGAGTTCAGAAATATTTTTTTTAAATAACTTTGTAAGTTGTGTGCCTTTGTTTCTCAACTTGATCCTTTTACAAGGTTTTGTATGTATTGTGGTATTTTATTCATTGTGAATTGCTGTTACTTTTACTGATTATAGTTTAGTAATTATTTATTGTAATTGTTGAGAGTGAATTTCTGTTTAATTATTATTTGCTGATACATAATGTTATTGTATATGTAATGGACTACTGAATGTTACTTTATTTGATATAAATTGTTTATTTTAAAGATATATTTTTATGATTACTTTTTTGTATTGGATCAAATTGATATAAGGTGTGTGTGATCTTTGTTGTATATTTTGTTGTTCCTTCAGCTTGTAAACAGCCTTGTGTATACTAATATAGAAAGGCGGTATACAAATTAAAAGTAAAATGAAAAAAATGAAATGAAATCAAGAACAGTGTCACAACAGCAAGCCACAACCCAAACAGTTTGAAAATGCATATGGCTACAGGTGTGAGACAGCCTTCTGCAGTTGTGCTGGTCAAGGCTGATGGGACTTGTAGTCCAAGACATCTGGAGGGCACCAGGCTGAGGAAGGCTGAGCTTAGAGATTCGAAGGACTCTACCACTTATCATTTCTCAAAAGGGTTAAAAGCAGTGCTATTTTTCTAGAAAAAGAGGTGCTGGAACTCATCATGAACACCTCCCTTGTTCTCTTAGAATGGCAATGGCGCCTACCTGAGAGGTATCAGAACTGAGTTCTAGTGAGTTCCAGGGCTGAAAAAAGCCCTAGTTAAAAGAACCAAACACAAAAATACCCCAGAACCACCAATATCCATGACCCAGAAATTAAACCTCAACCAATACTAGTTAGACATTTGGTAGACAATTTTAACAACCCTGGATCAATACTGGTTTTCCAATTAGGGTGTTAAGTCAACTCTCACATCATTATATCTCAAATGCTCCTATCTCTGTGTTTCTTACACAGGAGGCTGTCAAAGAAGGCATTAAAAAGCAACAAGACAAATACTTTCAACATGCATTGTTTTAAATCAGTAGTTAATATATCGAAATGGCAGAGCTTGAAACTCAGATGGGAATCTCCCCCACCAAACCCTGAAATGGCACTGCTGCATGTGTATCACTGGAAAATGAAACACTGTGAAAATTAGGGGGTCTGTTGTCTTTTCGGGACCTACCTGAAGACCCTCTTGTCAATAAGCTATTTTCCAGTCTGCATTTGTATTGGGGTATTTGTATTGGGTATTTTTGGATATTTTAATTTTTATTTGTTTGCCGTCCTGGGCTCTTCTCAACTGGGCAGGAGGAGGGTGTTCTGAAAGTGGGAGATATTGACAACAGCACCTTGTCATGGTCAGATCACTTTCTGTTGAGATTTATGTAGTTATAGTAAAGGCAACATTTCAGCACCTGTGTTTTTGTATAGGCAAGCCTACCTAGATATGTAGATGTTGATGTATTTTAATTTATTTTACTGTTAATCTTTTAGTTCATTTTAATTATTGTTTTTAACTGTTGTTTACGATAATTTTAATATTTCTTGTAAGCACCTTCAAAGCGTCAATACAATAAAGTGGTATATAAATTTTATTAAATAAACCAACAAGTGCTGGTGTGTGTGTGTGTGTATTGAAGTATTTATATTTAACTATAAATGTCATGGAACATAATGTTGGTGAATTTGCTCTCTGATTTCCAGGATTAGTAAAAGAGCGTTATGGGCTAGAATTGATATCTGGACCCAGCCCAATACATTTTGATGTTTGAAGCAGGTTATTAGCAGTGCTGAACATGCCAGAACACAGTTCCACCACCTTTTTTGGGGGGGAGGAGACAGGGAGGCTCTCGGACCTGTCAGAACATTGCGCCTCCTTCCCTAAGCTGGGCAAACGTTTTTCTGAGCTTAGGGAAGGAGGCGTAAGGCTCTGACAGGATCCTGGAGCCCTGCTGCCTCGTTTCCAAAGCTGGGAGGGCTTTAGGAAGGTGGCAGGATGGCTCTTGGACCCCCTCAAAGCATCATGCCTCCTTCTCTAAGCTGCGCAAATACTTCCCAGAATTGAGGTAGGAGGTGCAAGCCTGTGTCCCAGCAGAATGTCAGATGGTATGACCCTGTGGTGAAAATAAGCATGCAGAGTCAGGTACTGAGAGTGCAGAAAAAGTTGTGGTATTGCCGCATGTCATTATCATGCACCATGTAATAACTATATACCAAGATCATAATGAAGTTTCAGTAGAACATGCATTTGTTTAACATGTAATTGTTTCTCCTGGCCTCAGGGAAAATTTGTGCCCAGAGAGTACTGGCACCTGTTTTTTGCAGAAACAAAGCACTGCCTATAAGATCCCCACCCCTCACCCCATTCCCATGTATATATTCTGGCAGTTAAATCTGACTTCAGCTCTGGCAATGGGTCAGCATTCTTCACTGCATCCAAGGGCAGCAGGCTAACTTAGTGAGTGCAGAGGAAGGCATATGGCACACAAAGCTGCCCTCCAACTGACAGGAAGAGCTGGAGGGGCTGCCCCTGCTTTACTCCCACCCGCAGCACCTGCCACCTGAAGCAGTTGCCTCACTCGGCCAAATGATAGGGCAGGCTCTAGTTTAATAGAAATCGTGGGAATATGAAAATCATTTCAAAAGAGATTACACATGCCTTTTCTGACTGCTTCACCCCTATCCAGCACCTATGGGTGAGGCTCAAGATCTGTGTGTGCAGAGGACAACAGAAGCATTTTGGGAGAGGCAGAGAGACACAGAGAGAAAAAGAAGGAAAAGAAATAATATTAATAATTTATTATTTATACTCCTCCCATCTGGCTGGGTTTTCCCCAGCCACTCTGGGCGGCTCCCAACTGAATATTAAAAACACAATACAGCATTAAACATTAAAAACTTCCCTAAACAGGGCTGCCTTCAGATGTCTTTTAAAAGTAAGATAGTTGCTTATTGCCTTGAAGGGAGGGTGTTCCACAGGGTGGGCACCACTACCGAGAAGGCCCTCTGCCTGGTTCCCTGTAACCTCACTTCTCGCAAGTTGGGTGATTATATCTTGGGGAGTGCTGGATCCAAGGAATTTGATTGTGAGGTAGTAAATTTACTGTGGGAAAGAACACTGTGCTGTTTGCCTCTTCCTGTGCTCATCTTGTATAATTGTGCA
Source organism: Podarcis raffonei (assembly GCF_027172205.1). Taxonomy (NCBI): domain Eukaryota; kingdom Metazoa; phylum Chordata; class Lepidosauria; order Squamata; family Lacertidae; genus Podarcis; species Podarcis raffonei. The sequence goes on along the minus strand of NC_070609.1, from coordinate 8,582,735 downwards.
TAAATACAAACATTGCAAACTCACATAAGCATCCAGTGATCTCTCCTTCCAGGAAAGCAGCACCCCTGAAACCTCTTGCCATTTCGGGAAGTGGGGCACCTGTAAAAATAATGTGTGAAACTCTGCAAATTGGTACCATTTATATTTGAAACTGCCCTGACGCGGGTGGCGCTGTGGGTAAAAGCCTCAGCGCCTAGGGCTTGCCGATCGAAAGGTCGGCGGTTCGAATCCCCGCGGTGGGGTGCGCTCCCGTTGTTCGGTCCCAGCGCCTGCCAACCTAGCAGTTCGAAAGCACCCCCGGGTGCAAGTAGATAAATAGGGACCGCTTACTAGCGGGAAGGTAAACGGCGTTTCCGTGTGCGGCTCTGGCTCGCCAGAGCAGCGATGTCACGCTGGCCACATGACCCGGAAGTGTCTCCGGACAGCGGTGGCCCCCGGCCTCTTGAGTGAGATGGGCGCACAACCCTAGAGTCTGTCAAGACTGGCCCGTACGGGCCTGGGTACCTTTACCTTTTATATTTGAAACTCTATGATTTATTATTTTTTAATGGAGACACAATTTAGGTTTTCTTCCCCAATGTAGAAGAGAAAGGGACCCTGGCTCTCTGGAGGGACAGGAAACGGGGAGCAAAAAAGGTATTTGGTGTTAAGGAGGAAGTGGGGCCTTTGAATGGAGCCCAAATACATCTACAGTGGTACCTCGGGTTAAGAATTTAATTCGTTCTGGAGGTCGGTTCTTAACCTGAATCTGTTCTTAACCTGAAGCACCACTTTAGCTAATGGGGCCTCCCACTGCCACCGCGCGATTTCTGTTCTCATCCTGAAGCAAAGTTCTTAACCCGAGGTACTATTTCTGGGTTAGCGGAGTCTGTAACCTGAAGCATCTGTAATCTGAGGTACCACTGTATATGGTACACTTGAGGTTTTACTCCAAGCAGGGCAATATTTGCCACACAGACTGGTGACCTCAAGCGAATGCTCACCTGCTAACACTTCCTGTCATAAATAAATTGCAGAGAGTTGAGGGCGTTGGTGTCCATGGCTCAGGAGAAATGGGGCACTGGGAGCCTAGTAGGGTTTATGACAACCCTGCAGTGCGGTCCAATACTACAGATATTATCTTTGTGGTTTATGGCAGCCCTGTCATATCACTGTAAGATGGTCCACACTGAACATGGGTCTCGGAGCTGGAAGCGAGCAGTTTATGACAGGCCTGAACTCTTAGCTCACTGTTCAAATTTTCATATGGCAGATTGAGCGGAGCTTTGAACTTAAAACGTCTTTTTCCTTCCTTCCGCTCGTCAGTCACACAAGCGAAGCTTTCCTCGGTCCTAAAACTGGAACCATGGAGACGTTTTCTGTCACTCAACCGCTTTTCTCTCTCTGTACAGTGTAACGTACTGTACTTGGCTCTCCTGAGGTAGAGACTACAATCCCCAGCATGCAACGGGGCAGCCCAGAGCTGAGGAAAGCGATTGCATCTCCCAGAATGCTCTCGGGAGACCAATCAGAAGGATGAAGGTACCCCGTAGAATCACGAAGGACCTATCCTGATAAGCAACGTATCCGCCTCACTTCACAACGACATGCGCCTCGGCCAATCCCTCTCGAAATCTCCCGGCGGAGGGGCGGTGCTGCCGAGGAGCGGCAGCCCACGCGGCCTATCAGCACCAGCCCCGCCTTCCGCGCCTGACAGGGGCGGTCTCTCCGCACACCGGCTCCTTAGTCTTGAGCCTTTCCCGAGGCCGCCGCCATGGCGCTGAGCGGGGGCTGGTGGAGCCGGGCCATGGCGCGGGCGAGAGGGGCCGGCGGCCTGTTGAGGGGAGAGGCCTGGCCGTGGAAAGGGAGGGCGGCGAGGCCCAGCTCTGGGCGGGGCCCGGGACCTCCCGTCGTCTCGGAGCTGGACAAGGCAGACGCCTGGCTCCTCAGGAAAGCTCACGAGACCGGTGAGGGAGGGGCGGCGGGTGGGGGGGCTGAGGCGCGCGCGGGGAGGGGCGGGGCCTGCGGAGGGCCGACGTGGGCGGGGCTTCTGAAGGGGCGGGGCTCAAGGTCTGTTGCAGGAAGTAGACCGATAAAGACGTTCCAGGGCGGGAACAGGGAGGCTTAATGTGGGCCAAGGGTCACCTCTTAGGAGCCTGCTTTTAAAAATAACTCCTTATGTTAGATATTTTACATTGCATGTTTAACTTTAATATCCCCCAACAATATTATATGTATATATATGCTATTAGGCAGTACCTTTATCAATGTGCAAGGTTAAGAGTTCGGCAGAGCTCTTCGTCAGGTATAGGCAAACTCCGGCCCTCCAGATGTTTGGGACTACAGTTCCCATCATCCCTGACTACTGGTCCTGTTAGCTAGGGATGATGGGAATTGTAGTCCCAAACATCTGGAGGGCCAGACTTTGTCTATGCCTGGGGTAGGTGGTGCACAATGCAGAGTTGAAAGGGATCAGAAACGCCCGCCTCCCTGTAGAAACAATTCTGTCCTAACAGCAGTTTCCAAACTGCTGGTTGGAAGGTAGTCTTCAAAAGGTAGCCCCACAAACAGCACATTACAGTGGTATCTTGTGTTACATATGCTTCAGGTTACAGACTCCGCTAAGCCAGAAATAGTACCTCGGGTTAAGAAGTTTGCTTCAGGATGAGAACAGAAATCGTGCTCCGGCGGTGCGGTGGCAGCGGGGGGGCCCATTAGCTAAAGTGGTGCTTCAGGTTAAGAACAGTTTCAGGTTAAGAACGGAACTCCGGAACGAATTAAGTACTTAACCCGAGGTACCACTGTACACTGTACGTTGAGGTCTGCGTATAGACTTAGTCAGAAGATGCAAGACTGCAGGCTAGATCAGGTGTCAACCTATAAGTAGGATTCTAGGAAGCAGCAGCAATGGCTAATCCCCACTTTTGAAAACATTAAACTTTGGTGTTACCTCAGTCTGTTTCATGCCAGGTGTGGGGTACCTGTGGCCCTTCAAATGTTGGTCCACAGCCAGCATGGACAGTGGTCAGCGCTGATGGGAGTTGTAGTTGGAACAACATCTGGAGGTCTGCATTATCTTCTTTAGTCAGACATCATTTGTGAAGAGAAGCATAGCTAGCTTTATATCAGCAAAGTTCGTGACTGATTTTATGTACAGTACTAGGCAAAACAGTCAATTGAAGCATTGCCTAGTGATTTTAACTAAATATCAAAGATCCTCTTATGTGGAACATGATTTAGAACAGGGATGCAGAACCTGTGGTCTTTCAGACATTGTAGGACTAACTCCCACCAACCCTTACCCTTTCAGTACATAGGACGTGCCTTTTCCTGGCTTAGACCATTGGCTGTTGTAGCTCTGAATGGTCAGTTTTCTTGAATGGCACCTTCTCGCCAAGGGATCTCTCTGCACCACCTGCTTCTTCACCCTTTTAATTGTAGGTCTCAGGACTGAACCTGGGGCCTTCCACTGGCACCTGTTTGGTGGTTTGTTTCTTTGCCTGCCCCATAGCTAAGACTTCATTACAGTATTGTTCAGGGTATTTAAGTACTTTTATCATTATGCTGTTTCTAGCTACAGCTTCAGATTTTGTTGATGCTGTAATCTTGCATTGGGACCTGGGTGGTGCTGTGGGTTAAACCACAGAGCCTAGGACTTGCCAATCAGAAGGTTGGCGGTTCGAATCCCCGCAATGGGGTGAGCTCCCATTGCTTGGTCCCTGCTCCTGCCAACCTAGCAGTTAGAAAGCACGTCAAGTGCAGGTAAATAAATAGGTACCACTCCGGCGGGAAGGTAAAGGGCGTTTCCGTGCGCTGCTCTGGTTCGCCTCCAGAAGCGGCTTAGTCATGCTGGCCACATGACCCGGAAGCTGTACTCCTGCTCCCTCGGCCAGTAAAGCGAGATGAGCGCCGCAACCCCAGAGTTGGTCACGACTGGACCTAATGGTCAGGGGTACCTTTTACCTTTAATCTTGCATTCTTTCAAGTATTTAAGATGTTTATATGCCACTTTTCAGCCAGACCTTTCAGAGTGGTTTAAGTAATATTCTAACATACCATTAAAAATTCTTCAATAAAACCAATTCGCTCCAAGAGAATAATGTTCAATATGATTCTTGAGTGGTGATGGTTGCTGTTGTAGAGGAAACACCCAAACTGGACTACTGCTCGGTGTTTGGCAGCTCATCGGGCTCTTCTTTCTTAACCCACTTTTCTTCTGCTGTAAACCACCCTGGCATTGTTGGCATCGAGGGGTGGCACACATGGAGTAGGAACAAACAAAGCCTTCCTTTGAAACGTGAATGCTCATTAAATCACCATGGCTGTTTCCACTGCCTTTCAACCCACCTTGCTCCCGCAGTTGCTTGCAGTGGGGAGCTGCCCACCGAAGTGCCTGCTCCTCCCTCCCTCTTCCCTCTCAGTGGGCAGAGAGGGAGGAGCCAGGCAAGCTGTGGCACAATGGTCTCAAGTCATCCTTACAAACAATATCACGAAGAATAACATAAAAACCAACTAAAGCGTTAACAGCTAAGAACATTTAAAGATACTCAGAACTGAAACAACAGCAGCACTTTTCTATCTGTTTTTGAGTGTTCAGAACGCTTCATGAATACAGTGGTACCTTGGTTCCTGAACGGCTTGGCTCCCAAACAAGTCAGCTCCCAAATGCCGCAAACCCGGAAGTATGTGTTCCGGTTTGCGAAACGTTTTTTGGAAGCCGAACGTCCGTTTTGGCTGTCGGCATTGTTTCCGGGCCAATCAGAAGCCACACATTGGTTTGTGAACGTTTTGGAAATCGAACGGACTTCCAGAACAGATTGAGTTCGGGAACCAAGGTACCACTGTATTGTCCTAGTTAATCCTTGTAACAACCAATTCTGTAAAGTAAGGTGACAGTTATGTTTATTAACAGTAGCACTGGACTATCATATTTTACAGGCTTACCTGGGAATATGTCTCAGTGGGGCTTACTTCTAAGTAGATATGTGTAGGGTGTACTATTAGCATTATTAATATGTGTTGATTTAATCTGATGAAACCATGTCTGCTTCAACACAGAGGAAATGGTTCTTATTCCCTTCCTCCTTTCCCTCCAGGGTTCCTCTCCTGGTTTCGGAATGGCTTGCTGGCTACTGGCGTTGGAGTGATTTCTTACGTTCAGAGCGACATGGGGCGCGAAGCAGCTTATGGTAGGTAACAAGCAAGTCGATACTCAGGGTGGGGTGACAGGATATTGGCAGATCTTAGTTTGCTGCCATAGATAAAGGAATCATTCCATCAAAATGTTGTTGGCATCATTCTTCTAAGAGGATAACAATCATAGAAGGGGTTACCTGTGTCAACAGGCCAACACCCTTTCCTTAGGGAGAAGTGAGAAGCCACAAAGTCAGCTTACATGGCTCTGATTCATTTATCCTTTGGATCAGAAACTTGCATCGTGGGTTCATACAGGCCATACAATTGCCTCATCTGCAGTGTGCAGTGATGTGGAGCGGAAAAAATGTTGATTCATAGGATGGTTAGTAACAACAAACGGATGCCCACTGTAACCACAGTATTAGGCAAGCTTGACGGTTTGAACGCTTTTAGCCTTGTTTACTAAATACAGGTGATATATGCTGAATTACATCACTCTCCAGTCAAGGGTATCGGAAAATTTCCCCAATTTGCACAGGACACTTTTCTAATTCAATTCATTTTTCAAACATCACTGGCAGTGTGCGAAATTAGCCAGGCACATTTTATGATTAGCGTAGATCCATTTGGGACCACATGGAGATTTGTGGATGCCAGGTTGGCCACTGAGGAAAGCAAAATGTCACGGAGAGAAAGATCTGAAATATTTCCCTTGTAGCTTGAATTCATTTTATTCTGTGTTGTTTTATTTGATGTTTTAATGTGTTGTAAACCACTTGGAGATTTGTTCTTTAAAATAGAGAACTGGGCCAAAACAAACAAGATGAACTTTAACAGGGAGAAATGTAAAGTATTGCACTTGGGCAAAAAAAATGAGAGGCACAAATACAAGATGGGTGACACCTGGCTTGAAAGCACTACATGTGAAAAGGATCTAGGAGTCTTGGTTGACCACAAACTTGACATGAGCCAACAGTGTGACGCGGCAGCTAAAAAAACCAATGCAATTCTGGGCTGCATCAATAGGAGTATAGCATCTAGATCAAGGGAAGTAATAGTGCCACTGTATTCTGCTCTGGTCAGACCTCACCTGGAGTACTGTGTCCAGTTCTGGGCGCCACAGTTCAAGAAGGACACTGACAAACTGGAACGTGTCCAGGAGGGCAACCAAAATGGTCAAAGGCCTGGAAACGATGCCTTATGAGGAACGGCTAAGGGAGCTGGGCATGTTTAGCCTGGAGAAGAGGAGGTTAAGGGGTGATATGATAGCCATGTTCAAATATACAAAAGGATGTCATATAGAGGAGGGAGAAAGGTTGTTTTCTGCTGCTCCAGAGAAGCGGACACAGAGCAATGGATCCAAACTAGAAGAAAGAAGATTCCACCTAAACATTAGGAAGAACTTCCTGACAGTAAGAGCTGTTAGACAGTGGAATTTGCTGCCAAGGAGTGTGGTGGAGTCTCCTTCTTTGGAGGTCTTTCAGCAGAGGCTTGACAACCATATGTCACGAGTGCTCTGATGGTGTTTCCTGCTTGGCAGGGGGTTGGACTCGATGGCCCTTGTGGTCTCTTCCAACTCTATGATTCTATGATTCTATGATATAAAGTGGTATAAGAATCAGAATAAGACTAATATCATTATACCATGGAGTGGAGGGGAGGGAACATAACCTCGATATTCCATTATGGTGACTGCAGCCCAGGTTTAAAGTGCCATTTGGCGATTAGATTATATGTCTGAGTTTCTAACACTGATCACTGGTAATATGAGAATAAATTAGAGGCCTGCCTTTCAGGGCCGTGGTAAGGATAATTAAGAAGAAGAGTTTGGATTTGACATCCCACTTTATCACTACCTGAAGGAGTCTCAAAGCGGCTAACATTCTCCTTTCCCTTCCTCCCCCACAACAAACACTCTGTGAGGTGAGTGGGGCTGAGAGACTTCAGAGAAGTGTGACTAGCCCAAGGTCACCCAGCAGCTGCATGTGGAGGAGCGGAGACGCGAACCCGGTTCACCAGATTACGAGACCACCGCTCTTAACCACTACACCACACTGGCTCTAACACTAAGGGTGGATCCCCATGGGTCATTTTCTGAGACTTGGTCAAGGTCTTCCAATACAACTGATGAAATAGAAGGTACCTAGCCTCTGGTCTTCTGCCCCTCTTCTCTTCAGACAAAGGACGCAACCACAAGCTGTATAGTTTGCATATGTAGCAGGAGAGTAGGCCTGGGTGATATATCGATATATTGCCCAGGACCAGTATATGGGGGCATGCCGCAATGATAGCTTCACTCAGCAGTATATTGCTGGTGAAACTACAGTGGTACCTCAGGTTACATACGCTTCAGGTTACAGACTCCGCTAACCCAGAAATATTACCTCGAGTTAAGTACTTTGCTTCAGGTTGAGAACAGAAATCGTGCTCCAGCGGCACGGCAGCAGCAGCAGGCCCCATTAGCTAAAGTGGTGCTTCAGGTTAAGAACAGTTTCAGGTTAAGTACGGACCTCTGGAACGAATTAAGTACTTAACCTGAGGTACCACTGTATCACCGCATCCCACTGTATCACTCGAGTCCCTTTGCCCCCAGCATGCTGAGGGAGAAACAAACTAGCTGGGAGCTAGAGGCAGAGGGACTCAAGCTGTGGCAGCTTCACCAACAATATACCGCTGGTGAAACCACCATCGCACTCAGCCCCGACATAGGGAGAATCAAGCTGAATCGGTGGGGTGCCCTTTCAGCTTGTTCCTTCCTCCGCTTCTTTAAACTGCATGGCTGAGGAGCGTGCTGCTGTCAAGCAATTTTACGGAGCCCCCCACCCGCCGCAGCCCACGAGGCACTGGGGTGAAAGTGCCTCAGCTCCCACAACGAGAGCTGCAGCAGTTTCACCTGGCATCCCACCGGCTGGGGCCAACACAGCTTTTTTCAACGTCCCGGTATATCGCTGGTGACACACCGCAGCTGTAACCCTGGAGCTCAGGAAGTGGACACTGGCATCACAGCCTGTTTTGCCCATTTGCAAAACAGACCTGTTTATTTGCCCGGCTGCAGGTGGGGAGTCAAAATGGCTTTAAAGTGACTGGATTGAGAAGACTTTGCAAACCGGAAAAGAGCGGGTTGTTCTTCTAGGCTGTTGCTGTGTAGCAAATGACTTACGGAGAGCTGGGTTGTCCGAGGGGGAACCTACTTGAGATGCACCTTGTGCAACATTTGTCTGTAGACACTGTACTGTCTACGACTGGGGCAGTCATTCTTCCAACATTTGGAAGAGCTAATTGATGGTTAGAGCCAGAAAGAGCTTCTCTGAATAAGTGAGTCAAAAGACAAGAGGAACCTTAATAAGTCTCAATTGACATTTCAGACACTAATAGCTCTTGTGATGTCATCTTCTGTAAACGGCACCCAGAAGAGCAAACGATTCTACAGCCTTGAAAGTCAGACAGGGACTGTTTCAGCGACCTTGGACAGTTTGCTTGTCCCTAGGAAAAAGCTGGGTGGGGAGAAGTAGCCGACTTTAAAAGCTCAAGGCCAGCAGTGGCAGTTAGAGGCTGAGGATCCACCGAGTTGCAGGTGTATTCCCTTTGCCCACATGGAATGCCCAGGAAGGGGTAGCAGGTGTGCAGAGAGGAAGGAGAAGCAGAGGGTTTGTTCTATGAAATGGGCGACTTGAACTCTTTATGCCTGAATAAAACGGAAAGTTGAAATTGATGTGCCCTGAAGTCTGTGAAATAAAGCAGGGAAGGAGACAAGAGGAGGCAGGGTTTGACTGCATCAGGACTGGGGAACCTGTCGCCCTTCCAGCATTGCTGGACTGCGACTATAACAGTTGACCATTGATGATGATATTATTACTATTATTATTATTATTATTATTATTATTATTAATACCCCGTCCATCTGGCTGAGTTTCCCCAGCCACTCTGGGCGGCTCCCAATTGAGTGTTAAAAACAATACAACACTAAATATTAAAAACTTCCCTAAACAGGGCTGCCCTCAGGTGTCTTTTAAAGATAAGATAGCTGCTTATTTCCTTGACATCTGATGGGAGGGTGTTCCACAGGGCGGGCGCCACTACCGAGAAGGCCCTCTGTCTGGTTCCCTGTAACCTCACTTCTCGCAATGAAGGAACTGCCAGAAGGCCTTCAGCGCTGGATCTCAGTGTCCGGGCTGAACGATGGGGGTGGAGATGCTCCTTCAGGTATACAGGACTGAGGCTGTTTAGGGCTTTCAAGGTCAGCACCAACACTTTGAATTGGGCTCGGAAACGTACTGGGAGCCAATGCAGTTCTCTCTGGACTGGTGTTATGTGGTCCCGGCGGCCACTCCCAGTCACCACACTAGCTGATGGGGGCTGGAGCCCAATGACACCTGGAGGTCACAAGTTTCCCTACTCTGAACGGCATTCTTGCTTGCTTATAAGAAATCTACATTACAGGGGCCCAGCAGAAGTCCTTTGTGAGATTCTGGCCTTCTGCTCCCTAAGCACCAGGCTGTGCCAGCAGGTGCTTCTCTGTCCTCTTCGCTCCATTTTTGTATGTCCACCTACCCAACTGGATAACAATATCTCAATTCTTTCCCCATTTACTTGCCCCCCCCAGCACACCAGACTTGCAGCCAGGCTAGCAGTCAAGACTGATGCTGCAAAGAGTAGCACTTGTTCCTTTCCCCAGAGGCTAGGGCACCAGAACATACACTTGGCCCCTTAAAGTGGTTCTCCCTCCCTCGCCCCTCCTTCCCCATTTTAAAGGAAATTCAGCACACTGATAATTATGCAGATTGCAGTGACCTGTGAGCTTGCATAATTCCGCCATCTTCCAAATGCAAATAGCTTTTCCTAAAAACAAGCCATAGTCCTGCGGATAAGCTGCATTTTGTTAATTGGCTTTTCTCCAGATACCGGGTTTCTTTACAGTATTGTCACCTCTTTCACCTCAATGCAGTCAGGAGAGAGAGGTCGCTGGATGGGCTCTGAGAAGGCAAAAAGAGTAAAGACTTGTCATGTGTCCAGCATTCCCTGTGGCTGCACAGTGAAGGGGGCAATCTGCAACTATGGACAAGTTTGTTTTAACGTATCCTCTTCTATATGCAATGCAGAAATTAGGCGCACAAGTAGAAAACCAGTTTTAGGTACAGCATCCTCTTGAATTGCACCAGCTTTGGTAAAGATCCCACTCTCTCAGACACTATATATGTGTGGGGTGGGTGGGGGAGAGAGTAGCAGTTACACAGCAAAGTCAATACAGTGGTACCTCGTGTTACATACGCTTCAGGTTACATACGCTTCAGGATACAGACTCTGCTAACCCAGAAATAGTGCTTCAGGTTAAGAACTTTGCTTCAGGATGAGAACAGAAATCTTGCTCCAGCGGTGTGGCAGCAGCAGGAGGCCCCATTAGCTAAAGTGGTGCTTCAGGTTAAGAATGGATCTCCGGATTAAGTACCGTATTTTTTGCTCTATAAGACACACCAGACCACAAGACGCACCTAGTTTTTGGAGGAGGAAAACAAGAAAAAAAATATTCTGAATCTCAGAAGCCAGAACAGCAAGAGGGATCGCTGCGCAGTGAAAGAAGCAATCCCTCTTGCTGTTCTGGCTTCTGGGATAGCTGCACAGCCTGCATTCGCTCCATAAGACGCACACACATTTCCCCTTACTTTTTAGGAGGGAAAAAGTGAGTCTTATAGAGCAAAAAATACGGTACTTAACCTGAGGTACCACTGTATTGTTGGGATATTGAGGGCTGCCTGAAAAGGATTTAGTCACTGCTGAGTCTTAAATCTGTCAACTGGTTCCAAAACAGTGTTTCTCATTTATGCCACAGTGGGGCAGTGGATCCTCATACTTGAAACTGAGCTACAATTAGTTGTGTTGGTGTTCCTGGTTTATAAACAGCATTTGTGGTTTTGAGAAATGACATAGTTGTACAGGTATGAAGGGGTGGTGGTGAGGAATAATTATGATCAAGTTTTTATCTTTGAGGAGCCAGTGGAGTAGGCATGGTTTCTTTTTTGGGTTCATCATGCTGGAAATAGGATATTACCTCTGCAAGACAGTGTGCATGTCAAACATTCCAACTGAATCCCTTTCACCTCCCCAGGCTTTTCACACCAGATTCCCTGTCCCAATGGGATCTTGCCCTCCACCACTACAGCAGGAGACTTGGAGTGGGTCTCTTTGTGTATCAAATAACCTCCAGATTTAGAGGAACAAATTAAATACTTTCTTTTCTGAGCCTGTGCCACTTCTGGTGAATAGAGAAACTCAGTAGGGATGGGTAACCATATTAATTCAGAGACAGGAGGTAGGCAAGATTAAAAGAGACCTATGCAGGCTTTAGAGTCATGTAGAACTTTTCACCAATGGTTTGTTTTTTCAGCCCATGAATAGCTTGGCTCGTCTTGAAGGCATGTGTGCTCCTAGCTCAAACTTAGTCGGTCTAATAAAATTTCATGTTACCTTTTTAATGTCAGCTTGAAGGTGTGAATTTATAAAGAATACAGTGGTAACCTCAGGTTACAGACTACGCTAACCCAGAAATAGTACCTTGGGTTAAGAACTTTGCTTCAGGATGAGAACAGAAATTGCGCGGCGGCGGCAGGAGGCCCCATTAGCTAAAGTGGTACCTCAGGTTAAGAACAGTTTCAGGTTAAAAATGGACCTCCAGAACGAATTAAGTTCTTAACCCGAGGTACCACTGTACATAAGAATTAATAAGGGATTTCTCCCCTCCAGTATAAGCCCATCTAGACACGCATAGGTTTTTTTTGTTTCAGTAGAAGGCTGTTGAGTTGTATAGGCAGGCATATTCACTGCTTTGTACTGCCCCTATGCTGACTTTTGTATCTCCTTGCAGGTTTCTTCATCCTGGGTGGAATCTGCGTCTCGTACGGCAGCGCCTCCTACCTCGTCAGCCTCTTCCTCCTCCGTCGCACCATGATGCTGTCCTTTTCCACGGCTCTCCTGAACTGTGCCGCAGTCACCACTGTGGCACTGTTCTGGCTGTGCGCCATCTCCCTCTACATTGGGCGCTTGGAGGTGGAGATCATCCAGGACGACCCCAATGACAAGTGCCAGGACAAGAAAAAGGAGGACGGGAAGTCGGATAAGTGAAGGCCCAGTTGGCTTGTGCAGACACGCGACGGTATTCTGTGGACTGCAGCTTTTAAGGCCACCCCACCCGGCATGTTTGAATCCTTCTGCCTTTTGGGCCGAAGGGCAAGGAGAGGCGGCTTCCTTGCAAACAAGAGACAAGCGGATGTGTTGGCTGCTTTGTATTTATTTCAGGTTTTCCAGATGGGCTCTGGGAAAGTGACAGTAGCAAAAATCAGGTCACCGGCAACGACAAAGAAAGGGATTGTTCAGAGGACGCTCTGCTGAGCCAGCAGCACGCACTCTTGCTGAACTGGGGTCTCTGGCACGTAAGCATTCTGTTGAAGTTGGTCTTGCTCTGCTCTGCGCCCCCCCCCCCCCCGCTTCAACCAGTTAATTGATATGCTAGCTGATATTTATCAGCTAAAGATATTGTAAGAAATGTCCTGCTCTCTTGGCATCTCCTGTAAAGCCTGGCCCTGCTTTCCCAGTGTTGCTTAAGCTCCCCAGTCCTCCTGCTCCTCACATATCAGGTGTATCTCTTCTGCCACTGGCCCATGCCTTCTTTGCGCCACCTGTCCAAATCAGTTGACATTTGTATTAAAGACACCAAAACCAAATCTCCTACTTTTTTTTTTTAACCTGGTGACAAAAAACTGCTCACGCTCTTTCCTCCGATAGCAGCCGGGCACGCAGCTCTTGGTTTTAGCTGGGGAGACTAACTTCTACCCTGTTTCCCGAAAGTAAGACATCCCCCCAAAATAAGACCTACTTGCAGTTTTGCCTCTCGCTGTAATATAAGGCACCCCCCAAAATAAGAGCTCCCCCGAACATAAGGCCTCCCAGAATATAAGGCCCCAGAAGCTACAGTAAGGTGTCTGACGCCTCTGGACCGTAGCGGCAGGTGCCGCCGTGCAGCTCACTGATGGGCTGCAGCGCAGCCGGAGCTGTTCAGGCAGTGCGAGGTCTCTTTAAATCAGAGAGCCCGTGCCACCGCCAGGACAAGCTGCCGCCTGCTGCTGCTTGCTCTGCCCTGATGGAGTCTGGCTGACTCACAATTAGACAATAAATGTGTACCATATTCTTCTTCATGGAAAAATAAGACATCCCCTGAAAATAAGACCTCGTGCATCTTTGGGAGCAAAAATTAATATAAGACACTGTCTTATTTTCGGGAAAACAGGGTACGTACAAAAGCGATTTCATCGATTCTGCCAGCTGGCACCTAAGGCCATCTTCTCCCTTCATAGCTTCCCACACTTTTCACATCAAGGTGTGAGGGTGGTTCTTGAGATAAGGTGGGACCCTCGAGGCATGGAACCCAGAAGTCCCGTGGCATCCCTGCTATATAGGTTGGCACAATCCTACTCTTCACATTGTAGCTCATTGAAGCTGCCAGGGCCCACCACCACCACCACGAATGCCTGCCCTAGCCACCCCCCCTCCCCACAATGCCAAGCAGCTGCGTCTACAAGCCACCAGTTGGCATTTCCCAGCATGTCCTGGAGAGGCACTACATTGAGCATTCTGGAGCACTGAGAGAAGCTAGAACTACCGCCAAGCCTCGCTTGGAACACTGCTCCCAGCAATGTTTCTACCAGAAGTGCCAATAGGGCACCCACAAACCCAAGTGGCAGCTCTAGATAGAGCTGTGTGTTTGCAGGCCTTCCCCTGTTGAGCCTCATTTGAGCTGTGCTGCTCCTATAGGCAGGGGCTTTGTCATGCACTTATAATAGGGAAGATGAGAGCTCTTCCCTCCAGACGTGGATGCACAGCATGCAGCTGACGTAGATGGGAAGGGCTGTGATTGGACTTCATCCCCCCTCTGGGTACATAAGAAAAACCATGTTGTATCAAGCCAAAGGCCCATCTAGTCTACAGCCTGCTCTCCCTGGGGGCAACCAGATGCCTGTGGAAAATGAAGCAGGACCCGAGCACAGCAGCACTTCTCCCATTTGTGTGTCCCAGCAACTCAGAAGCACCCTGCCTCCAACAACAGAGCCCTTGTGGCTAACAGGCACTGGCAGCCTTATCCTCCATGAATTGCTAAAAAGTCTCTTTTAAAGCCATCCAAGTACGTGGCTGTCACTACCTCTGGGGGGAACTGCTTTCACAGTTTATGTGCTGTGTGAAGAAGTCCTTTCTTGAATCTTCCAACATTCAGCTTCACCGGATGGCCCCAACTCCTAGTATTCTGGTGGGAGGGAAAAGTCTACCTATCCAGCTCTGTCATGTTTCACCTTATACACTTTCGTGACCCTGTGCACAGTAGCTCTTGTCCTATTTGAATGTTTGAGCTGGCAATGAGGAAGGCAGTCACTTTTCTCAACAGTATTGAGACCTTTCCTTGTGCTTTAGCAGCGCCAAATTTCCTTTTCGTTTTAGGTAGTTGCTCACAATTTGCCAAGGCTGCTTTGAATTTCACACCTGTCCTTGATGGCACTTGGCAACTACTTCTGCTTCTATCACAGAATCACAGAACTGTAAAATTGGAAGGGATCACAATAGTCATCTAGTCCAACAGCCCCCTGCAATGCAGGAATCTTTTTGCCCAAGGTGGGGCTCGAACCCACAACCCTGAGATTAAGAGTCTCGTGCTCTACCGACTGAGCTATCCTGTCACTAGCAAATTTGAGAAAACACACTTTGGAATTTTTGATCCAAATAACAAACATTTCAGGGGAGACTAGACTGCAGAGGAATCATGCGTGTTCAGGCTGGTGTGTGCGCCCTAAAAAATCATCACATTGTTATTCCAAGTACTTGCAAATATGTTTGTATTTCTCTTTGGTGTGTGTGTGTGGGGGATCCTTTTGTTAATTAACTCAGAATGAGGATACACACAGGCATTATTACGACAAGATCTTACTGCTCTTAAGCCTGCCAGGAAAAATGGTTGCGCCTTCTGAAATCTTTTTAGGCAGGAACAGAGTCCCATTTATTTTCATTTTCTCTGAAACCCCAGATCGCCAAAAGAAGCAGCAAAATGTCAAGAACAAGTGAACAGTGGAAACTACATTCATCTATCCAACGAGAACCGTAGGTTAATAAAAGAAAAAAACGCGCACACATACACAGATCTTTAGCGATGAGTTACACAGAAAAATACCACATCATCCAAGTGCTACTGTCTCGCTGTGGGTTTTCCCCCCACCCACCCTTTCCCACCGAACTGTACAAGTAGTCTTTATTCTGAATAAGTGCTAAAAGTTATGGCGTAACATTTTTTAAACCTTTTTAAGTGCTGTCATCACATACGATGACGACCTACCTGTTTCCATCCCTTTTCTGGCCTGCATTTTGGGCTCTTGATGGAAAAGGTCCTTTTCATGTCCCAAGGGGTCTCAATGGTGGAAGCTTTTTTCTACTGAGTACAGGATCAAAGCAACAGCTGTGTTTGCACAGTGATGAGAGGAACAAGCAACCTTGCAGGATTGGACCATCAAAGAGGTGCATCTTGTCCACCATTTCCCCCACCTCCCAATAGTGGCCAGGCAGAACCTTCTAGGAACGGCCTGGTGGTGATGGTTCTCCCAATCTACCCCACCCCAAATCTGTCACTCTGGTAGACTGCCTCTGCACACAGAATTTCCATTTTGCTACAACAGCCACTGGTAGACAAATGGGCGGATGAGAAGTCTTAACACCGGGTAATTAGAAGAGCAGAATCGGCACCCTGTCAACTGTTTAGGACTGTCCATGCTGAATTACTGGTTCACCCACACTGCATCTTCCTTCACTTTCAGAAGTTTTAACCACTGGGAAATTAGCCGTCACCTGTTGGCACCCACATTTCACTTAAGACTGTTAAGCTGGTGGCAGAACCCTTGGCAGCAGGGCAGTTAAGACAGCTTTAGTAATCTCTTTCCCCTTTGATCTGAGCACACAGAAAACATATACAGTGGTGCTTTCCGTTTTTGAGTCGTTCCGCAAGACGAATTTCCCTATGGGCTTGCTTCGCAAGAAGAAAGCCCATAGGGAAATCTCCGGGGACCTCTTTTAAATGCTGGCGGTGGGGAGCAAAGCCTTTCGCCCCCCTGCGGCCTTCAGAAGAGGTCCAGGAAGGCCAGCGGGGGCCGAAAGGCTTTGCTGCCCACCGCCAGCATTTTAAAAGCGGTCCGGGATAGCAGGGAAGCGCGCTGCGCTTTCCCGCTATCCCGGACCGCTTTTAAAATGCTGGCCGTCAGGAGCAAAGACTTTCGCCCACCGCCGGCCTTCAGAAGAGGTCCTGGACCTCTTCTGAAGGCCGGCGGGGGGCAAAAGTCTTTGCTCCCCCCGCCTGCCTTCCCGAGATAGCAGAGAAGCGCAGCGCGTTTCTCCGCTATCCCGGACGGCTTTTGAAGGCAGGCGGGGGGGAGCAAAGAGTTTCGCCCACCGCCTGCCTTCAGAAGACCTCCGCTGTCCCGGGGGCTTTTAAAATGCTGGGGGTCAGCAGCGAAGGCTTCGCTGCCGCCCGCCAGCATTTTAAGATCGCCCCGGGGCAGCAGAGAAGTCAAAAGGACAGCGGCAGGGACAGCGGGACAGCGGCAGGGACAGCCGGGACAGCGGCAGCAAAGCCCTCCTGTCCCCGGAGCTTGCGGGGCGGGAGGTGGGGAGAAGGGCTTTCTTCCCACACCAGCCTTCAGAACAGCCTTCTGAAGGCTGGCGGTGGGAAGAAAAGCCCTTGTCCCCCCCCCAGCCTTCAGAAGAGGTCGGGGGACAGACTGTCCCCGGACCTGGTCTGAAGGCGGTTTCCATAGGAACGCATTGATTGATTTTCAATGCATTCCTATGGGAAACCGTGCTTCGCAAGACAAAAAACTCGCAAGAAGAAAAAACTTGCGGAACGAATTAATTTCGTCTTGCGAGGCACCACTGTAAGCTATTAATCCATTATCTGCAGAAGGGGGAAGCGTGACGAAGGTGAGGCTGTACGAGGTAAGAGGAGTGCCCAAAGGGTTGATTCACTCAGATATACCTGCCACACCTGGATTTCTTGTTTATAATTCGGAGCCGGACTTTTGAGCAATTGCTTGCTGTAAGGGATAGTGCAGTGTGGACAGAACAGAAGCAAAAGTGATGACACTGATGTAATCACATTGGGGGATTGAGTCGGGGGTGGTGACACCCTGCTCTTCATTGCAGGTTTCTTCCGAGTTACACTCGCCTTGGCTAGCAGGCAGGTGGTCCTCTCAACAGAAAAACCTGCAGGGCCTAAACATAACCCCCATACATACAAAAAAAGCCCACCCCAAAGTCCCCAGCAAGTATGGTGGAGGAAGGAAGTCAACTTGTAGCAGCAGGAAGACAGACGAGAACGAATGTAGAATACCTCTTTCATCTTTCCCAGGAAAGTTGCACCGACTTTGCCCTGGGTTAAACTCCCGAACTCCGCATTTGCACTGGGCTAACTCCTGAATTCGTTCCGCAACCAGAACAGCAGTTTCTAACTGGGTGGCCAGGCAAGGAGCAAGAGTGGAACACAAGACTGCCGAGGAGATGGTCACGCTACTAATTTGCCAGAGGTTTAGAAAGGGGTGCTATGAAAAGATGAGACACGCAGGGATTGGTTAGAGAACAAAGATTTCTTCCCCCGGCGGCAGGGAAGTTGGCACTGAGCTTTCCTCTAAAAGGGGCACACAGGACCTTTTATCGATGGCTCTGCCCGGCACAGAGTTTGGCCACAGACTCAGTCCTCCTTGCGTTCCAAAGCCGAGGCACCGTGGACCCCGCTGCCGGCCATCGAGAAGGGCAGCGTGGAAAACAAGGAGTCCGTCGCGGCAAAGGCTCCCCCTGAAATCTGGGCCAAGCTGGCCGAGTTCCCGAAGGGCGCAACCATGTTCAACCGCTGCAGGTGGTGGTACATAAGTTCCCGGGGCGTCTTGGCCTCGGCGCCACCGATGTCCATGAGGTTGATGGGGTGGGAAGGCGGCAGCACGTTGCTTTGCATGCCGAGCGTCATGTCGGCAGGGGCGTACCGGATGGTGCTGGTGGCGTAAAGGCCCTGCGAGCCGGATGTGCCGGCATGCGGGCCGCCCAGCTGGTGCACCAGCGGCACAACCACGTTGCCTGCGTGGAACCGCTGCAGCACCTCCATGTCGGCGGGGTAGAGGAGCGGCGTGAAGGGCGTGGACGTGGCCCTCTCCTCGCACGGGGAGCCCGAGAGCGGGGGCGAGAGAGTGTCCGCCGAAGAGGAGGCCGCCGGGACGGTCCGGGGAGAGGTGCCGAAAGGCCCTTTGGGGGCGCCGCTCTCCATCTCGGGCGGGGTGAGCACAGAGTCCGGGATGGAGACGTACAGGTGAGAAGAGGCGGGCCGCAGAGAGGGCTTCTCTAAGCTAAGTGCTTTGTTCACAGTGTAAGGGCTGCCCTTGTGGGCGGCAGGACAGGTCCAGGGGGCTCCCTTGGCACCGGGGGGCTGCTCAGATTTAATGTTAGGGGCTGGGGTGGCTTTCAGAACGGAGCTCTTCTGAGTCTGGATGACGGAGGCAAACTCTGGGCGGCCGGGCCCTGCGCTCCTCCGCCCCCCGGCCTTGCAGCCGTTGGCTTTCCTCGCCAGGGACGCCCTCTGCTGTGGGAGGAGGCCCAGCTCAGATTCGCTGCCGCTGTCTGACTCCTCGGAGCTGGCTTCCTTTGCCTCCCGCGAGGGGCTCTCTGGCTGGAACTCCAGCTTGATGTGCTTGCTGGGCGGTCCCTCGGTGTCGCTCCCGCCGCCTCCGTCTGACAGCTCCTCCTCCCGGTAGCTCGTTTCCGGGCCGCTGGAATCGGTCTCTGCCAGGCGGCATCGGGCACCGGCCTCTGCCGCGCTCCGGGGGTAGCCCTCGGCTAGGGAGCCGGGTTTGCTGGGGGAGTAAAGCTTCCTTCCATGGCTGCTCTCTTTGGCAAGGCTGCTCTCTGAAAGGGAAATCAGGTGGGGAGACAGGAGGGGGGGAAATCAACTGAGCGAGGCAGCAGGGAGCTAAGCATCTTCCCACGGCCGGGAGTTGGACAGATTTATTTTGCCCAGCAAAATTTCTCTCCGCAGAAGACCTGGGGGAGAGTTTAGACCTCGCTTCAGAGCAGCTTCCTGCCAGCAGCACAGCTAATAATCGCCACCACAGGGCAAAGCCACGCCGGAAAGCCTTGAAGTGGATTTGGGCACAGCGGGAACTCAAAAGCCGGCATGGCAGAATTTCCGCCTTGGAGAGGGGGGAAACCTACTCAATAAGGTTGCACATCCTCCATGTAATTTCATTTATCCCTTTATGTATTTTTAAAGGTGGCTAATAATAATAACAATAAATGCAGCAACCCCCATCAAAAATCTTAAGGCCAAGCCCCCATAACAATATACAAAACATCCCCTGAAACTGGGACGTTAAAGGTGAATCAGCAGAGAGTCTTTCTGAACAGCCACATTTTCACTAGCCAATTATAACAGTGCAGTGCCCACAACTGGGTGACGTGGTGAGCCACCAAGCAGCAGGGTGGAGAATCTTTTTCAGCTCCTGTCAGCGCTGCCCAAGGTCCCAGCTCACACAAGACCAACGCTGCTTCTTCCTCAAGTAAAAAAGTCTTTATTGAAGTTCAGTTTCATTTCCAGACGCGCAGCGCGCAACGCTACGTCTATACCTTAGACCGTCGAAGTCCCATCTGAATCTCCTCCCCCCTGACACCAGTTTAAGATTCTAGCCTTACTCCACCTCTTCCTCTGTTCCTTCCTTCTCTGGGCCCTCCTGCTAGTCGGAGTCTCACCCTTCCTAGACTCCTCTGACGCTGAGTCCCCTGACTCTTCCCCCTCCCTCCTTCGGGCTTTAGGACCTGGCTCCCAATCCGGGTTTTCTGCTGTCCCGCGCTCCTCCACATTTGAACTTGGCGCGCGCGCGCAGCCTCCCACTTTCCTTCTGACCGTTACACTTGTGTCACTGCTCCCTCTTTCGGGGAGGCTAGCTGGACCTGGCTTTCCCTCCGTTTCCCCACTTCCCGATGGGGGCGTGGTTACCCCTGACTCATCTTCTCTCCCCGCTGGAGGAGAAGCTGGTCCTGACTCATGTGACTCTTCCCCCCCACTGTGCTCTGGTGGGGGAACTGGTCCTGATCCTCCGCTGCTCCCTTGGGAGTCCCCTCTGGTCCCTTGTTTATGGAGCGTCCCCCCTGGGACCCCCCTTGCCCTTACCATAGGCGCCCCCTTCTGGGAATCTTCTGATTCGCTGGAGAAGCTCATGGAATCTCTCGGGTCACTGTCATATTCCCCTACGCTCCCCTCTGATTCCTCTCCTCCGCTCTCTATTTGCTCTCTCCCCTGCTCTTCTGCTCCTGAGCCTCTGACAGCTCCTTTTAAATTTGTTTGGGGGGGGAGGGTGGTTATTGGTTTATTTTGTTCTTGTTTTTATTATGCATTTTGTTTTTAAGCTGTGAACCGCCTTGGGACAGATGAAGTGTGGCATAATAATAATAATAATAATAATAATAATAATAATAATATTTATTATTTATACCCTGCCCATCTGGCTGGGTTTCCCCAGCCACTCTGGGCGGCTTCCACCAGAATATTAAAATATAATAATCTATTAAACATAAAAAGCTTCCCTAAACAAGGCTGCCTTCAGATGTCTTCTAAAAGTCTGGTAGTTGTTTTTCTCTTTGACATCTGGTGGGAGGGCGTTCCACAGGGCGGGTGCCACCACCGAGAAGGCCCTCTGCCTGGTTCCCTGCAACCTCACATCTCACAGTGAGGGAACAACCAGAAGGCCCTCGGCGCTGGACCTTAGTCTCCGGGCTGAACGATGGGGGTGGAGACGCTCCTTCAGGACTGAGGCCGTTTAGGGCTTTAAAGGTAGTGTCCACTGTGCTTCATGGGGCTGAGGGCTCTCTGGTGTGAGAAGATGACTGGAGCATGCAGGGCAGGAACACGCAGAAGGAGGCAACCCTTCAGTTCCCCCAGGGTCCCAAGCCCCTGAAAGCTTAAAACAGCACCTTGAATTGGGGCCAGAGAAACAAAACGCCTCCTGCCTGCCAGCAACCTGCCTGCAGCAGTTCACAAAGGGGCTGAGAAGAGCGAAGGCAGCGCCTGCACCAGGACTCTCTTTAAAAAAAGCACACTGGTAAATAGCAAAGGGGGCCCTTTGATTTTTAAAGGGGAAATAGTAGGTTTGCTATGTTTATCAGCAGGCAAGAACCTAAGAGCTCTGCCGAAAGAGACAGCCCACACCTGTTTGCCAAAATCTCTTCTGCTAGCAATGCACAGAGCTCGTCTGCTTGGCAAACTAACCTCCCCTCCCTGTCCAAGGCTTCATTTTATTCACCTTTGAATTCTGGCCCCACCTCAACGGCCTCCGTCTGTCTTGCAGGGATCCCAGGCAGCTGGAATATGTCCAGCACGGTGTTCTTACACTCCGGCTTGCTGGAAAGGGTTAAAAGTGAAACAAGGAAAAAAAGGGAAGGAGAAGATTAAAGAAATGCACATGTGAGGGTCGTTCCAAAGCTTCAAGATATATCTTTGTCTTGCCAAGGGAGGCCCGTTCCCCTGGAAGGCACTTTGCGAGGTTCAGAGGCGATGCTGGGGTTTCGGATGTTTCGCCGGGGTTAAGCCAAAGGCCGGGCCCAGGAGATGCCTTGAAGGAGGGTCTGTTTTTCCATTCCGCCCACAACAGCTTGGGGGATCACCAGAAAGCAGTATAAAGAACTTCAGAGTGGGACACCTCCAGTGGTGGCCGGGATACAGAAGGCAGCAGAATTTGTGCCAGGATGCAAAGGAAGTACCTATGTAATTCTCTCTCCCGTACACATTCCCTACCATTTCCACCTCTGGGGCCCTGCTCTGCACCACCCCTCCCTCAAGAGGAGGCCTTTGAAATGGCGCTGGGGAATTTGCATGGTGAAGGATCGTAGCTGGATCTCGTAAGCGCGGCCGCTTGGTGGCAGCAAGGAAGCCAAGACAGAGAGAGAGATCCAGTCTCCCTGCTTAGCAGCCATGTGGCAATGCTGAGAGGCCAGGGATTAAAATAAGCGCTGCAACTCCCTCCTCCCATCCTCTTGCAAACCAGAAGGGGACTGAAGAAAGCCAACTTGAATAAGAGCTGACACATCCAGCCACCTGCAGGCTAGAATCAGCGGAACAGCCGCCGCCACAGCAGAGGGACCATTGGCGCTTCATTGTCCAAGAACAAACAAGGACAGATTGAAATCACAAACTCTCCCTTGTGGATTGGGGGTGTGTGTGTTTGTTTAAAAAAAAAACACCCTACATGCACACATACCAAAAACAGCAGGGTTGGGGGTTTTATTGTCAAGCGAGCAAAGCTGGAACCAGTTCAAGTTAAGAGTCCCTCCCCCCAAAAGCAAGTTATCGTCACAGGGCAGCCGATGCATTCAGAACCCAGGCATCGTTCTTCCCCGGAGCCCCAGGACCCATTTGGGATGTCAGGGGCATGTGAAATAAAGAGGGACGTGGCCAGTGAATATGACAGTCCAAACGTATCTGGGGCTTTTGGCTCTAGGGAGTGAGAGAGAGTTTATGTCTGACACCAGTGCTCACTTTTTTCCATGGCCAACCTTGGTGCTGCAATGCTTGTGCTACTCTCAGGCACCATTCCCTGCTCCCAGGGGTCTTTCTGAATGATGCTGCATCGCCATATAATTGAGGAGACAAAATCTGGGGGTCAGCGCCACCCGCTAAGTTCAGCTGCTTTCCCTCCCCGAAACTGCCAAACTGTCCTCCCCGTAACTTACAAATGGTGTGTTCCAGCTCAACACACCACTTTGCTGTTCCTCGAACACAGAGCCTTCCAGCCCGGGCATTTTTTCCTCCCCTGTCCTGTCCAAGGAACAATCCCGCCCTGTCCTGCTTTGCAAAGTGGTGTTGGTTTTGGCGGGGCGGTGTCAGCGGAGAGGGAAGCAAGCAAGTTTGCAGGGAGGCTGCAAGAAAGTTAATTAGCCTCTAATTACAGCACTAATTAACTAAAATACTAATCACCCTTACAAATCATACATTACCATCGGCAATTGCTTGCGGGATTAGCATAATAATGCTTCCCTTTGCTTTATCGGGAGGGAAAGGGGGAAAGTAGTCATTAATAACCATCTGCAGTAGCCATTCACAGATCTCTTTTATCTGTTTGGAAGGGTGGGCAAGCGTGGCAGGCTGGGAAGAGGGAGAAAAAAGACTTCAGCAGAGAATATTTGGTAGTTCTTAAGTAGATTTTAAATGTTGCACCTGGGGCAACAGAGATGGGGGTGGTCTTGATTTGAGGAGCAGTAAAGGACTCGGGATCCAAAGGGCTGAGTGTGGTAGAAGCTCTTGATGAACTTTTGCCACTTGAGACCTCAGGGACTGAACCTTTGAAAAATCTAGATTTAAAAAGGCAGCCAGGCACCCTGAACATCCAATGCCCATTTGAAAAACTCCCTTGTGCGCTCAGTTTCTGTACTGAGCTTGATGGACCAATGGCATTACTCTGCGTAAGGCTGCTTCCTGAGATCCTAAGGGTCCCTCTGAGTACCTAACTTTTGCCACACCGGTGAGAGGAGGGCTGCTTCAAGAATAGCCTGCGTTCTTGCAGAATAACCACTTGCACACATGCTCACTGTCAGCTTTGGGACTGTTGTTTTTTGGGAGGGAGATGGTGGGGGCTTGAGCAAGATAAATAAATAGTAATAAATATTTTTATTATATATATGCCGCCCATCTGACTGTTAGAATTCCTGCTCCATGATTGCAGTCATGGGATTGTTGTCTTTCACATGACGGTGTATGTTTTGACTCCACAAAGTGGGAAGTGACGGAAACAGGCTGTTTGTGTTACTGTGTTCCGTGAAGTGGGACTATTGTCCTTTGTTTTTTCTCTTTGCTGTCTGATGCTAGAGAGAGAGGGAGCCATGTTGCAGTGCTCCATGTGTGTTTATATGTAAATAAAGTAGATTAGCCAAAATGCTGAGCTGCTGAGGTCTGTTACGCAAGCTGCGAAGATTCTGCGGATCCCTAAGTGTGCCGGTGTCTGAACATCGGTTGCTGTGATGTTCAGGCTGAAGAAAGCTTTTGAAGCTCCCAAACGATCGACCGGGAGGGAGAGAACATGCCAGTCAGACATGTGTCTCTGCCAGGGTCCTACTCGAGAGTAGGACGAGCTCCTGGCACTGACTGGGTCGCCCCAGCCACTCTGAGCAGCTTCCAGCAAAATATTTAAAAAATAAAAATAATGTCCAGGTAGCCCCATGTAGAGCGCATTGCAGCAGTCCAAGCGGGAGATAACCAGAGCATGCACCACTCTGGCGAGACAGTCTGCAGGCAGGGAGGGTCTCAGCCTGCATACCAGATGGAGCTGGTAAACAGCTGCCCTGGACACAGAACTGACCTGCGCCTCCATGGACAGCTGTGAGTCCAAAATGACTCCCAGGCTGCGCACCTGGTCCTTCAGGGGCACAGTTACCCCATTCAGGAACAGGGAGTCCTCCACACCCGCCCGCCTCCTGTCCCCTAAAAACAGTACTTCTGTCTTGTCAGGATTCAACCTCAACCTTGACTGGGATGCACTGATGGCAACCCCTGGTGTTGGGAATTCTGCGGCGGTGGCAAGCTATTAAAAAATATGCCCCCGTTTGCTCTGAACTTTGCACAAATCAAGACGGGACGCCTCACCTGAGGATGTAGTTCACCCAGACCATGTTCTTCTCGGTGGGGTTCTTGACATTGACCGAGATGGTGGCGCACGACTGGACCCACACGAAGCCCCCGTTCTTCTGCAGCCAGCGGTAATACTGGGTCACCACCTGCCCCTTGTTTAACACTAGAGGAGGAGGAGAGGAGGAAGGGGAGGCAACAGCCGTTAACAACAGTTTTAAGAAGAAAAACATTAACTGTGTATACCCCAAAGTGCTGAGGAACAGTGGCGAAGACTTGCCCGGACTGTACCACTTCAGGTCACCAGGGAAGGTTGCAAGCTGGGTAGAGAGCAAGCCTTGAGTTTGGCTGAAATTCTTTACTCTTTCACAACACATTTGTTAAATGCAAGGAGGGTTGTTGTTTTTAAATGGAGGGGACCAATCAAAAATTCAACAGCCCCCCCCACTTTGTCGGAAGGTAGTACAGTCCGGGAAGAGCTTTACTGCTTGATTCTGCTGACTGCATAAAACTGGTCCTTGGGACAATCTGCTTTTCATAGGCAGCAGAGCTGAAGAGGTGCCAGGGTAGGAGAAGAATCTTAGAACTGTGGAGTTGGAAGGGACCCCGAGGGTCATCTAGTTCAACCCGCTATGAGGCAGGAATCTTGACTGAAAACAGATCAGGAGAAGGCAGGGGTGGCTGATAGAGATTGCTTTGGCCGAAACAGTGACCCCTTTGGTCTGTAATGGGGGGCACCCATTGCCCTCCAGTTGATGCTAGACTCCGACACCCATCAGTCCCAGCCAGCATGGCCAACAGCAAGGGACGATGGAAGCTGTAGTCCAGCAAACAAGTCTCCCTTCAGTAGAAGTACGGACTTGGCAAAGAACTCTTAACTTCTGGCTCCGCTTAAACTCTCTCTCTCTCTCTCTCACACACACACACACCCGGTTTACTAACCTTAGTACTTCAAGACTCCTGTAAAAGTGCCTGGCTTCAAACCATCTATCAAAAACTTCACCCTTGTGGCCTGTCCCCACAACACCTATTCACTATGGGCCCTACTAAAGCAAACAGTCTAATTGGTCAACGTCTGAAAGATATCGAGCATCAGAACAACCTGGCCACTATAAGGAAATTCTGCCCTTGGTGTGTTCATTTTCCACCTCTCCATTTTGATTCTCTGGCCCCATGTCTGCACAAACTTATTATCCCAAAATACAGACGTGCTTTTACACTTGCAAGACTGGATGTTTTGCCATCTGCGGTACTTGAGGGTCGATTCCAAAAGATCCCGCCTGAGAAACGTCTTTGCCCCTGTGGAGATGGTAGCACCGAAACAGCGGCACACGTCCTCCTGTCTTGCGCTCTCTACAAAGACCTGAGGAACGAGATCATCACCCCACTCGTACTAACCATCCCAGGGCGCTCAACCACTGCCACAATGCCCTTTCTTCTATCAGATCAATATGAGCAGATAACAGCAAAGGTTGCTAGGTCCATAGCAGGGGCAATCAGAATAAGGGCCACTAATCGACTGCTGATTCAGGACTTTAAATTGTGCTCTTATATCAAATTTCCCTTTCTGCGTATACTGTAATGTTTTATTGTTGCTATGGCCATTGGCTAATGCGAGATGGGTGACACCTGGCTTGAGAGCAGTACATGTGAAAAGGATCTAGGAGTCTTGGTTGACCACAAACTTGACATGAGCCAACAGTGTGACGCGGCAGCTAAAAAAGCCAATGCAATTCTGGGCTGCATCAATAGGAGTATAGCATCTAGGTCAAGGGAAGTAATAGTGCCACTGTATTCTGCTCTGGTCAGACCTCACCTGGAGTACTGTGTCCAGTTCTGGGCACCACAGTTCAAGAAGGACACTGACAAACTGGAACATGTCCAGAGGAGGGCAACCAAAATGGTCAAAGGCCTGGAAACGATGCCTTATGAGGAACGGCTAAGGGAGCTGGGCATGTTTAGCCTGGAGAAGAGGAGGTTAAGGGGTGATATGATAGCCATGTTCAAATATATAAAAGGATGTGATATAGAGGAGGGAGAAAGGTTGTTTTCTGCTGCTCCAGAGGAGCGGACACGGAGCAATGGATCCAAACTACAAGAAAGAAGATTCCACCTAAACATTAGGAAGAACTTCCTGACAGTAAGAGCTGTTTGACAGTGGAATTTGCTGCCAAGGAGTGTGGTGGAGTCTTCTTCTTTGGAGGTCTTTCAGCAGAGGCTTGACAACCATATGTCAGGAGTGCTCTGATGGTGTTTCCTGCTTGGCAGGGGGTTGGACTCGATGGCCCTTGTGGTCTCTTCCAACTCTATGATTCTATGATCTTGCCCCAATGAGACAGTTGTGAGGACTGACGAGCCCCGCCTTCCCACAGCTCTCTAAGTCTCCTGCTCTCTCAGGTCCTTCCCAAGCAAACTGAGACTCTGACACCTTGTCTGACACTATCCTCCCTCTTCATACCTCTCCTGGTTTTGGGAGACCAGGGAGGAGGGCAGCTGGTTGCAGAAATGGGGGAGACCCCCTGGCTCCTTCACCAGTCTGACTCATCTCTGCCTCTTGGCCCCTTCTCCTCTCCAGCCTCTGCTTCTGAACTGCTCTCTGTCACAGACTCTTCCTGCTCACTAAATGCTATTGCCTATCCAGGATTCAACACCTATTCATTCCAGTCTGCTCCCTCTTCTCCCTCTCATTGTCATCCCACCCCACCCTGGCTCTGAGCCTTCCTCCACCCCACCCCTTTCCCGGTTTCGATCCCCAACAAATGTCCATCAGTCTTAGTCTACTATCAGCCTGGAGACCTCACGTCCGAGGCTCTTAATTCTCTCTCAATTCCTCTCTGCCGGTTTTTTTGGTAGTCCTTAATATTAAACACCAGATCTCGGAGAAGCTCTGTCCCAGTAGGGTCCATGTTTCTTCCAGCCAGACCTCCATACTTAAAAGTGGAGCCCGAATCTTGTTTCTTACTCCTTTTAAGTCCAAATGTCCCGAAAGCTCCAACTTCCACCTTAATCAAATTTGTAATCCATAGGTCTTCAGATCTCCACATAAGGAGATCTCTCCATTCTTTAATCTCCAATTCAGACCAGATTTTCATCATCCAGTACTTATTTTCCTTTGTAACCATCATGTCAGGCCTCTGGCTCTCCTTTGTCATCTGCAACATTACATCTCCTCCTTCCTTTTCCTCAGAAACAACATATATCTCTTTCTCCACACTCTCAAATCTCTCAAGTTTCTCTTCTTGTCCAGCTGCATGAACTTCCTGAGTCAAATCCTTATCAAATTCAATGAATTTGTTTACTGTTAAGTCCAGAGTTGCAACATTTGTAGCCAAAACATCAATTTGGCCTTGTAACATTCCCAAGAGAAGAAAAACTCTGTCCAATTTAGCTTGAATTTTTCCTCCTTCAGCCATTCTTGTAATGTCCCAAAACCTCCTCTAGAGGGATTTTGGTTAATCTTCCTTCCAGTTCAAATCCAAAAATCAAGTTAGTTTGTATCAGTTCTTCCTTGTTTTCAACAAAATATAACCAAATTGTAACAAATATATCTAGCAGAGACAGCAGAAACAAAGTTCTCTTTTTCCTTCTTGACAGCTAATTTGACAGCTGTCAAACTCTTCTATATCTCCTCAACAGGCTCTCTCGCGGATCACTCCCGGGTCCGGGGGGGTGGCACTTCAGCTCTTAAAATTAGCTCTTATCCTCCAGTAAAGTTACTTATACTGCCAAATCGTGAAATTAATGTCTTTTACCCAATAAAGAAGAAGTTCTCTCGACCTTAGTTAACTAGTCCTTGCTTTAAATTATTTACAAGACGGGGAGACGGACTTCCTGTTTGCGCCTTCCCCGATCGTGCCTAATTCAAAAAAATTTTTTCTTTGCAAATCCAATTTCCGTACTACTCATGGGTTGTTGCTTTTAAAGTCCAATTGTTCACAAGAAGAAGTCAGCGCTCTCCGACCATGGCATGCGGCTTCACTCCGCAGGAGAAGCAGTCGACTCTCAGCACCGCGCCGCTCACCCCGTCCCCCGTTCCGAAGCCTTTAAAAAGGCTCCTTCGCGGGTTGGGGGGGTGAAAATGGTGCCCGCCGAGTCACCAGGTTCACAGGCTTCAGCGCCTGTGATTTCTGAGGGTCCCCGCGTCGCCGCAGCGGCAAGACCCAAATCCTGCGGAGCCGATTCCCTCCGGAGCTCGGAGGGAATCCGCCATTAGTCGATGGCGCTAACCCAGAAGTCCTATTTCAACAAATTGCATCTTTATACTTTCACTCATTATCAAACTATCTTTGCATATTCTTACTAATCTTATTACCAAGCCCACTTAGGTCCAGTCCAGCATCATTTTAACATTCATTAATTTTACAATGTTTCTGCAAGTAGTCTTTAAACTTCTTCCAATCTTCTTCCACCGACTCTTCTCCTGGTCACGGATTCTGCCAGTCATTTCCGCCAGCTCCATATAGTCCATTACTTTCATCTGCCATTCTTCCAGAGTGGGTAAATCTTGTGTCTTCCAGTACTTTGCGATGAGTATTCTTGCTGCTGTTGTGGCATACATAAAAAAAGTTCTATCCTTCTTTAACACTTGTTGGCCGACTATGCCCAGAAGAAAGGCCTCTGGTTTCTTCAAGAAGGTATATTTAAATACCTTTTTCAATTCATTATATATCATTTCCCAGAAAGCCTTTATCCTTGGGCACGTCCACCAAAGATGAAAAAATGTACCTTCATTTTCTTTACATTTCCAACATTTATTGTCGGGCAGATGGTAGATTTTTGCTAGCTTGACTGGTGTCATGTACCACCTGTATATCATTTTCATAATATTCTCTCTTAGGGCATTACAAGCCGTAAATTTCATACCAGTGGTCCACAACCATTCCCAGTCAGCAAACATAATGTTATGTCCAACATCCTGTGCCCATTTAATCATAGCAGATTTAACCGTTTCATCCTGAGTATTCCATTTCAACAGCAAGTTATACATTCTTGAAAGCATCTTTGTTTTTGGATCTAACAATTTTGTTTCCAATTTCGATTTCTCCACCTGGAAGCCGATTTTTTTGTCCAAATTATAAGCTTCCCTTATTTGATAATAATGTAGCCAGTCTCGCACTTTATCTTTTAATTTCTCAAAACTCTGCAATTTCAATTTATCTCCTTCCTGTTCCAAAATTTCCCAATATTTTGGCCATTTGGCCTCCATATTGAGCTTTTTCTGAGCCTTTGCTTCCATTGGTGACAACCATCTTGGGGTTTTGTTTTCAAGTAAGTCTTTATATCTTATCCAGACATTAAACAATGCTTTTCTGACAATATGATTTTTAAATGCTTTATGAGCTTTAACCTTGTCATACCACAAATATGCATGCCACCCAAACACATTATTAAAACCTTCCAAATCCAAAATGTCCGTGTTCTCAAGAAGCAGCCATTCTTTCAGCCAGCAAAATGCTGCTGATTCATAGTAAAGTTTAAGGTCTGGCAGGGCAAATCCACCTCTTTCCTTTGCATCAGTTAATATTTTAAATTTTATTCTGGGCTTCTTGCCCTGCCAGACAAATCTGGAAATATCTTTCTGCCACTTCTTGAAAAAGTCCATTTTGTCCAAAATTTGTAATGATTGGAACAAAAACAACATTCTTGGCAATACATCCATCTTTATAGCAGCAATTCGGCCTAACAAGGAAAGCTTCAAATTTGACCATATTTCTAGATCTTTTTTCACTTCTGACCAACATTTCTCATAATTGTCTTTAATTAAATTTAAATTTTTAGCAGTCATGTTAACCCCCAAATATTTTACTTTCTTTGCCAGTGTTAACCCTGTCTCCTTCTGAAACCTTTCTTTCTCTATCGATGTTAAGTTTTTCTCAAGGACTTTGGTTTTTGACTTGTTCAGCTTAAATCCTGCCACTTGACCAAATTCTTGGATCAATTCTAAAGCTCTTTTAACACTAGATTCTGGCTCCTGTAGCGTCAATACCAGGTCATCTGCAAAAGCTTTCAATTTATATTGTTTAGCTCCGACCTGTATACCTTTAATCAAACGGTCCCTTCTGATCATGTTTAGCAAAACCTCCAGGACTGAAATAAAAAGCAGTGGGGAAATTGGGCAGCCTTGTCGTGTCCCTTTCTCTATCTTAAATTCTTCTGTCACCACATTGTTAACTATTAACTTAGCTTTTTGTTCTGAATAAATTGCACCTATACCGTTTTCAAACCCTTGACCGACCCCCATCCCCTGAAGATTTTTCTTCATGAAGCTCCAAGAAATGTTGTTGAAGGCTTTCTCCGCATCAACAAAGATTAGAACTGCTTTAGTGTTAATGTTCACTTGCAACTTCTCCAAAATATTAATAATATTCCTTGTATTGTCAGACAAGTGTCTACCCGGGAGAAAGCCAGCTTGGTCTTTATGTATCTCTTCCACTAATACTTTTTTTAACCTTTTGGCCAATATGTCAGCAAAAATTTTGTAATCCACATTCAACAGGGATATGGGTCGGTAGTTCTTAAGTTGTGTCTTTTCAGATTCACTTTTCGGTATAAGTGTAATGTAAGCTTCCTTCCACGACTCAGGCGCTTTCCCCCCCTCCATAATTTCATTGCAAACCTCCTTCAATGGTTGAATTACCCAGTCCTTCAAAGTTCTGTAGTATTTTGCAGTTATTCCGTCCGGCCCTGGAGACTTGCCCAATTGCATATTCTGTATGGCACCTTCCACCTCTTGTGCTGTGATCTTGTAATTCAGCATTAACTTGTTTTCTTGAGAGATTTTCTGCAGTCCATTTGTTTTCAAGAATTGGTCTATATCAAACTCTTTCTGTGGCCCTTGTGTGTATAACTGTTTAAAATATCTGTGGAAGCATTTCCTAATTTCCACTGGATTCTGGATACTTTTCCCTTCTATCTCCAAATTAGTAATAGTGTTAAGCTTTTGTCTTTTCTTCATTTGCCAAGCTAACAACTTTCCACATTTATTAGCCGACTCAAATGTCCTTTGTCTCATCTGTTTAATTTTCCATTCTATTTCCTGATTCATCATTTTCATATATTGCACTTGATATAACTTTATTTCTCTCAGAATCTCTTGTGACTTGGGTTTCGCTCTCAGTTTCTTCTCGCCCTCTTTTATTTTTTCTAAAATTTTGTCTTTTTTTCATTTTGGGTTCTCTTCTTAATTGCATTCTGTTGAATTAGAAACCCCCTCATAACTGCTTTACTTGCGTCCCATATTACTCTTTTTTTCAGTAGTGATGTTCATGTTTATCTCAAAATAGTCTCTCAAGGTTTTTTGGGCCTTTTTTATAACCTCTTGATCTCTAAACAAGGTGTCATTCATCCTCCATCTGAAGGAACCGGTTGGTGTTAATTTCATCTCCATTTTCACAGCGTTATGGTCGGAGCAAATTTTAGGGCAAATTTCCACTTTTCGAGTCTTAGGTGCCAGTCCTCTAGTTATCCAAATTTGGTCAATTCTTGTCCATGTCATTTTGGCCTCAGAGAAGAAGGTTCCCTCTCTACCCAAGGGGTTCTTCACTCTCCAAATATCAATCAACTCCATATTGTCAGTCATTTCAAAAAAAGTTTTTGGTAGTCTGCCATCATTTGTGACTACCTGTCTGTGTGACTTGTCCATGTTTGTGGATACCACCCCGTTCATATCTCCCATCATGATAATGTTATAGTCCATATAGTCCAGCAATGTCTCAGGCAGCTTCTTAAAAAATTCCAATTTCCCCTCATTTGGTGCGTAAACTCCTACTATCAAATTTTTTTCTCCTTGTGTTTGAATTTCAATTGCCAAAAGTCTTCCTTGTTCATCCTTAAAAATAAATTTCGGTGATAGGCTCTCTTTTGCATAAATTAGAACTCCTCTCTTTTTGACTTTGTCCGATGAAATAAATTCTTGGCCCAATCTTTTATTTATCAAGACTTTCCTGTGTAGCCGTATCACGTGTGTTTCCTGTAAACAAATCAAGTCCAATTGTTCCTTTTTCAGAATATGAAATACCTTCCTCCTTTTTTCCGGGGAGTTAAAACCATGAATATTCCAACTTAATAGTTGCAGAGACATGATGTATTTGTTTTACTTTCCTCCAACTGCTCCCAACAGTTGTTCTTCGTCTGACGGTGGAATCACTTTCTCTAACTTGCCCAATCCCAAAGATGGTAGTACGATATCTTGAGCTCTCAGTCTTAATGCTCCTGGCTCTTTTTCTGTCCCTTTTTGCAGATCCTCTTCGTGGTCTCTCAAAAATTTCTCTTTATCTTCCACTGTTCTTATTTTGACCTTTTTCCCTTTGAAGGTAAAGGATAGGCCTTGGGGGAATTCCCACCTAAATATAATTCCGTTTCCTCTCAGCAGGGCCACCAGGTCTCCGTAGTTAGACCTCAATTCCAAAAGATATTTTGGGATGTCTTTAAAAATCTCGACACTTGCGTCCCCTATTTCAAGAGTCTTCTGAAAGTGCAAATTCAGTATTTTATCTCTCTCCTCTTTCGATTGGAGGGAGATCAAACAGTCTCTCACCCTGTTCTTCCTCCCTCCTCTTCCAAGTCTGAAGGCACTTACTATCTTGAAGTCTGGCTTATCTGTATCTAGCCCCCCAAATTTTGTAAATTCCTGCCTAAGGAAATCACTCAAGCTTCCTTTCTCAAGTTCCGGTACTGCCCTGATCCTCAGATTTGCCTGTTTATCTCTTAATTCAATCATAGACAGCAAAGATTTGTGATCGTCCAATCTTCTGTGTATTGGTGGTATCTCTTCCTTTACAGCCACTGCTATTTCCTTCGCCTCTTCAGCTGTCTTACGATTTGAAGCAGCTTCCTGCAGCAGTTTTTCAATAGAATCTGTGTTTTTCTCAATAGAATCTGTATTTAAGTTTACCTTCTGCCCCAAATTGTTAATACTTAAAGTGTTTTGGTCAAGTTGCTTACTTACTTTTTCCAAAGATCCAAGAATCTTCTCTAATGTCGAAGCAATTGAGCCTTCTTCCGAAGTCACTCCTTTAAATCCTTGTTGACCTAGATCTTCCTCTGATGGGGCAGAAGGGCCAGATGCCGATGCTCTTCGCTGCTGCTGCAGTCTGGTTTTAGCCGATCTTGTTGCTCTTTCTTGCGGCTGACTTGCCATAACACTTTATCTAAGGTCCAAGGTCAGTCCCACGGTCTGAATTTGTTTAGCAATGGAAATTTCCCCAGCCAGTTAAAAGTGGAAAGTCCCCAGGGACTTCCGGGTTGGCGCCATTGTTTAATGGCGGATTCCCTCCGAGCTCCGGAGGGAATCGGCTCCGTAGTGTCTGGGTCTGGCCGCTGCGGCGAAGCGGGGACCCTTAAAATCACAGGCGCGGATGCCTGTGAACACAGAGACTCGGCGGGCACCATTTGCGCCCCCCCAATCTGCGACGGAGCCTTTTTAAAGGCTTCGGAACGGAGGCAGGGTGAGGCGTGGTGCTGAGAGTACTCCCTCGCCTACGGAGTGAAGCCGCAAGCCATAGACAGAGAGCGCCAACTTCTTCCAAGATCGACTGGACTCTAAAATATAAACCCGTGAGTAATACGGAGATTGGGACTTTATAAAAAATTTTAATTCTGGATTTGGAACGAGCGGGAAGGGGCTAAAAAGGAAGTCACCCCCCCCTCTTTGTAAACAATTTAAAGCAAAGGACTGAGCAGCTAAGGTCGAAAGAATTTGCTTCTTGTTTTTTTTAATGAAAAGATTTTGATTTCACGGTTTTGACACTATAAGAAGATTTACTGGAGGATAAAAAGAACTTGGGGACTGAAATTTTACCCCCCCCCCAGACCCGGGAACGCCCTATGAGAAAGCCTGGTGTATGGAAGATTTTGACAGCTGTCAAGTGAGCTGTTAGTCAGCTAGCTGTCAGCTGGAAAAAGAAAACATTGTTTCTGCTGTTTCTGCTGGTTTATTTGGTACAACTTTGTTAAAAACAAGGAGGGCTGATACAAAA
The DNA here is from genome assembly GCF_027172205.1 of Podarcis raffonei. Lineage (NCBI taxonomy): Eukaryota > Metazoa > Chordata > Lepidosauria > Squamata > Lacertidae > Podarcis > Podarcis raffonei. Next base: position 8,547,974 of record NC_070609.1, on the reverse strand, counting down.
TAACTGGACTTTTGGTTTTGAGCTGAAAGGAACATTAAGGAACTAAAATCCCCCTAGAGGGGGAATAAGGACATTACACTACAAAAATGACTGGAGTATGTAAATTCCAAGCAGAACTAGACAGAGTTTTCGTTCTCTTGGGAAACTTGAAAGATGAATACAATGCTTTGTCTACAAACGTATCATTACTACACTGGACAGTAAACAACAGCTTGGAGCCTGATAAGGACTTGAAACAGGAAGCCTATTTAACTGAACAAATAAATGAAACTGAAAGCGTAGAAACGATGGAGCAATGTGTTGTTTTTGAAGAAAATGAAGGAGGAGCAGGAGATTTGCAGGAGTTAAAGGAGAGTTACAACATGAGGCCTGACATGATGACAAAAAAGGATAATAAAAATTGGATGTGGAAAGCCTGGTCTGAATGGGAATCTGGAAAATGGAAAGATCTCCTCGGGAGGAGACCTGAAGACCTGAGGATTACAAATTGGTTGAAGGTGAAAGCTGGAGCTTTGGGGACATTTGGATCTGTAAGAAATTTGAAACAAGAGTTGGAGCACCCCATAGGCTTTGCTTTTAAGTATGGAGGACTGGCTGGAAGCAACATGGATTCTGTTGGGCCGGAGCCCCTCCGAGACTTGGGGCTTAACATTAAGGACCATCAAAGAGACCGGCGGAAAGGAACTGAGAGAGATATAAGGGCCTCGGACGTGAGATCTCCAGGCTAAATAAATAACATAAAGACTGATGGACATTGGTTGGGGTCTGGAACCGGGAAAAGGGTGGGCGGAGGTTGGGAATCCAAAGGGTGTATAAGGATAATTTGTTTTTTATAATTTAGTTAATGGTAAGGAAATTGGGCAAATCGTGGAAGGGAAATGTCGGTCGACTTCAGGAAAAAGGTTTAAGAATAATTAATGGGGTATAAGTATGGATGTGTGTTTTTAATAAGGTAAAATTGGTTTTTTCTTTTTAAATTAATTGAAAATAAGATTGTTAAAAATAAATGGAGGAAATGGAAAAAAGAAGGAAAGTAAAACAATAGTAAGTTAGAATAAATGTATAAGTTAAGGTAAAGAAATAAGTTAAGGACTTGCTGAACTGACAATTTAAATGGGAATACAAGAAGGGGAGGTGTGAGGAGGTCTGAGAAATAAGGTTAAGAACAATAAGTATCAGAAACTTTTATGTGTTTTTATTGTTGTTTAGTTTTGAATATTTTGTATTTTTGTGTTTGTTTTTTTCTCTTTTGTTTTGTTTATTTCTTGTTCTTGTTTGTTGTGTGTTTTTTGAAAATCCTAATAAATATTAAATTAAAAAAAAAAAAAAAAAGTGGAAAGTCCCCAGTAGCCAATTGTAACAGTCTCATAAGTCCTCTCGGGGGACACAGTAACAATTAAAGTTTGTAACCAAAAGTTCACTTTTCTAACTTCTGCAATTCCCCCTTTAATAAATAGCAACAGTATCAATAGGGAAAACCTTCAAATTCCAAGTATCTTTCTTACAAAGTTATCTTTCTTGCAAAGTTAACTGTCAATCTGTAACAAAGTCCTAAAAAGGTGCGCTTAACACTATAGCAGTCCCATTAACCTGGCAATCCGTTTCCGGGCATTAAGTGGTGGTCTTGTTCCTTTTAAAACTTTTTAAAACAACGAGAAAAGTCTCTTCCAATCTTCCCTCCCTCTTCTGTACCTCTGGGAGGGAGTCTTTGGTACAGATGTCAGATTTAAAATCCTTTAAAGCACTGTTTCCACGAACTTAGCAGATACAGTCTTTGCCTTTGATCTATCTACAAAAACGGAAGGCGGACTTCCTGATTGCGCCTTACCGCTTCGGTCCAAATTCCTCTTATTATTTCTTTTATAGTCCGGTCTTTATATTTGACCTATTCACGGGTTGTTGTTCTGTAGCCAAATTTTTGCAGGAAAAAGGTCGGCGCTCTCCGGTAACAGCTGCGCGGCTTCGCTCAACAGAAGTAGCAGTTGACTCACAGCACCGCGCCAGACACCCCGCTACGTTTCTGGAGCCCGTTACCGGGCTCCTTTGCTGATCGGGGGGGCGCAAAAGGTGCCCGCCGAATCCCACGACCACAGGCTTCTCCTGCCTGTGGTTTCGACAGGGTCCCCGCTTCACCGCAGCAGCAGGACCCGATTTCTGAAGAGCTAGTCCCTCACAATCAGAGGGATTCCGCCATTACCGATGGCGCCGCCTCCGGAAGTCAGCCATGTTCTAGAACAACATAAAAAGTCAGCCGAAAGAGCACGAGACTCTTAATCTGAGGCTTGAAGGGTTTGAGCCCCACATTGCACAAAAGATCCCTGCATTACAGAGGGTTAGATGCAGTCCCTTCCAACTCTATGATTCTAAGCGGAGCCCTGGCGGACCAGACCAAAGGCCAGTCTAGCCCAGGACTCTGTTTCCCAAAGCAGCCAAAGCCTCCGAATACCAGTCCCTGGGGAATCCAAGGGGAAAAAGGTCCACAAATGACAACATTTTGGAGGTCCCAAGTCACAAGGTGGTTAGATTGGTCTCAGCTAGGGCCAGGGCCTTTTCAGTACTGGCCCCGACTTGGTGGAACGCTCTGTCACAAGAGACCAGGGCCCTGTGGGACTTGACATCTTTCTGCAGGGCCTGCAAGACAGAGCTGTTCCACCTGGCCTTTGGTTTGGACTCAGTCTGACCCTTATGTTTCCCTCCCCTTATGGGTTTGATCTATGGGCTACTTTTAAAATGAGGCTGCATTGTAAATTGCATTTTAACCTGTATTTTAAATTGGTTCCCCCCCCCATTATGTTTTTACTGTAATTTTTACTGGTGTTAGCCGCCCTGAGCCCGGGGAGGGCGGGGTATAAATAATTTTATTTTATTTTTATTTTATTTTTGTTGTTGTTGTTGTTGTTGTTGTTATTATTGGCTTCTGCTTGTGGACTTGCCAAAGGCTGCCTGTATTTAAAATACATGGACTCCCCTGCCCCGAATCCTGGGATCTGTAGTTTGCTAAGGGTGCCAGGAATCCTAGCTCTCGGAGGGAATGCCCTGGACTAGATGGGAGCTCTGGCACATCCCAGGAACGTGCACAGGATGCTCTAAAACAAAAAGACTATCACTGTTAACACCATTACGAAGCCAACATACAGTCCAGGTGACTTTGCCGGATTCCCTCCACATCCTCGCCGTGAATGAACTGGTAGCAGCTTTTGCCCACGAGCTCCGAGGGGGTCAAGTCCATATAATCGCTGATCCTGGGGTGGGGGGGTGTCAGGGGAAGAGAGAGGAAAAAGGAAGGCAGATTATGGAAGGGCTTGAGCAGGAGATCCATTTATTCATACGGGGCCATCTGTGCGTACAGCACCTTACAAGAAAGAGGTGTGACAGAGCCCTGCCCCAAGGAGCTTACAATCCAAACCAGGCAGAGGGAAGCAACAGAAGGAGCGTGGGCAGGAGGCAGGGGGAGGATATAGGATCAATTATGTGGACTTTGGCTCAGATACAATATGGGGGTGGCTGGGGGACAGGAGCAGCAAATCCAAAGTCAATAGCAGAAACCAAGGGGGACAGGAGAAATAAAGACAACAGAAAGCCACTATCCTTTGAAGTGCTGTGCGCATAACTTCAATTTCCAACTCACTCGGGCGCTGTGACTTTTTTAGCCATCTCTGCCAACAGATGCCCACGTTCCCCGGGTATGGCACAAAGCAGCCCAGAGGGCTCTGGCAACCCACCTGCTCTCACAGTACACGATCTGCAAGTCCATGTTGACCCGGAAGACAAACATGTGGCACTCGATGCGCACCTCGCTGAGCGTGGAAGGGGGCAGGGTGTGGGCCAGCGCCACCAGCCCCATCACGCGGCCCAGCAGGGAGTGGGCGTGGGAGAAGGACGGCAGCCGGGGGCGGAGGCGGCCCGTGACGTGGATCACCTGCAGGGGGCGAGGGAGAGCAGGAGAAGAGGGTTTGAGGGAGGGGGCACAGACAGGAGAACCTTATCATCATCATCATCAAGGGTCAGCAAACGTTTTCAGCAGGGGGCCAGTCCACTGTCCCTCAGACCTTGTGGGGGGCCAGACTATTTTTTTTGGGGGGGGGATGAACAAATTCCTATGCCCCACAAATAACCCAGAGATGCATTTTAAATAAAAGGACACATTCTACTCATGTAAAAACACGCTGATTCCTGGACCGTCTGCAGGCTGGATTTAGAAGGCGACTGGGCCGGATCTGGCCCCCAGGCCTTAGTTTGCCTACCCCTCATCATCATCATCATCATATTATTATTATTATTATTATTATTATTATTATTATTATTAACATCATCATCACCATCATCATCATCATTATCAAGAATGACACATAGGAAGTAATTTAAACAAAGTATTAATCTGGAAATAATTGGGATAATTGGAATAAAATTTGGAAAATCAACATAAAATTACAATATAAAAAACACTTAATAAAAATACTTAAATCCATTAATACTAATGAATATAGTGGACACTCAGGTTGCGAACATGATCCGTGCGGGATGCACGTTCGCAACCCGCAGCGTTCACAACCCGTGTCTGTGCATTAGCGGGTTGCGATTCAGCACTTCTGCACATGCGCAAAGCACGATTTAGCGCTTCTGAAACCCGGAAGTAACCCATTCCGGTGCTTCCGGGTTTCGGCAGTCCGCAACCCGAAAAAACGCAACCTGAAGCGGCTGTAACCCGAGGTATGACTGTACAAACTAATTAAAATACAGTGGTACCTTGGTTTACAAACTTAATCCGTTCCGGAAGTCCGTTCTTAAACCAAAGTGTTCTTAAACCAAGGCGTGCTTTTCCATAGCGGTGGGGACTCAATTTACAAATGGAACACACTCAACAGGAAGCAAAACATGTTCTTATTCCAAGGCAAAGTTCACAAACCAAAACACTTTTTGCAGCGTTCTTAATCCACGTTGTTCATAAACTAAGCTATTCTTAAACCAAGGCACCAATGTACGTTTAATTAAACAACAATTTAAAGCATCCCCATTTCCCTTAAAAACATCAATCTTACCAGAAGGCTGCTGGCCTGTGCCAGCATTCCACCCCCAAAACGCCAACCCCCCCAAAGGGATGATGCAGGAAAGAAGATTCCACCTAAACATTAGGAAGAACTTCCTGACAGTAAGAGCTGTTTGACAGTGGAATTTGCTGCCAAGGAGTGTGGTGGAGTCTCCTTCTTTGGAGGTCTTTAAGCAGAGGCTTGACAACCATATGTCAGGAGTGCTCTGATGGTGTTTCCTGCTTGGCAGGGGGTTGGACTCGATGGCCCTTGTGGTCTATTCCAGCTCTATGATTCTATGATTTCCTTTGGTGCTCCCCCCTTTGGTGGTGGCCTGTACTTGGAACGACAAAATAGATTTCAGAAAAGGAGGGACTCAATCCATGGAGCTATTGGGGGAATTTTGCAAGGAAAGGATCAAGTATTTCCGTTTAGGAGCTGGGGGGCAACTTGGATATGGGAAGTCATGAAAATTATGGGTTGTATCCAACATTAGGGAGAGTAGACCCATTGAACATAACTAGCTTGGGTTATGAGTAGACCCATTTTAGTGTGTCTACTCTCTGAGCAGAACTTTGTTGGCTGTAACCGTACAACGGGCATGGAGAAAGGCTTGTTTTCCCTCCCTTCCGTAATATTAAGAGCCTGGAATTGCTGAGTGAATCTCAGCATTAGATTCAGTGAATGCGAAAGAACACTTCTTCACAAAAGCGTGAAAGTTTTGCTTGTGGAACTCAGTGCCACAAGGCACTATGCTGGTGCTTGGGGATGAAAGGGAGGAAGGGCTGCTGCCTTCATGCCCTGCTTGAGAGCTTCTGGGTGGTCCCTGTGGGAAAACGTGGGACACTGGAGTAAACGGGCCTTTGGTCTGATCCAACATGACTCTTCATCTCAGGGTTGTGGGTTCAAGTCCCACTTTGGGTGATCCCTGCATTGCAGGGGGTTGCACTGGATGATCTTCATGGTCCCTCCCAACTCTACAATTCTCTGATTCTATTGTCACATGCCAGCAGCAGGAATCCTACCTCATTTTGTTTCATTTAAATCCTGGTCCAGCCACAACCGCCACTTTGGTTCTACGTGGCGGCTTATGTATTCTGCGCAACTGCTTTTTTTTTTGCAAATGGGAAAAACGTTATACGTTTTTGTGCAAAGGCGAACCACATTCTGCATCGAGAAAAGCAGAATTCTGCAACCTACAAAGAACACGCACACATCTGCACCTCTCCTTGCACCCTGCAGGATTTTATTCTGCGTGCATTCCTCAGCGCCTGTTAGCTGTGCGGCAGGAGGCAAACATGAAAGCCCCAGGCCTGATTTCTAGGAACACTGCTTTTGAGATTGCCTATACAAGGTCATACCTTAAGGACTAGCGACTTGATTCTTTGCTGCTGTTTTCAGATGCACATTGGGAATTCTGCACTTCCACTCCCCCCACCACCACAAGGCAGGCTTTCGACAGTGCCTCCCCACACCTTCAAGAGGAAGAAGACCCACAGCCGGATAGGGCCTCATTTTACCTTGTAACCGGAAGTTTTCACGTGAAGCCCTCTCTTGGTCAGGGTGGATTTCAGACGGATGAAAAAGGAGCGGTCCAAAACGTCGCCCTCAGCAGGATGGGAGCTGGCTGGATCTAAGATACAGAGACAGGCAAGGGTCACACCTTCTATATTAGGAGATGTTCCAAGAACATAAGCAGAGCCTGTTGGACCAAGCCAATGGCTCACATAGTCCAGCATCTTGTCCTCACAATGGCCAACCAGCAAGCAGGATTCGTACCTATACAGTAGAGGGATGCAGGTGGTGCTGCGGGCTAAACCACACAGCCTAGGGCTTGCCGATCAGAAGGTCGGCGGTTCGAATCCCCGCGACGGGGTGAGCTCCCGTTGCTCAGTCCCTCCTCCTGCCAACCTAGCAGTTCAAAAGCACGAAGCGCAAGTAGATAAATAGGTACCACTCCGGCGGGAAGGTAAACGGCGTTTCCGTGCGCTGCTCTGGTTCACCAGAAGCGGCTTCGTCACGCTGGCCACATGACCCAGAAGCTGTATGCCGGCTCCCTCAGCCAGTAAAGCGAGATGAGCGCCACAACCCCAGAGTCGTCCACGACTGGACCTAATGGTCAGGGGTCCCTTTACCTTTTACCTATACAATAACCCTGCGGAAATGTCCAGGAGGATGCCAGCGTGGTTAAACAGCCGTGTCAAGGACACCATAAATGGTGAGCTGACTTCCTTTTAAGAAGCAAAAGTTTTGCTAAGTTTGGACACATTAGGAAAAGGAAACCAGGGAGCCAGAAGATCTTTAGATGACTTTCCATAGAATGGAGAGTTTTGAAGAAGAACGGCGCATTGTATTTGTACGCTGGCCTTCCCCGTGGAAGATGTCCATATCTGGGCTACTGTTTTCATGCGGGGTGTGGGTGTGAAGAGAAGCGTTTGCAGAGCTATGTCAAATAGAGGTGACAAAGGGTGAACTTTAAGAGCTAATTGACAGATTACAAACTAACAAGAAGTCAGAGCCAGATGGCATTCACCCAAGAGCCCTTAAAGAACTCAAATGCAAAACTGCTGATCTTTTAACATAAATATTCAACGTTAAAAATCAGATTTCTTCTTCCCAGAGGAGTGGAAGGTAACCTAAGCATTAAGGAATGTGGTGGGCATTTGCTATTACAGACACACCACCTTATTTTTTTCTGCTAGGTAAATTTGCAGGGACCATTATTAAAGCTAGTATTTTTAAGTACATGGAAGAACAAGCCATGTTGAGGAAGAATCAGCACGGTTTCAGCAATGGGCGCTCCTGCCTCACTCTAGCCTTTTGTAATTGTTTGTGTGTCTCAAAAAACACATGGCTGGGGTGATCTGGTAGACATGAGAGGTTGAATCAGATGCTAGTCATACTCAGACCCACTGAAATTAATGGGCATGACTAACGTAGATTAATTTCACGGGTCTACTTTGAGCAGAACTTAGCTGGAAACAATCTTCTATATCTGAACGTCCCAAAAGCTCATCAAAGGCTCTTGAGCGAACTTGGCAGTTATTGGGTAAGAAAGAGATCCTTATATGACTCAGAAACTGGTTGAAGGCCAAAAGCAGAGAGTAGGGATGCAATGAAGGGATGAAAGCAGAATCCGTGTTGGGACCAGCTCGACTTAACTCCTTCATAGATGCTCTGGAATTTGTGTGAGGAACAGTGACGTGGCCAAGAGCTACATCAGATTGTTGTTGTTGTTTAGTCATTTAGTCGTGTCCGACTCTTCGTGACCCCATGGACCAGAGCACACTAGGCCCCCCTGTCTTCCACTGCCTCTCGCAGTTTGGTCAAACTCATGCTGGTAGCTTCGAGAACACTGTCCAACCACCTCGTCCTCTGTCGTCCCCTTCTCCTTGTGCCCTCCATCTTCCCCAACATCAGGGTCTTTTCCAGGGAGTCTTCTCTTCTCATGAGGTGGCCAAAGTATTGGAGCCTCAGCTTCAGGATCTGTCCTTCCAGTGAGCACTCAGGGCTGATTTCCCTCAGAATGGATCAGTTTGATCTTCTTGCAGTCCATGGGACTCTCAAGAGTCTCCTCCAGCACCATCATTCAAAAGCATCAATTCTTCGGCAATCAGCCTTCTTTATGATCCAGCTCTCACTTCAATACATCACTACTGGGAAAACCATGGCTTTAACTATACAGACCTTTGTTGGCAAGGTGATGTCTCTGCTTTTTAAGATGCTGTCTACATCGAACTATTGAAGGTCATAAAAACCAAAATGTGGATTGCACAGCCACGAAGCTCAGCTAGTCACTACCTCTCCACCCAGCCTACCTCAGCAGGTTGTTGTGGGAATTAAATGAGGAGGGGGAGAATTATATATACCACCTTCAGCTCCTTGGAGGAAGAAGGTGGGATACAAATGTAGTGAAGTAAACAAAGGAACCCTAACCTAACCCAACTGTAACAAAACAAGAAACCACAGGAGGCTGCAATCAGGACTCACAGATCAGCCTTCATCAACCTGTTTTGGACCACAACTCCCATCCAAGCACAATTTAACCTATGGAACTGCCTGCCACATGAGGAGCTGGTTCCTGGCTTAGCTTTTTAATGGGGGGGGGACCCTGACCAAGTATATATTTAATTTTAGCATCCTGCAGCTCCAACACCCTACATAGGACATCAGGTCTAGAAGAAATGTTTTACCTGAGCAACCAGCACTCCCTTTCGTTTTCCTTCTCCCAGTTGTGGGGATCCCTGCTTCTCGCGTTTATAAAATGGTCAGCCCTTTTGGCTGTTTTGGACAATTCCCAGCAGCTCCCAGAGTTACACAGCCACATGGGATCTGTAGTCCAAAACAGCTGGAGGTGGGGTGTGCTGGGGTGAAAGCTGTCCTAGAGGAATCTAGCTAGCCAGGCCATGTTGAGAACAAGACTGCTGGATGAGACAGACCCCATATCTGATCCCCCCCTTTCCTCCCCCCACATTCTTATGAGAACACACTCTGGGGCAGAACGCTGATCTCGTATTCTCTTTTACTTTCCAGCTCGGTATAAATCTTTCACAAGTTCCCTGGATAAAAGCTGAGCGGGCGGATGCCAAACGAGAAAGGAGGACACTTGAGATTCCGCTTCACTCATCTTTCTCTCTCCCTCGGTGTCCTTCGCGGATCTGCAAGTGGGTGGGGGCAGAGGGCAAACTGGGCACCCGGTGGCAGCCTCTGACCTGCCAGGTCAGCTTGCAAAGAAGCAGCAGGAAGAGCTACTGGAGACTCGGCGCCTGATCCTGGGCAGCAACGTCCCATCGGCCCAATGGCGCTTGCAGCCAAGCAAGGGTGAAACAGGATCAAAGCAGCACAGGAAAAACAGAGAAAGATGCCTTGTACCAAGGCTGCATCCATACCATACCTTTAAAGCACTGCGATAGCTCAGTTGGAATAATAATAATAATAATAATAATAATAATAATAATAATAATAATAATTTATTATTTATACCCCGCCCATCTGGCTGGGTTTCCCCAGCCACTCTGGGCGGCTTCCAATAAAACACTAAAATACAATAACGTATTAAACATTAAAAGCTTCCCTAAACGGCATTTAGATGTCTTCTAAAAGTTTGGTAATTGTTTTTCTCTTTGACATCTGGTGGGAGGGCGTTCCACAGGGCGGGCGCCACTACCAAGAAGGCCCTCTGCCTAGTTCCCTGTAACTTGGCTTCTTGCAGTGAGGGAACCGCCAGAAGGCCCTCGGAGCTGGACCGTTCTGGGCAGAACGATGGAGGTGGAGATGCTCCTTCAGATATACTGGGCCGAGGCCGTTTAGGGCTTTAAAGGTCAACACCAACACTTTGAATTGTGCTCGGAAACGTACTGGGAGCCAATGTAGGTCTTTCAAGACCGGTGTTATACGATCCCGGCGGCCGCTCCCAGTCACCAGTCTAGCTGCCACATTCTGGATTAGTTGTAGTTTCCGGGTCACCTTCAAAGGTAGCCCCACATAGAGCGCATTTCAGTAGTCCAAGCATGAGCGTGAGACTCTTCATCTTGTGGGTTCGAGCCCCATGTTGGGCAAAAGATGATCCTAGTGGTCCCTCTACAATTTTGTGACTCTACGATTCCCCTTTGAGCAGTCACGGCTTCCCCCGGAGAATCCTGGGAGTTGTAGTTTGTTCAGGGCACTGAGAACTGTTAGGAGACCCCCCTGCTCCTCTCCCAGAACTACAATTCCCAGAGTTCCCTGGGAGGAGGGATTGATTGTAAGCCAATCTGGGAACTGTAGGAGGGGAAACAGGGTTAAGCCTTAACAGGCAACAGTTCCGAAGATTCTTTGGCGAAAGCCACGTCTGCTTAGAGCTGAATCATAGCGTTTTAAATTTACAGCATGAATGGCGCCAGAGTCATTTGTTCACCCAGGTCGGTGTTGTCTGCTCTGGCTTGCCCCCAACCTGGCAATCTCCAGGAGTTTTGAACTACAACTCACATCAGACGCTGCCAGCATGACCCATGGCTGGGGATGCTAGGAATTGTAGTCCAACACATCTGGAGGGCTTGGAATTGGCAGCCCTTGGTCTAACATTGACCGGCAGAACCTCTCCAGGGTTTCAGGCAGGAATCTTTCCCGGCCCTACCTAGAGACACCGGGGTTTGAACCTATGGCCTTCTGCCCACATCACAGACGCTCTAGCACTGAGCTATGACCATTGCATGGTTTCTCTTCCAGATTCGGGGAAAAGGAGTGAGCTCCACTGTTTGGAAGAGCAGAGGCCTGTGAGAAAATTCTGTGCCTGCGTTTCTGTCTGCCGTCAAAAATAAATTGGTACTAGATAAATAGACACGTAGCTTTAAAAATTAATTGTGTCGGCTACCTGGGATTCCCCTCCCCCTTTCTTCAAAAGATTTATTTCCCACCAACTCCCTGGGGAGGGAAATGCTGGCCAGTGGTTAGAGCTGGAGGCGTCCACGGTGAAGGGAGTAGAGGGGGGTCATTGTGCTCCAATTATGAACCCAGGTCTCTTCCCCTCTGTCTGCAAGAGAAAATAGTGTTCTGAAAGAGGCTTCCTGGCTGCCTTTGCAGGCCAGATTGATTCACGATTCCAGCTTCCCACGAGCGTTTTCCTCGGGAGAAACCCCACGGGGGCCGCAAACCCACACAACTGCATGCGATGACGTTTGAGCCTGAGCTGGAATACTCCGGGTTCAACCTGTGATGGCCTGGGAATCGGACTCAGAGGCTGAACCTGAGGAATCCCAGCCTGCACAGGATTCCCCGCCTCCAGAACCAGCTGAGCCGGGGCTGGGGCTTGACCCTGAAGGGTCCTCACCTGTGCCGGATCCTCAGGAGCAGACACCAGCTGAATCTGTTCTGGCTCCGGAGGTGATCGAGGACCCATTGCCTGCAGGTGCTCCACTCTCAGCCCCGTCAGAGGAAGCTGGGGTTGCCTCTGGGTTCAGTAACCCTCAAGCCTCTCCTGAGCTGCAGAGGCTCAGGTCAGAGAGGCAGAGGGAACTAAGTTCCTGCAGGAGGAGTGCGCACCTCCAGGCCAGGAGAGGCGAGTCACCTGTGGACTGGGACCACCCTATGCGTCGGGGCAGATGAAAGCCAGCCAGCCCAGTCCCAGGTTGCGGGAGCAACATTGTTGGTAACCTGTTGCTGCCGGCATCCTGTCCTGCTCTTCTGCCAGAGTTCCTGACTACATCCGGCTCCTTGCCTTGGACCCCGCATCAGCCTTGACGGACAGCCTCCATACCACACCATCGACCACGGACTGGACTCAGACCACGCCGCACGATAACCCCCTGGGACCAGCACACAACCATTGCCATGGCCACAAATTCACTCGGTCATAGGCAGGGCAATCTTACCCATAGCTGCTAGGGGTGCGGGGCACACGGACGCCGGGCTCTCAGTCCGGGGCAGAGATTTGGAGTCCAGGGGTTGGGAAAAGCCGACAGCCGCTGCCGAGCCGAGCCCGTCGGAGCGCGGCAGCTCTTCTGCTGTCGGCGAGTGAGGCGCTGAGGCAGCCGGCCAGCTATACCCTCCTGCACACCTGGGATTGGCGGGCCATCGAAAGGCCCGCCCAGCACACACCCGGTTTTGCTCAGTCGCCAACACCACCACCTTGGGCTCGACTGTTGTTGCGCTGGGCTCTGCTTGCCAATCCACCACCCAGGCGCCCGGCCTTGCTCTGCTGCCGCCGCCGCTTCCCTGTTGCTGCTGAGGCATCAGCAACCTGTGCAACCTGGGGGGGGGGCACCGGGCGGATCTTTGCACCCGGGCGCCGCATATGCTTAAGACAGCCCTGGTCATAGGCATGTTTTTAGCCTCAGCGGCCCAATCTGCAATGTCGAGACTGCAGGGGTGGTCTACCTCGCCGGGGTGCTGTAAAGATTGCTGAGCTAATGAAGGTGAAATACTATATAGCCAGTATTATAGAAGAGACTCTTGAGAGGTCATGGACTGCAAGAAGATCAAACCTATCCATTCTGAAGGAAATCAGCCCTGAGTGCTCACTGGAAGGACAGATCCTGAAGCTGAGGCTCCAAGACTTTGGCCACCTCATGAGAAGAGAACACTCCCTGGAAAAGACCCTGATGTTGGGAAAGATTGAGGGCACAAGGAGAAGGGGGCGACAGAGGATGAGATGGTTGGACAGTGTTCTCGAAGCTACGAACATGAGTTTGACCAAACTGCGGGAGGCAGTGGAAGACAGGAGTGCCTGGCGTGCTCTGGTCCATGGGGTCACGAAGAGTTGGACACGACTAAACAACAACAAACAACAATGGAAGAGGAGGAGACTGGGTGATGGGCTGAGAAAGCTGACAAAAAGAGAGAATCTGGTGGGGGTAGGCTGGTTCGGGACCAAGTTTTAATTCATTTATAGATGCTAGTCTACACTGGACATTAAACTGGCTTCAGTCATCATGGCTCTCAGCCAAGAAACCTCTGATGAGAGCCAGAAACATCAAACGAAATTCCCTGTCGCTGTTCCTCGGAGCCATGAGTGGTCTCCCCCTTGAAACAGATGGCTTTGCTCTAGCCCTGGAGGCGAGAGGGCGCCTCTGAGCATGCGCCAAGTGCCTGTTCCCCATGACCTGAGCAACCACACACAGCTTCCATGCTTGCAATACGCCCATTTCCCGGCGTGCTTGAAGCGTGGGTATGTGAGAAAGTAAGAATAACCTGCTGGGTCAGGCTGGTGGCCTGTCGAGTCCAGTATCCTGTTTTTGCAGTGGCCAAGCAGACACCCCTTATGGGGAACCCACGAGCAGGATCCAAGCACAAGAGCCCTCTCCCCTCTTGCTGTTACCCAGAAGGCATACCAGATTCAGAGGTCTCCGTCAGCCCAGAAGAGGAGGTGGCAGTGGCCAGGGTGGGCGCTTTTGGGCGCGTCGAGTGAGACGTCTCCGAGGGAGGCTTCAGGCCCAGCTGCTCAGCGACCTCAGGGTGGTCTCCAGGGTGGACGTAATCAAAGATGCTGCTCCCCGTCAGCTCCACCTGGAAGACAAGGAACACCTGGCTGTGTCAGGAACAGGAGCAGGATCTTTCGGGATTCCAAGCATTCTGACCCCCTTCTTATTCCTTACACAGATTGATCAACATCAGGGTGGTCCAACATGTGGCCCTTGAGGCCTTTTTCAGCGGCCCTGGGCAACATTGGGCAGCCCACCACCCCAGCCCTCCGTGCTGCCATTGCACAGCCAGGTAAACGTGGCGCTGGGCTTTGGGAAGGAGGCGTGAGGACTCTGGCAGGGTCCTGGGGTCCGTCTTCCTCCTTCCCAAAACATAGTTATTGCTTTGCCAGGTCTGGGAGGGAAAAGGGAGGCTTTAGGAACCTGTCAGATCTTTAAAGCCTCAGTCCAGTACACCTGAAGGAGCGTCTCCACCTCCATCGTTCTGCCCGGACACTGAGGTCCAGCGCAGAGGGCCTTCTGGCGGTTCCCTCACTGCGAGAAGCCAAGTTACAGGGAACCAGGCAGAGGGCCTTCTCGGTGGTGGCACCCGCCTTGTGGAATGCCCTCCCACCAGATGTCAAGGAGATGAACAACTACCGGACTTTTAGAAGACATCCGAAGGCAGACCTGTGTAGGGAAGCTTTTAATGTTTAACAGACTACTGTATTTCAATACTTTGTTGGAAGCCGCCCAGAGTGGCTGGGGAAACCCAGCCGGATGGATGGGGTATAAATAATAAATTATTATTATTATTTGTGCCTCCTTCTCAAAAGGGGGGGCACTTGCTTACTTATCTGGCTTTGGGAAGGCAGCAGGAGGGCTGGGGCAGGGGGAAGGTGCCCTCAATTTTGGCCTCGCTCCCCACTCCTGTGCAACAAAGCAGTGTTCTGTGCCGAAGTATTCTCGCGGCCCACTTGATATGAAAAGCTGGACCACCCTGATTTAAACACTGAAGGTTAACATAGCAAGTTTACACAAATCCCTCTCACCTAGTGCAATAGATCCTCTTGGATTTTCGTAGAAGCACTGCAGTTCCGGGGAGCGTGGGAATTCAGCACTGAAAGCAGCACTGGCTTTAGGATTCAGCCTCCAGAGAACCCCAGCTTTCGCTTTTTGTTTTGTAAAGAAGGCAAGTTTCTAGTCCTCATGGCTTGAAAGTACGAGGGCAACGCTCAGCAAAAACCAGAGGTGCGGATGAAGGAGGTTTTCAGGGGCCAAGGTGGGGACTCCAACGCCCTGCTTAGTTATTTGTATTATATTTAAAGGGGTATACATTCCTGGTAGTCCTTTGCCTTCTTCCCGGGAGCAGAAGAAACAGGGCGATACAATGCACTAAAAATAAATTATGCAGAACAGGAGGGGCAAAAACTCATTAACAATAATGAGAAGGAGGAGCATGCACATTCATGCATGCCCAGAATTTTCTTCCTGCAGAATCTCATTTGCCTTTATTTTATCTTTTTAAAGAGAAGAGCAGACTCACTGCTCTGGGTTGAAACAAAACAAATAAAATAAAATAAAATCCTTCCAGTAGCACCTTAGAGTGAACAGATGCGGCTGTAACGTAGAGCCTGGCTATATACAATGGATTGTTCGGTATGTTTGGGATGGTAGCTAGAAGCATGTAGATACGTTTGTCGGCCAGTTGGTTTACGGTATAAGGTGGTGTCTCTACGCCCGTCCTGTATTTTTATAGTAGTGTCCAAAAAATGTATTTCTTGCATAGATTGGTTCATTGTTAGGTTGATGGTAGGGTGAAAGTCATTGAATGTCTGGTGGAAAGTGTCCAGGGTCTGTTGACCATGGGTCCAGATGATAAAAACACCATCAATGTATCGCAGGTACAAGAGAGGTTTGAGTGGGTAGGAGTTTAGGAAACGTTCTAAATCTGCCATGAAGATGTTGGCATACTGTGGAGCCATGCAGGTGCCCATTGCTGCAGGGGAACAGATCATCACCCAATTTGAAGTGGTTGTGGGAATTATTTTATTTTGTTTTGTTTTGTTTTTGTTTGGCAGAACAACACGGCTGTCTACCTGTAACTGCTCTGGGTTGCAATGTGAAGTTGCTGCCTCCAATATTAGACCAATGGCCCGTCTAGACCAGAGCTGTCCAGCCTGACTGGCAGCTGCTTTTCCAGGCTCTCAGAGAAAAGAGGTTCCTCCCATCACCTGCCGCTACCTGATCGTTTAGCCTGCCAGTGGTGCCACTGGCGATTAGACCGTCTGCACACTAACGAGATACTTTTCTACCTTTAAAAAAGGATCCAGCGTTGGGGGTGGGGTTCAGTCTCCAGGCATTGTAACTCACTCTACGTGGGGCTGCCCTTGAGACTGACCCAGAAACTCCAGCGGGTACAGAATGCCGCAGCGAGACTCCTTGCCACAGGATCACATTCACCTGGTGCTATACCAGCTGCACTGGTTCCCGGTGGAGTACAGGATCAGATTTAAGGTGCTGGTTTTGACCAGCCCTATACGGCCTAGGACCCTCGTACCTACAGGACCGCCTCTCCTGGTATGTCCCACGGAGAACCTTACGGTCTTCAAACAAAAACATCTCGGAGGTCCCAGGCCACAGGGAGGTTAGGCTGGCCTCAACCAGAGCCAGGGCATTTTCGGCTGTGGCCCCAATCTGGTCAGACGGTCTGTCACAAGAGACCAGGGCCCTGCGGGACTTGACATCTTTCTGCAGGGCCTGCAAGACAGAGCTGTTCCGCCTGGCCTTTGGCCAAGGCACAGCCTGACCCCCTCCTTTGGTAATCCTCACAGAACTCTAGCCCAATGGTTGCCATTAATTTGATTCTGAATTGATTTTAGAATGTATTTTAATTAATTGATTGTGATTTTATGTGAACTGTGTTACTTTTATTGTTGCTAGCCGCTCTGAGCCCGGCTTTGGCTGGGGAGGGCAGGATATACCGTATTTTTCGCTCTGTAAGACGCACCAGACCATAAGACGCACCTAGGTTTTGGAGGAGGAAACCAAGAAAAAAAATATTCTGAATCTCAGAAGCCAGAACAGCAAGAGGGATCGCTGCGCAGTGAAAGCAGAAATCCCTCTTGCTGTTCTGGCTTCTGGGATAGCTGTGCAGCCTGCATTCGCTCCATAAGACGCACACACATTTCCCCTTACTTTTTAGGAGGGAAAAAGTGAGACTTATAGAGCAAAAAATACGGTAAATAAAAATTATTATTATTATTATTATTCCTCAACACACTCGGCAATCAAGCTGCAGCCTTCCTGCCCGGTGTGACGTCCCTTGTTTTCTGGCTCCACCCTAGATTTTGGGGGAATCTGGGTGTGCCGGCACATCTGCATGCAGAAGGGGCCTACGCTGCGCAAACATCGAGAAGCGGCAGCTGTGTTCGGCTGCTGCCCGAAAGCCCCCCCCCCCCCGCAAAGGCAGCTAGGAGCACACAACCCAGCCCTCTCTGTTAGCCGCCACCCTCTCCCCAGGAATAAAATAAAATAAAAAGGTAGGCCCCCACCTCCGTGACCTCCGAGCCACCCTGCCTGCCGACCCAACAGCACCTCATCAGCATGCAGGCAGCCAGGGAACCGCACTGCCTGATTTGAATACTAAAGGTCAGCACTTCAGGTTAACGTTCCCCACATCGTAATGAATTGGGGGGGGGGGGGCGGACAGGAGAAAGGGATCAATAAATAATAATGCCGAGGTATCGGCAGGGTCAGGTGCATTCGAAAAGAGCTGCTCCTCATTAAAGATGCACCAGCAAAGGGCAATTTGATTGAAAGAGGAGAGGAAGGAGGAGGAGGGGGCGGCGGGTAATGGGGGGGACACGGAAAGCAGACGGGAGGAAAGGAAATATATTTGCTGCCCCCTCCTGCAGGGTCAAAGACCTCTTAAGAGCCGGGGCTTGTTAGCAACACACCTCTGGCCTGGCTGCTCAATTCTGTACAGCACCTGGCACCGTCTTCCCCAAGGGCTACTAGCCACAACAGGGGTGCTCTGCTAATAATAATAATAATAATAATAATAATAATAATAATAATAATAATAATTATTACCATATTTTTCGCTCTATAGGATGCACTTTTCCCCCTCCAAAAATGAAGGGGAAATGTGTTTGCGTCCTATGGAGTGAATGCAGGCTTTCGCTGAAGCCTGGAAAGCGAGAGGGGTCAGTGCGCACCAACCCCTCTCGCTCTCCAGGCTTCAGGAAGCTATCCGCAAGCCTTCGGAGCGCAGTGGGAGTTCCCTCCGGGCTCCCAAGGCTTGCGGAGAGCAGCCTGTTCTGGGGCCTGGGGTCGGGGGAAGCTCGGGCTTCCCCTGCCCCAGCCCTGCGCCTGGGGGGAGGAAATATTTTTTTTTATCCCCCCCCCAAAACTAGGTGCGCCCTATGGGCAAGTGCACCCTATAGAGTGAAAAATACGGTATTTATTATTTATATCCCGCCCATCTGGCTGAGTTTCCCCAGCCACTCTGGGCGGCTCCCAATCAAGTCTTAAAAACAATACAGCATTAAAATTTAAAAACTTCCCTAAACAGGGCTGCCTTTGGATGTCTTTTAAAGAGAAGATAGCTGCTAATTTCCTTCGCATCTGATGGGAGGGCGTTCCACAGGGCGGGTGCCACTACCGAGAAGGCCCTCTGTCTGGTTCCCCGTAACCTCACTTCTCGCAGGGAGGGAACCGCCATGGTTGAAGGCGGCAATGGTTCTGAAAGCCCGTCGCAGGAGGGAAGAGGGATCTTGTGTTCGAATCCTGCTTGAAGGGTTTCCCAGAGGCATCTGGTTGGCCGGTGCGAGAACAGGGTGCTGGACTCGTTGGCCTGATCCTGGAGGCGCTTCTTATGTTCTTAAGGATGCCTCTCCACAGCAGGAAGACCGCCAAAGTTTAGATTGTCAATGGAGGGAAAAACAGGCAATGCATCCAACCATCACATCCTGCTTGCGTTGTCTTGAATGAGCTGATGGGTTGAGGGCCAGAGAGCAAATGGCTGGGCCAAGACGTTTTGCTGCCAGAGGCAAATGCCCAGATCACACACACACACTCCCTCTTCTGTGTGCAGAATCCGACCGGGCTGGGAGATGCCTCTTACTTCAACTCTGCCAAGCGTCCTCTTCTGCACCCGAGGGCAGCAGGGTAGCTTAAGAGATGCAGAAAGAACCTTGCGCCGCACACAACTCTGTTCCCTCCAACGCCTTCAACCAGGCAACTGCTGCCTGAAGCGGCCGCCTCCCACTGCCTAACGGTTGGGCCGGCCCCAAGGAGCTGAAGGACCACGTTGGCCAGGCTCAGCCTTAAAGCTGTGGTGTTGGCTTGTTTGCTTTTAAATATAAAGGCTGAGAAAGGCAGGAATTTGGGGGGAAGAGTGGGTGGGGTTCAAGGGGGGCACAGAGATGATGGAGAGGCGTTTCCAGTGCATTTCAAGCTCCTGTTTGAAGAGGGGAGAAGAATTCAGGGATGCACGAGACCCAGGCGAACCGACTCCATTCCAGATCCAGTATGAGAAGAAGCTGCCCAGTAGAGTCCTGATGAAATTTAGTGTGGGATGCAAGAGTCACCTTCCTTCTACACACACACACACACACACACACACACACACACACACACACACACAGTACCTGTCTTCTTTTCCTCTCACCCTCCCCTCCCCCCCCCAGTCCCCTCTGCCTTTCTCCTACGGCCTCCGGCAAGGTCTTCTCCATCACAATTTAATGCTATATCAAAGGCTGCCTTCTCCTTGCCCGGGGTTCGCTCCAGTCTGGAATCTTTGCAAGAGAATAGGTTGAAAGTGCCCAGTTTGTAAGTGGGGGCCTCGGGGAGCAAAAATCAGCTTGAAAAGCGGAGCAGTCGCCTTGTCTCTCCCCGCCCCCCCCCGCCCCACAGCTGTTCTCAGGCACACCCCAACCAGATTGCAGGGGGGGGGGGGAGAAGGAAAGCACAGGAAGGAAGCCACCCGAAGAAAGAAGGAGTGGGTGGGGATGAACCAGACTCAAGATTCGTTATTTACAACGGCTTCCCCATAATTATTCCGTGTACACTGAAAAAATCCTGAATTCCAGACAATCAGGAGGTGTGTTTTGGCTTGCAGGGTCTCTCAAGATCTTCCCAGTAGAGTATTCCCAGGACCAAAACAGGAATACGCCCTGTGCACATGGGCTTTCGTTCTGCCACCCTTCTCTGCACGGGGGCAGATAAGGCCTGATTCTGACCCAGTTGCCTCCATTTTCCGGAGAAAAGATGCCCACACCGTTTTGCAGCCAGCATGGAGTCCGAACGGCGCTGCAAGCTCTTGGCCTCCATTCAAAACTCTTATTTGAAGAGTTTGGTTCCTGGCGGGTAAGAGCAAAGGATTCTGGGGGCTGGAACGCGGCCGCCTAAATTCCAGCACCTGAGTTGTGTTTGTGGCAAACCAGCGGGGTTCAGAAGTCAATTCTGGGAGGTGGGTGTCACTCAAGCCAGTTTTCCCCTAGGGTCTTCTTTGCTCGAGGCGCCCTCCCCCTTCTCTGCCTCAGTTTCCCTTCCTGCATAGCTGGAATCCTCGGGAATAAGAGGAATCGTTTGCCAGCATCCTCTTTCTCCTCCTCTGAAAGGGAGATGTGCTGATGGAACGAGGCAGCTGTCACTCACGCTGCACAAACTGCCGTTCCTGGGCCCGGCGCCAGCCGAATGACACCTCCTAACAACAGGGCTCTCTGCTGGGGGGGGAGCTCTAATTGCTTAAGGGGAAATGGAAAGTTGAAAGGCAAAAGAGGTCTCGTTCGGCACTGCGCGGAGCGGAATTGGCGCTATTGATTGGTCGGGGCCGGAGCACGTTCCCCTCTGCTGATATTCAAATCCCGCCGTCAGCCCCCTGCTTTCACATTCTTGCCTTGTTGTCAAGGTGAAAATGAAAAATAAGAAAGCTTAAAAAGAAGAGGGAAAGCTTGCGGGGTGTTATGTTGAGCGCTGAGCGACTTTCGTGCGCAGGAAACGGGGCTTGTCTCTCAGGAGAAATGGCCATGGTGGTTTTACGATTCGCTTTACCAATCTGCAGCTCTTCGGTTGCTTTTATGGATGATTCCTTCACAAGAGGCTAGAGGGGGGGAGTGAAGACTTGGTTGCAACCTTTCGTCTCTGTCCCAACTCTCACTCGCAGCCACCGCCCCATCAAGCTGCGGAGCAGAAGTAGAGCAGGGAAGCAGGGTCGTGCCATCGACAGTGCTCACAAACCGGCTCCTTTCGCTGTCAGCTCCCCGGGCGCACAGTTCCCTTCTCAGCTGCTTGCTACAAGAGATTTGAAACTCGAAGAGCCAAGCTTTGCTTTCTCCCCTCCTCCCTCCTCATCGCCTTTTCCTTTCGTGCCACGTATTTTCAGACTGCAAGCTGTGGGAGGTGCGGGGTCCTTTTCGGCCGAAGGGTCAAACAAAATAAACAAACGCGTAAATGACACTGAGTGGAATCATCTTGTTGTTGTTGTTGTTGTTGTTGTTGTTGTTGTTTAGTTGTTTAGTCGTGTCCGACTCTTCGTGACCCCATGGACCAGAGCACGCCAGCCACTCCTGTCTTCCACTGCCTCCCGCAGTTTGGTCAAACTCATGCTGGTAGCTTCGAGAACACTGTCCAACCATCTCGTCCTCTGTCATCCCCTTCTCCTTGCGCCCTCCATCTTTCCCAACATCAGGGTCTTTCCCAGGGAGTCTTCTCTTCTCATGAGGTGGCCAAAGTATTGGACCCTCAGCTTCAGGATCTGTCCTTCCAGTGAGCACTCAGGGCTGTTTTCCTTCAGAATGCATGCGTTTGATCTTCTTGCAGACCATGGGACTCTCAAGAGTCTCCTCCAGCACCATAATTCAAAAGCATCAATTCTTTGGCAATCAGCCTTCTTTATGGTCCAGCTCTCCCTTCCATACATCACTACTGGGAAAACCATGGCTTTAACTATACGGACCTTTGTTGGCATCAGCTTGCCACCCCCCCAAAAAAACCTGCAATTTAGGATAATGCAAAAATCAAAAATTGCTTACTGCTGCGAGGTCGCTCAGCAAGCAGGGTGGCACCTGGGACAACAGTGGGAGTTCGGGCAATGGCAGGCAGATGTTTTTGAGGGTACAAATAGGGTTAAGAGCTCCCTTCCCTTAGGGCAAAGCACCTTTTCCAGGGTGCTTTGCAGGGAAGATGCAAAAGGGGTGTGTGGAATCTGGGGTTTGCAATTTGCTCCCGACTTCCTCCTCCCAAGGTCTCCTGGAAAACATGCGCGTGGTGGGATATGGCGGGGGGACGACGACGACGCTCTTCTCTTCTCCCTCTCTGCTAGCTGCAACCCATCAATCGCAGCTCAGAAGGAAGGCCGATCATCAATTATCAGACAAAGCATGTTTAAATTGCATCGTTTGTAGCAGAGATAATTACCACGATTAATTATTCATGCGGCAAGGACTGTGAAGTGTTTATTGGGGGGGGCCTGGAAATCGGCAGGCCAGGAAGGGGAGCGATGTTCTCTGTTGGGAGGTGGGACCCGGAACGCTGAAAAGCATGTGGAGAGCACACCACGCCAGGAAGCAAAGGGTGACGTTGGGGCCGGGCGAAGCCTTCGGCTCAGAAGTCTCTCGTGCAGCCAAGCCCAAGGAAACATCCTGCGGAACCTGGAAGCTCGCACTCTGGAGCTTGAGCACACGAAGGCAGCCCAATTTAAGGGAGAAAGAGAGTGTCCCCAATGCACCACATTCTCATGGATCATAGAACTATAGTGTTGGAAGGGAACCCTGAATGCCATCTAGTCCAACCCCCTGCAATGCAAGGAATATGCGGCTGTCCCTTACAGGGATCACAGACATACATCTGAAGGCAGCCCTGTTTAGGGAAGTTTTTAATGGCTGGTGTTTTATTGCATTTTTAATCTTTGTTGGAAGCCGCCCAGAGTGGCTGGGGAAACCCAGCCAGATGGGCGGGGTAGAAATAAATTATTATTATTATTATTATTATTATTATTATTATTATTATTATCCTTGCGAAACTAAGGGTGTTTCCAAACCGCCCAATTTGTTGAGCATTCATCCAGATTGGTTTGCAGGGAGATCCGCTACACTGGCTATTTAATGAGCCATCATTCTGATTTCTTTGCAAGCGGAGAGTTAAACTGCTGCTGCATCAGAGCAAGCGTTATCCCACACTTTCCCATGCACCTGCCTTTAGGCGTCATTCTGGGTAGCTGAGATCATATCTCACTGCATTTTAGAAATTTTATTTGTATGTATACTTTTTTTTTTGTCAGATTAAAGTTGCATTCTTATTCATTGCACATGTTTCAGCAGCGTTTTATGTCCATTTTGGGGGGCTCTTGCCCAATCCTGTTCCCTCTCCCAGAATCACTTGTGGAGTCCTAGATCTCTGGCCGCCAGATGTTTCTGAGCGCAACTGTGCTGGCTGGGGCGGATGAGAATTGCCGTCCAAAACAGCTGGAGGGCACCAGGTTGACAAAGGCTGCTTTAGCACGTCTGGTCTCAACCTCCTAAGCTAAACAAGTCAACTTCCTTTATGCATGGGCAAAAAGGACTGCCCTCATGAGGACTAGACACATGCGCGCTCTCGCGCTCTCCCTGTTAAAATGGCAGCAGAAGTCTGCAGAAGCTTCCAGCTATGCATGCTTAGAGAATACCATAGTAAGCAAATTATGGGTTGGCTGCAACCATTCCTGCCCGTTCCAGCTGCCCAACGGTATCTGGCTGCAGCCCGCAAAGTATTTGGGAGCCTGTAGATTCTCCACCTTGCAAACGCCGCAGAGAATAATCTTGCCTGTTCCCAGCGCAACCCCCACCCGGCTGCATAATACTCATGAGCTATACATCTGGCCGCATGAGTGGGGTTCCCCCCCCTCTTTTATTTCCAGTCTGTGCATGTATTATTCACGTTTTAGCACACAGCTCACACAGCTCCTACCTGCGAGAGCCCAAGGTAAATAGACACCGTCTCGGAGATGTAAAGGAATTTTCCCTCCTGGTTCAGTGCAAACACAAACCCATCCAGAGACTGTGGAGAGAGAGAGAACACAGAAACAACATTTATATTATATAGATGTGTTTCCCCACCCCCCACTCCAAAGAATACAGGCTGCTGCTTTTGCCAAGCAGGGGGGGGGAAGGTGGAAAGAAAGTTATGTGTCACACCAACACAGCTGGTCCAGGTGTAGGGAAGATTCCCAAATTAGTATTATTATTTTATTTATTAGATTTGTATTCCGCCCTTCATCCAAAGATCACAGGGTGGTTCACAGCATAAAACCTTGCTGCAAAACTCCCAGGGCATTACGTCATAGGGACTAGAAACTCTACCCCAAATCAAACCTTGGTAAATCCAGTTCCTAATTTGGTTTAGATCACTGCAGATGGTGACAGCAGCCACGAAATTAAAAGACGCCTGCTTCTTGGGAGAAGGGCAATGACAGGCATCTTGAGAAGTAGAGATGTCACCTTGACAACAAAGGTCTGTATAGTTTAAGCCATGGTTTTCCCAGTAGTGATGTATGGAAGTGAGAGCTGGACCATAAAGAAGGCTGATCGCCAAAGAATTGATGCTTTTGAATTATGGTGCTGGAGGAGACTCTTGAGAGTCCCATGGACTGCAAGAATATCAAACCTCTCCATTCTGAAGGAAATCAGCCCTGAGTGCTCACTGGAAGGACAGATCCTGAAGCTGAGGCTCCAGTACTTTGGCCACCTCATGAGAAGAGAAGACTCCCTGGAAAAGACCCTGATGCTGGGAAAGATGGAGGGCACAAGGAGAAGGGGGCGACAGAGGACGAGATGGTTGGATAGTGTTCTCGAAGCTACCAGCATGAGTTTGACCAAACTGCGGGAGGCAGTGGAAGACAGGAGTGCCTGGCATGCTCTGGTGCATGGGGTCACGAAGAGTCGGACACGACTAAACGACTAAACAACAACAACAACAAATTTGGTTTAGTGTCCAAACAGATCCAGGGAAGCAACCCAATGCACTAAAAATAGGGTAGCTTTAAAACGATTGATCAGCGCAGATATTAACTGTAGCTTAAAATGAGCCCACTGATTAATTAATGGGTGAGACTGGATCTCGCCAGCTTCCAAGCTGGATGGAGAACAAAAAATTGCAGAAGGCCTCTTCCTTCCTTCCTTCCTTCCTTCCTTCTTTTTTTTAAAAAAAATATATAAACTGTTATCTGCCTCGCATTTAAAGATGGGGACGGGTCTCTCTCCTCCTCCAGGGATGATTTTGCAGCATGCAAACAGTGTTAGAAACTCAGCAATAGAAGCCAGCCTCCAAACAGCACCTTAAACCTAGGTTGCGGTCGCCACAAAGGAATGTCTACTTGCAAGGGGTTTGGACTAGATAGTTCTCAGGGTCCCTTCCAAAGCTACCATTTTACAATTCTATGATCTCTGCTACATATAGCTTGACCGCTGCTTGCTCTGACAACAATTCACTTGTCCCTGTATGCAAGGAGCAGAGACACACGCCATGGAAAAGGAACTGGTATTAACTTTAATACCAGTTCCATTTCCATGACATGTGAAGGAAATCCGCCCTGAGTGCTCACTGGAAGGACAGATCCTGAAGCTGAGGCTCCAAGACTTTGGCCACCTCATGAGAAGAGAAGACTCCCTGGAAAAGACCCTGATGTTGGGAAAGATGGAGGGCACAAGGAGAAGGGATGACAGAGGACGAGATGGTGGGACAGTGTTCTCGAAGCTACAAACGTGAGTCTGACCAAACTGCGGGAGGCAGTGGAAGACAGGAGTGCCTGGTGTGCTCTGGTCCAGGGGGTCACGAAGAGTGGGACATGACTAAACAACTAAACAACAACAACATGGACTAAGGAAGAGGTTTTTAAACTGCGGTGATCAGCCTGGCACCCAGAAATCTCCACGCATCCCCAATTGGACCCGCACCAGTAGCAAAACGCACCTGACGCCCTGGGGGATTTTGAACACTGCAAATATGCAAACATATTTAAGTTCAGCTCAAGTAAGCAAAATGGGGGTGGCAGGCGGGGATAAATTAATTTAAAACAGGAAGCACCTTCAGATTGGCTGGCAGCCCATATTAAAGACGTACCGTACTTTTCTGTGTATAAGACGAGGGTTTTTTTTTTACTCCAAAATAGTGTTTAAAAATGGGGGTTGTCTTATACACAGAGCGTGGGTAGTGAGGACATGTGACTGCCACAAGCTTCAGATTGTCATAGGCGATTTGGCTGGCGATTGGTGGCTGCAGCAAAGACTGATTTGTATTGGGTGGTGCCGCGGCAATTGTGCGTGCAATTGTCGGCCACTGCTGGCGATTGGGCAGATGCTTTTTGGCTTCTGCGATGCGAGTGATTGTCAGCACCTATCCACTGGACGCGGGTGGCGCTGTGGGTTAAACCACAGAGCCTAGGACTTGCCGATCAGAAGGTCGGTGGTTCGAATACCCGCGACAGGGTGAGCTCCCGTTGCTCGGTCCCTGCTCCTGCCAACCTAGCAGTTCGAAAGCCGTCAAGTGCAAGTAGATAAATAGGTACCACTCTGGCGGGAAGGTAAACGGCGTTTCCGTACACTGCTCTGGTTCGCCAGATGACCTGGAAGCTGTACGCCGGCTCCCTTGGCCAATAAAGCAAGATGAGCGCCTCAACCCCAGAGTCGGTCACGACTGGACCTAATGGTCAGGGGTCCCTTTACCTTTATCCATTGGGTTAGTGATTTACTGCATCCCCCCTCCCCCCCCGGAAAAGGTCCGGGCAATCCTCCCCCAAAAAAGATCAACAAGTAGGGGGGCGTGTTATACACGGAAAAATAAGGTATGTGCAGAAAACCTGGCAATGGCAGGCTATGAAGTTAAGCTGTTGCCTTGCACAGAGACAAACCATTGGCCCATATATAGCTAGGCTTGGCCTGCTCTGGCCAGCAGCGACTCTCCAGGCGCAGGCCTCTTCCACAACTTTCCCATGCACCACAGATTGCTTTTCATGAGGACTGAACCTGCAACCTCCTGCAAAGATATGCGCTCCACCATTGAGTTAGTGACTCCTCTAGCACCAGGTTAGTAGGGACGTCATGGGCTGTTTCTGAGTGGATTTCCCTCTCCCACTCCTGACTCCCAGGCTTCACCCCCCAAAGATGAAGTCAGACACCAATCTGCATGTGATGAAGTGGACTCTCGTTCACGGAAGCTTGTTAAACTACAATAAATGCGCCCGTTGTTAAGGTGCCTCAAGGCTCTTTGTCGCTTCTGCCAAAACGGGCGGCATGGCAACACCCCGGGAACGCTATTTGCTACAGAAGAAGTACCCCACAAAATAGCTGCTTGCAAGAGCTGGGCAACATCAAGACTAGAGCCAAGTCAATACCAATGGACAAAAAGTCACCCAAAGCGGTCCTGGAATTAAGACTTCCTAAGAATATTAGGGTTCGTTTTGAGCAAAAAGGCATTCCTAAACCTCATCGTAGCGAAGGCAGGCTCGGAAGAGTAAGAACAGCAGTTGTCAGTATAGCATAAGACCCTTACCCTCCGGGTCGTGGGTTCAAGCCCCACGTTGGGCAAAAAGATTCTTGCATTGCCCAAGGAGGTTAGACTAGATGACTCTTGTGGTTCCTTCCAACTCTATGTCAACCAACCCATCTCAAACCTTTACTGGCATATAGTCGAGGTTCCAAAAGGTTCAGTACAATAAAAACGCAGCAGTATCTGCATCTAACAGTTAAAATACTGTTGTGCGTTCATGGAAGCAAGAAGAATTACCGACGAAAGAAGAATGGAGGATGAAATTGATGGACTATGCAGAATTAGATAAACTTTGCCTGGCGCCTTCATTATACGCCTTTAGGCCCCAGGTGAAAATGTTCCTCTTCAGCCAGGTCTTTGGCTAACATCCTATATCCTGTTAAATGTGTTTGTTGGGAGGGTCCTTTTGTTTGTTTGTTCTTGTTTTTATTATGCATTTTGTCTGTGTTTTTTATTTTGCATTTTCATACTGTGAGCAGCCTTGAGATCTACAGAGCCAAGAACAGAGGACCTATTTGATAAATGAAAATAAATAATGAGAAAGCCTTGCAAATTTGCTTTGTTCCCACAGGGTCACAGAACCTAGTCTCTCTCTGGTCAGGGTTTGGGTTACCTTGACACAGAGTTTTGACAGAGAGCTTTTGTGGGCGTATTTTTCTTTTAAAGCTCAGAGTACACCTTGCATCCCAACAGGGTCCTCTGGCCTCAGAAACAGATTTGAAAGTGCATGTAAACGTTGATGTTATTCCTCCCTAACTAGATTTGTCTACTTTGCTATTAAAGCTACCTAGAGTTGGTGGCGATCTTTACCTCCTGGGGGAGCGAATTAACCCTGCGCCGTGCAAAGAAATACCGTCTTTTTCGCTCTATAAGATGCACCAGACCACAAGATGCACCTAATTTTTGGAGGAAAACAAGAAAAAAAATATTCTGAATCCCAGAAGCCAGAACAGCAAGAGGGATCGCTGCGCAGTGAAAGCAGCGATCCCTCTTGCTGTTCTGGCTTCTGGGATAGCTGCGCAGCCTGCATTCGCTCCATAAGACGCACACACATTTCCCCTTACTTTTTAGGAGGGAAAAAGTGAGTCTTCTAGAGCAAAAAATACAGTAACTTATTTTGCCTGCCCTGAAGCTTACAGCATTCAGCTTTGTTGTGCGTTGCAGTGTTTTACTGTGACAAGGAAGAAGAAGAGGAAGAGGAAGAGGAAGAGGAAGAGGAAGAGGAAGAGGAAGAGGAAGAGGAAGAAGAAGAAGAAGAAGAAGAAGAAGAAGAAGAAGAGGAGTTTGGATTTGATATCCCACCTTTCACTCCCCTTCAGGAGTCTCAAAGCGGCTAACATTCTCCTTTCCCTTCCTCCCCCACAACAAACACTCTGTGAGGTGAGTGGGGCTGAGAGACTTCAGAGAAGTGTGACTGGCCCAAGGTCACCCAGCAGCTGCATGTGGAGGAGCGGAGACGTGAACCCGGTTCGCCAGATTGTGAGACTACTGCTCTTAACCACTACACCACACTGGCTCTCCGGAGGACAAGTTCCTTTCCGCTTTCTCCAAATTGAGCATAAATTTTATGCACCTCCGTGTGGATTTAAGATCTGCACAGCGCCTAAAGAGGCACCTAGAAGCAGCTGTTTAAAAGTGCAGGAACATCTGGAAATTCCCTGGGCAAAGAGGAGACAAGGCAGCAAACCCTCTCTGCAAAATAAGGAGCAAGAAAGCCCTGAATATTTGTGATGAGCAAAGACCAGACACACAGAGAGAGCGCAACCTCTTCAAGGTTCATCCAGGGAAGAAAGCCGAATAAGGCCGAGAGGGGGAGGGGAGAAGAGCCACAGCCAAAAGTTTTTTCCCCCTTTGCTTTTTCACCCCCCACTCCAAACTGTTCCAGAAAACAGGAAGCTGCTCCCCAAGGAGACACAGGACGGAAGCCTCAGACGTCCCCTTTGAATCTCGCCATGGCAAATCTCAGCAAACGCCAAAAAATGCCCAGTTTTCGGGTCCCCGGCCAAATCCCTTTAAAGCTGGATGATGATGTCCTCTCCTAAGGCAACGTTTGAAGCAGTTTACGAAACCGGTCCCAGGGCAGTTGGGCAGAAACGACTCTGCGAGCTCCAAGGGGAGGACTTTGGGGGCGCAACGGTGAGTTTGCCCTCCTTTCGTTTTGCAAAGTCCGGGTGATAAATCCCTGTAAGGAGGGATGAATGTTAACCTGCCCCCTCTGTGGCTGCAACAATGCCCAGGGCTGGAAAGAGGGATGGGGGCCAAAGCCGTCGCCACTCCCAGGGCCAAAGGACATGTTATATGACAACTTGTGTACTGGTCCCAGGGGGATGTGGAGTATGGTGGGGAAACGGATTTGAAGCATGGAAGTGGCTCATGTAACCCTTTCCTCACCTTCTTTGCCCTAAACTCAAAATCAGCTGCTTCTCCCGCCCCCCCCCCCCCGGTTCAAAAGACATTATTTGCCCTCAAGACATCGATTCCATAAAACATATTTTGTTGCATTGTGCAAAATATGAGCAAGCCAGGGCTGAACTGATACTACCCTTGCTGGTACTTTCCCAGGAAAATCAGAGGCTCACTATGTCAGGTTCCTATTGATACCGGACAAATGCTAGAACATTAGCAGTGGCAAAGTTTTTATCGGTGGTTGCAAGAACAAATAATCCCTATATTCTGAACAAAATGCTTGTTTAACCTGGAGGTAGGCTGTAGGAATTGTGTATTGCTTTGTAATGATTTGTTGGGTCTCTGGACCATAATAAAGATTGATGATGATTTACCCTCACAAGCACGCATTTAAAAAGCTGGAAATGGGGAGTCATCGCCATTTGCACAGGAAGAAGTTAAGCACCCCACTTTGCTTCTCCACCCTAGATTGCCTGTTCCTGAAGAAACTTCTCATTCAAAATAGACCGGGGGGGGGTCTTTTAGGGCACAACACATTTGCCTTTGAAATGTAGTTTCACTCTGAAAGGAATTTTAAACAAGCAGAAGTTCGGCAAAATTTCTAGTCCATACTATTGCCAGGATAAGCTAGAGGATGAATCAGCAGTGCCTAATGAAATCTTTGGAGCCGTGGAGAAAGGGGGTTTTCCAACTGGGGTGGGTTACCCTGGTGCAAAATTCAGACTCCCAATATTGCTTCACACCCAAAATAAGTCAGATGTGCTTTCACAGTCGGCATCTCTCAGATGAAGTGAGCCACAGACAGTGTCTTGTCCCGTAATCAAGTAGCTTTGTCTTCCTCTATTCTGCCTTGCTCAGACCCCACCAGGACTCCTGTGTCCAGTTCTGGGCACCACAATATGAGGAGGACATTGGCAATATGGGGTGTGTGCAATGGAAGGTGACAAAGATGATCAAAGGTCTGGAAACCAAGCCTTAGGAGGAGCGGTTGAGGGAGCTGGGTATGTTTAGCCTGGAAAGGAGAGGAGATGTGATAAAGGTAAAGGTAAAGGGCCAGTCTTCCCAGACTCTAGGGTTGTGCGCCCATCTCACTCAAGAGGCCGGGAGCCAGCGCTGTCCGGAGACACTTCCGGGTCACGTGGCCAGCATGACGAAGCTGCTCTGGAGAGCCAGCGCCGCACACGGAAATGCCGTTTACCTTCCCGCTAGAAAGCGGTACCTATTTATCTACTTGCACTTTGAGGTGCTTTCGAACTGCTAGGTTGGCAGGCGCTGGGACCGAGCAACGGGAGCTCACCCCGCCGCGGGGATTCGAACCGCCGACCTTTCGATCGGCAAGCCCTAGGCTCTGTGGTTCAACCCACAGCGCCACCCGCGTTGTGATAGCCATCTTCAAATATCTCACGTGGAAGATGGAGCAAGCTTGTTTTCTGCTGTTCTGGAGGGTAGAACTCGAACTCATGGCTTTGAGTTACAAGGAAGGAGATTCCAACTAAACGTCAGGAGGAGCTTTTTGACAGTGAGAGCTGAAGGAGACAGTGGAACAGTCCCCCACTGGAGGTTGTGGACTCTCCTTCCTCAGAGGTTTTCTAAGCAGGGGTTGGATGGACATCTGTCATGGATGCTTTAGCTGAGTGTCTTGCTTTAGCTGAGATTTCTGCTTAGTATACCTGAAGGAGCGTCTCCAACCCCATCATTCAGCACGAACACTGAGGTCCAGCGCCGAGGGCCTTCTTGCGGTTCCCTCCCTGCGAGAAGCCAAGTTACAGGGAACCAGGCAGAGGGCCTTCTCGGTGGTGGCTCCCGCCCTGTGGAAAGCTCTCCCACCAGATGTCAAAGAGAAAAACAACCACCAGACTTTTAGAAGACACCTGAAGGCAGCCCTGTGTAGGGAAGCTTTTAATGTGTGACATTTTAATGTATTTTTAATCTTTGTTGGAAGCTGCCCAGAGTGGCTGGGGAGACCCAGCCAGATGGGCGGGGTACAAATAATATATTATTATTATTATTATTATTATTATTATTATTATTATTATTATTATTACTGCTGCAGGGGTTGGACTAGATGACCATTGCCGTCCCTCCCAGCTCTACAATTCAACGATTCTATGAGCCTCCTCCCCAAAAATAAAAATTCTGGAGCTTGCACTACCAGAATCCCTGTCCTGGGGCATGGGGGCTCTTCTTAGCCCCCCCCCCCAATCTCTCACCCTCTGTCTGCCCTGCAGCAACAATGCCTCTTTATACCAACGGGATATATTTGCACAATTACGACGTTTCCCCCACGAAGGAGCCCGGGTGGTGGGGAGGGGTAGAGGAAGGGAGAGAGGGGAGAGAGAGAAAGAAATAGCAGGAGATGAATGGAACCGACAGCCACGTTAACGTTCCAGCACGTTAATTACTGCTGACAGATAAAATTGCTTTTTTTATCATCATCAAGTGGTTTCGATGTGCCGGCCGGAGGTCATTGCTGTGGCAATTAAATGGTTGACACCACATGACGGGAACGTCTCTGCGGGGGGTGGGGGTGGGCTGCAAACAGTGAGGAAGAGAGGTATGCCTGGATCAATCCCTAGATTTCATTTTGCCAGATTTTCAGCACATGCACATCAAGAAAAACATGCTTGGCGCAGGTAGTAAAAGTAGCAGAAGCAGGGGAAGAGCAGTTTGAGAGAGAGAGAGAGAGAGAGCAGCAGTGTAAGCTGCAGGTTCTGGGGGCCCCTCACTGGGCGAAGGAGCCCTCTGTGGGTCCCCTGCCCCACACATCAGTGAACCAACCTCCCCGCAGCACTTCTGAGCAAACAGGCTGCACTACAGGTACATATATTCATTAATTCAGACTTTATTGGCATAATGGGTAAAGACCACTGGGTTCTGTCTTGCTCTCTACTGCCTGCACTGGCTGATAGCAGTGTCTCTCTGGGGTTTGGGGCATGAACCTGGCTGGCAGCGTCACCTGGAGAATCCGTGTAACCATGGTGCGCTCCCATTGCTCTGTCCCGGCTCCTGCCAACCTAGCAGTTCGAAAGCACACCAGTGCAAGTAGATAAATAGGTACCACTCCGGCGGGAAGGTAAACAGCATTTCCGTGCACTCTGGTTTCCGTTGCACCAGAAACGGTTTAGTCCTGCTGGCCACATGACCTGGAAAGCTGTCTGTGGACAAACGCCGGCTCCCTCGGCCTGAAAGCGAGATGAGCGCCGCAACCCCAGAGTCGCCTTTGCCTGGACTTTACTTTTTACCTTTATCTTTTTACTTTTACCTACCAGGGATCAAACGGCGTGCAAGGTCCCTGAGCCACGGCTCATGCCGGCTGGGGCAGATGGAAGCTGCAGGCCAAAGCACCCAAGAGCCCCCAGGCCTGAGGATGGAGGGATTGTGCCAAAGACTTCACAGGAAAGAGGGGCTTCAAGGAAGGGTTTGGAGGAGCTGAGAGGAGAGGTCTCCTGAAGCACCATTTCCCCATCCAGCAGGTGAGGAGCTGCAGGACCACGGACAGCTCCAAACAGGCAACTTGCTCAGCAGAGTCTGAGAGCACAGAAATCTCTCTCTCTCTCTCTCCCAGGCTCTGGGCCCTGGCAAATCCTTAAAGGACAAACCACTGAGAAGCTTCATTTGTGTCATGAACTGGCAGGACAACAGGAAGGAGAAAGAGGATCTGGGAGAGGGGTGTAGCTGGGACTTGGGGCACAAGGGGGCAAGCTGGGAGACGGGGAAGGTTGGTGTAGGAAGCTACTCACGGGGTGATGGAGAATGACGAGGGGATGGGGACCAGTGCACAGGACCCAGAGCCAGAGCGGTCCCTGTCTCCATGAACACAAAGGGCTCCGAGGCACAGGGAGAAGCAGCGGATGGGGTGCTCTAAGAGGCCGAGCAGGCAAGGACCTGCAGGCCAGCTCACCAGCTGAGCAATGCAGCTTGCTAGCTCTGGGAGGAAGTCTTGATGGATTCTAGGCAGGTGTTTTGAGGAGGCAACAAGGAAGCAGCAAGGGGGAAAGGATACAGGAGCAGAAAGATCGGTGGGTCAAGCCCATGGTGGTCCTGGAATGTAGGAAGATAAGAAGAAACCTGCTGGATCAGGCCCATGGACCATCGAGTCCATCCTGTTCTCACAGCGGCCAACTAGATGCCTGTGGGATCTGAGCGCAAGAACCCTCTTCTGTGGTTTCCAGAAACTAGGATTCAGAATTATTGCTGCCTCCGAACATGGAAGCAGAGGCTCACTGTTTGTGGCTCCCAGCCATCGACAGTCTTATTCTCCTCTGTGAATTTCTCCAATCCTCTTCTGAAGCCATCCAAGCTGGTGGCCGTTGCTACTTCTGATTTCTGATTGCTACAGGATCTGATTTCTTTCTGCAGGGCCTGTAAGACAGAGTTGTTCCGCCCGGCCTTTGGCTTAGAATCAACTTGATCCCCTTCCCCACTTTCCCTTTTCCTTTCTCCTTCTGTGATGGAACTCCTCTTTGGGGACTTCCTTGGCTTTTTTCTGGCCCACGTAGGACCAGTCTGGATAGCTGGCCTTGGTGAAGATTTGACGTTTTCATCCCCCAAAAGTTTTTGATTTGAGTTTCTACTGAAATGAGGCTGCATTTTAATGTTGTGTTTTAATCTTGTTTTTCAGTTGTATTTTAATCAATTGTTTTTATGCCTGGTGTTAGCCGCCCTGAGCCCGGTCTTAGCTGGGGAAGGTGAAGGTATTATTATTATTATTATTATTATTATTATTATTATTATTATTACTACTACTTCTCTCGAGAGCAAGTTCCATGCTCTGACTCTGCGCTGGTGTGAAGGCTTTCTTTTATCTCTCCTGAATCTTCCCAACATTCACATGTCCACAAGTTGTGGGAGTTGCGAGAGAGTGAGATAAACTTTTCCACATTCGCTTTTCTCCATTCTGTGCATCGTTCCACGGGATTTCTACAGCGTCACATGGGAGGGAAGGACAAAGGGGCTTGTTGCCGGATCCGAGAGCGGTCAGGAAGCCAGGAGAGGGATTCATGGGCCTGTATCCCATGGTCAGAGCAACAAACAAATCGTTCTGGCAACAACAGTGCTGGCAGAGGAAGGAAAGAGTCCAAAAGGGGGAGGATTAGCCTTGTTCGTATAAAAGCAGAGTCCAGCAACCGGCTTCCACTACCCTGAGAGGAGCTATGGCGCTCCCTCCGAGGTTGCACATGGAGGACTGCCCCCCACAGCAGTGCTTTCTGTCAGCCAGCTGTTGGCACAACATCTGCATCCCCCTCACCCTCCCTATACGTAGCCCCCTCCTCACGCACACCAGCGACCAAATCAGATTGCCTCCAAATAAACCCGAATTAGTCTCTCACACACACAAAAAAAACCAAGCCCTCAAGCTGGAGACAGTGGGCTGTAGAAAGGAAGCCGCCACACCTGGCCAAGGAGCCAAACGAGGTTAACACCTCCGTTCCCCCTCTGCACAGAATCCTCTAACTCAATTGATCCAGCTTGCTCGCCTTTTCGCTCCTGCCTCTTCGCACCTGCTCTGGCCGCGGGCAAAATTAGGTTCCCTTTGAATCAGCAACCCAGGAAAAGTGTGTTGTCAGGCCAATGCACTACGCCCAGAAATAGAGACGTCTAGTGTGGTGTATGCCTGTTGTCTTTGTCCATGGAGTTTTCTTGGCAGGGATACTGTAGTGGCTTGCCGGTTCCTGCTCCAGGTGGATCACATTTGGTCAAAACTCTCCACTATGACCTGTCCAACTTGGGTGGCCCTGCACGGCATAGTTCATAGCTTCTCTTAGTTATTCAAGCCCCTTCTCCACGGCAAGGCAGTGATCCATGAAGGAATCATAGAATCATAGAATCATAGACTTGGAAGAGACCACAAGGGCCATCGATTCCAACCCCCTGCCAAGCAGGAAACACCATCAGAGCACTCCTGACATATGGTTGTCAAGCCTCTGCTTAAAGACCTCCAAAGAAGGAGACTCCACCACACTCCTTGGCAGCAAATTCCACTGTCTAACAGCTCTTACTGTCAGGAAGTTCTTCCTAATGTTTAGGTGGAATCTTCTTTCTTGTAGTTTGGATCCATTGCTCCGTGTCCGCTTCTCTGGAGCAGCAGAAAACAACCTTTCTCCCTCCTCTATGTGACATCCTTTTATATATTTGAACATGGCTATCATATCACCCCTTAACCTCCTCTTCTCCAGGCTAAACATGCCCAGCTCCCTTAGCCGTTCCTCATAAGGCATCGTTTCCAGGCCTTTGACCATTTTGGTTGCCCTCCTCTGGACACGTTCCAGTTTGTCAGTGTCCTTCTTGAACTGTGGTGCCCAGAACTGGACACAGTACTCCAGGTGAGGTCTGACCAGAGCAGAATACAGTGGCACTATTACTTCCCTTGATCTAGATGCTATACTCCTATTGATGCAGCCCAGAATTGCATTGGCTTTTTTAGCTGCCGCGTCACACTGTTGGCTCATGTCAAGTTTGTGGTCAACCAAGACTCCTAGATCCTTTTCACATGTACTGCTCTCAAGCCAGGTGTCACCCATCTTGTATTTGTGCCTCTCATTTTTTTTGCCCAAGTGCAATACTTTACATTTCTCCCTGTTAAAATTCATCTTGTTTGTTTTGGCCCAGTTCTCTAATCTGTCAAGGTCGTTTTGAAGTGTGATCCTGTCCTCTGGGGTGTTAGCCACCCCTCCCAGTTTGGTGTCATCTGCAAATTTGATCAGGATGCCCTTGAGTCCATCATCCAAGTCATTGATAAAGAAAAAGGAGAAAAAGCAGGAAAAAATAAAAAGCAGAGACATCACTTGGCGAAAAAGGTCTGTATAGTTAAAGCCATGGTTTTCCCAGTAGTGATGTATGCAAGTGAGAGCTGGACCATAATGAAGGCTGA
The DNA here is from genome assembly GCF_027172205.1 of Podarcis raffonei. Taxonomy (NCBI): domain Eukaryota; kingdom Metazoa; phylum Chordata; class Lepidosauria; order Squamata; family Lacertidae; genus Podarcis; species Podarcis raffonei. Next base: position 8,511,267 of record NC_070609.1, on the reverse strand, counting down.
TCGCCAAAGAACTGATGCTTTTGAATTCTGGTGCTGGAGGAGACTCTTGAGAGTCCGATGGACTGCAAGAAGATCAAACCTATCCATTCTGAAGGTAAACAGCCCAGAGTGCTCACTGGAAGGACAGATCCTGAAGCTGAGGCTCCAATACTTTGGCCACCTCATGAGAAGAGAAGACTCCCTGGAAAAGACCCTGATGTTGGGAAAGATGGAGGGCACAAGGAGAAGGGGACGACAAAGGACGAGATGGTTGGACAGTGTTCTTGAAGCTACCAACAAGAGTTTGACCAAACTGCGGGAGGCAGTGGAAGACAGGAGTGCCTGGCGTGCCCCATGGGGTCACGAAGAGTCAGACACGACTAAACGACAACAACAAAGTGTGGTGTATGGGGTCTAGCAGTCAAGAAGGTGGTTTCTGCACATTCTGTAGAAGAGGGGAGTATGGGGCAGATGGGGCTCATCCACCTGGGAAGGGAGTCCATCCAGGGGACAGAAAACTCTGATCATAAACTTCCACTGCCTTGAGAGATATCTTTGAGAGAAGAAAAGGCTCGGGAGTGAACCCTACACAAATCCGGAATGGAGTCCAAAAGGGGTTTTTGGTGGCACCTTGAATGCCTCCTTCCGGCAACAGCTGCAGCCAAGATGATGCCAAACGTCTTGCTCTGATTTCCTATGGACCACATTGGGGGGGGCCAAGGGGGGGTCATGTCATCTGGGCAGCCCAGGACCCCCATACACACTGCCCAGGCTTGTCCCCCCAGGGAGGTCACTCTGGTCTGCAAACCCACCCCCGGAGGCACACTCCATTGTCTCTCGAGACAGACGGATGCCAGCGAGAAGTGGTGTACAAAAGTGAGAGGAAGATGTGTGTGTTGTTCTGAGCTCTGTTTCAAGCCAGGAGAAGGGAAGTACAGCATCAGCTTTCCATGCAGCAAGGTTCCCCCCCCCCCCAGGTTCCCTACCAGGTAGGGCTTGGGAGAAAGCCCTCTCTGAAGCCCTGGAGAGATGCCGAAAGTCAGTGTGGGCAAGGCTGAACTAGACATACCAAGGACCTGACTCAGTGTAAAGCAGCTTCCCAGGCAGAAGCAGAGCAACCTCGTTATGATACAGGTTCTTGTGTTAATTACAGGAAGGCAGCCAGCAGCAGTAGGCTGTTGCCTTCATGCCCTGCTGGTGATCTCCTGCAGCAATTGGGCTCCCCCTGTTGGAAAAAAGAGCTTGCACCGCACAGGTCTTAGAGCTGATCCAGCAAGACTAGGGGTCTGCAACCTTTTTCAGCCGAGGGCTGGTCCACTGTCCCTCAGACCATGTGGTGGGCCAGACTATATTTGGGGGGGGGGGAATGAACGAATTCCTATGCCCCACAAATAACCCAGAGATGCATTTTAAATAAAAGGACACCTTCTACTCATGTAAAAACACGCTGATTCCCAAGCCGTCCGCGGGCTGGATTGAGAAGGCGATTGGGCCGTATCTGGCCCCCCGGGCCTTAGGTTGCCTACTCCTGCGCAAGACAATTTGTTGCCTTCAGAAATGAGTTAATTGCAGGCCACACTTCACCGATTTGTGGCTGGAGCAGGAGATGAAACTCTCAGCCTGGGAGGTAACAGCTAGGGATGTGGAAATGGCCAAGATCCACTTATTAGTCCCGTGTCCAGAACAAAAATGCACCTGGCAAATAAGATCTGTAGTCACTGTTGTTTTCAGTCCTCAAAAGATACGCAACTGATCACTCTCCCTTCCACCTCATTTGCATTCTGCTTCCTTTGCACGGACATGAATTGGGGCGGGGGGGGGAGATAACGTAATGAAAACATCATTAAGCATGTAGTTAATTATGCGAAGTTCCACCACAGAGGACAGCAAGGCAAACAACATTCCCCCGCCCCGGAAGCAGGGCAGCAACAAATGCAGAGTGGATCATAAATCAGTGCTTTCCTTACACCCCTAGCTATGGTTGATTTGAAACAGAGGCCGAGGGAAAAGGAGCCTCTCCTTCCAACTCTGGAAAAAGTACTCTGTATATCCTCAGAGGCCGTTTGCCTTTTTACCTCTCACCTGGAGTGGGGGGTGGGGAATACCCGTTCTGACGAGGCTCAAAAAACAACAACCAATGAACACGTTGCAATGTTAGAATTTTGGAAAGATGAAAATGTAAATTAAGAGGGAAGTGTCATCCTGGCTTAATTTAAACCTTGGGTTGAATCCCATAGCCTCTTTTGCAAAAAGAGCAAAGCAAAGTCCTCTCCTAATACACACACACACACACACACACACACACACACACACACCACACCCCCTGCCAGTCCCAAGTTTATCCCAATCAGTGAGTCAAATGCAGAGCAATGATGGCAGGCTGCTCTCAGGCTATGGTGCAGACAAGCCCTGGGTCAACAGCTGCCTGCCGAACTGCCTCCAGCCTTTCCCCTCCCAAGATAAATGGCAGGGTTTTAAAAGCTGGGTGGTCGTTTTAAGCAGGGTGGGGCAGGTAAAGAGAAGGGGGCTGGACAGGCAAGCTGGAATCTAATGGGGAGGTGGCCTAGGCTGGGGATCTCTGGAAAGAGAGGGACCCCTGGGAAGAAAAAGGATCAGGCCTTCTCGGTGGTGGCACCCACCCTCCCATCAGATGTCAAGGAAATAAACAACTATCTGGCTTTTAGAAGACATCTGAAGGCAGCCCTGTTTAGGGAAGTTTTTAATCTTTTATTGTGTTTTTAACATTCTGTTGGGAGCCACCCAGAGTGGCTGGGGAGACCCAGCCAGATGGGTGGTATATAAATCATCATCATCATCATCATCATCATCTTCACTGCCAAGTTTTGATGGGCAGCGTTTGGAAACATTGAGGGGGAAACCAGATTCTTTCTCTTTCTTTCTTTCTCTCTCTCTCTCTCTCTTTCTGACAGCTCCTTGAGGAGAATGGGCAAGAACATGCCTCTATTGAAAGGGCTTTAAAATGAAGTGAAACTGCGTGACTAGCTGAGGTAGCAGAAGGTAGAAGGAAGGCCAAATCCTGACCGCTGCCAGCCACACCAAAGAGGCTAGCAGAGTACCCGATCTGCCCTATAAGGTAAAGGCTTGCAAATAGCCAGTAATTAAAGTAAACGAATTGCATTTAATTGATTACGTGCATCAGCAGGGAGTGCCCAACTTGATTTTCTCCCAGAGTGTCTTAGTCCTTCAATAGTTTCCCTAGCAAAGTTTTCCGGTAGTGTGAAAAAACAAATAAATATTTCTTCCAGTGTGGATCTGTGGCTACCAGGTGAGGCTGTATCTAACACTAGCCGTACTGTGAGGAGACCAAGTCAAATGAATGAACGTGACTACGGTGCATTAATTTGAATGGGACTTCTCTGAGCAAGTTTCTCTCTCTCTCTCTCTCTGTCTAGCCTACTTTGCAGGGATGTTAGGAAGATGAAATGAGCAAACACCATTTACGTAGCACAGGACTGGACTCTGATTTTAAAAGCTACAGATTAAACCACATCCAGATTTGGGGGGACCTGTTGGAAACGTGACGGGGCAAGTCTCCCAGATCCTTCATGTCCGTGGGCTTGTGGGGCACAGATGTACTGCAGGGTCTGTTCCCCTGCTCACACACTTCGCCTCAGCTGTCACGAGCCAGGCTGTGCAACAAGGGCAGCCATCGGCTGGGGATTGATAAATTGCTGTTTAAAATATTACCATATGCCACTTCTGATAATTAGCCCACAGCCCCAGGAGACAGCAGTAATGAGCGCTCTCAAGAAATAATTAGCCCGATCCGTCGGCTTCACCGGTGCCTGCCCTCAAAATGTCAAGACTCGCAAGATGCATGGATAGCGTCGTGGCACTGCTCAGCCACTGGGTGGCGCTAGACTTGCCTGGGTCACTGTGGAAATCAGGAGCTTTCTATTCTTCCCAGGAAGAGATAATGAACATTCCTGCTTAGCTTTGCGGTAGACTCCTTCTCTGAGCCAGAAACTGTGAGCTTCCAGAGGTTGCTAGACCTCAGCTTGCCTCACCCCTGACCATTGGTCATGCTGGCTGAGGCTGATGGGAGATGGAATCTGTAGGGTCCCAGGCATCCCATCCCTGGCTCCAAGCCTTGTGCGACATGGTGTAAGAAGTTGAGTTTTAGACCCATAAACTCCTAACAAGGAAACCAAAACGGCACAGCTCCCTGCACCAGAAATATTCTGCTGTAACAATAGGTGGCATGAATATTCAGCCACTCATTATTGAGAGGAAGTGTGTGGAACGGGTCTCGGTGTTTCGATTTCTGGGAATGGAGATGAGAGATGACCTAACCTGGGGAGAACACAGTAAAGACCTGATGAAGAGAGCACAGAAGTGGTTATATTTTCCGAAAATCCTCCAGAAAAATAATGTCTCAAAGGACCTGTTGATGGCATTTTACCATTGTACTGTGGAGAGTGTATTAATTTATGGTCTCTGTGTGTGGTTTGGGAGCTGCACGGTCAGAGAAAAAACAATGCTGTCCAGGGTTGTAAAGACTGCGGAGAGAATAATTGGGTGCACTCTTCCCACCTCGGATCAAATCTATGCTTCCAGGTGCTATAAGAAAGCTGCAGAGATAGCGCAGGATAGTGCGCACCCCGGAAATGATCTCTTTCAGCTTCTGCCTTCTGGAAGAAGGTACAGGGTTATAAAGACCAGGACTAGCCGCCTGAGAAACAGTTTCTATCCAAATGCGATTTTGGTTTTAAACGCAGTGTAATGTAGTCTCTGTGGGAGTATACTGTATTTAATTATGGGATATCAGAGTTTTTAAGGGGTCAACCAGGCTGGGATAGCAGGCTTGTTGGTTTTGAATGTCTGATGTAGATTTTTTAAATTTCGTTGTTCTGTATGGGACAATGACAGTAAAGATTATCGTATCGTATCGAATGGAGGGGGAAACTGGCTTGCTTCTGCCTGGCCACAAAACTCCACAAAGAGGGAAGAACTGTGCAAGCAAGCTCACTTCCCTCCCTTCTCCCAAAAGTAGCACGAGCAAACTACCGTATTTTTCTCTCTATAAGACGCACCAGACCACAAGACGCACCTAGTTTTTGGAGGAGGAAAACAAGAAAAAATATATTCTGAATCTCAGAAGCCAGAACAGCAAGAGGGATCGCTGCGCAGTGAAATCAGCAATCCCTCGCTGTTCTGGCTTCTGGGATAGCTGCGCAGCCTGCATTCGCTCCCTAAGACGCACACACATTTCCCCTTACTTTTTAGGAGGGGAAAAGTGAGTCTTATAGAGCAAAAAAATACAGTATTTTCAAAATTGGATGCCTCAAGGATTTTCTGCAAAATACGTTTGACCAAAAAAAATAAAAATTATTGAACGCCAGCATACCAATGCATAAAAAGTGAAAAAAACACACAAATAAATGCACTAGTGGAATTTCAGTGCAATATGGTGGCTCAGGAATGGGGCGGAGCCTGCCCAGAGATTGAAGGAGAAGAATCTTTCAGGTGAAGCGAGGGAGATCAGACAGAATCTGGACTTCATTGGCTCTTCACAATAATTAATAATAATAATAATAATAAATTTTATTTATACCCCGACCTCCCCAGCCAAGACTGTGCTCAGGGCGGCTAACACCAGGCATAAAAACAATTGATTAAAATACAACTTAAAAACAAGATTAAAATACAACATTAAAATGCAGCCTCATTTCAGTAGACACTCAAATCCAAAACTTTTTCGGGGGATGAAAACGTCAAATCTTCACCAAGGCCAGCTATCCAAACTGGTCCTACGTGGGCCAGAAAAAAGCCAGGGAAGTCCCCAAATAGGAGTTCCATCACAGAAGGAGAAAGGAAAAGGGAAAGTGGGGAAGGGGATCAAGTTGATTCTAAGCCAAAGGCCAGGCGGAACAACTCTGTCTTACAGGCCCTGCGGAAAGAAATCAGATCCTGCAGATAATTGCCAAATAGATTCAGACCAATAAGAGACGGGCAGGTCCTGTGAGCCATACTCACCTGTAGAATGTGGCCCCCTAAGTGCTGTTCAAAGAGCTCTGTTAGCAGGGTGTTCATATTCCTCCGGCCAGCAGCTGTCAAAAAGAGAGAGAGAAGGAACCCGCTATCAGAGAGGTCACACTTTGGACACCCCACCACCCAGTATTTGGCCCCCTGATCTCCACACTTCCTAGGGAGACGCTGCTGGTGCCATGGCATTGAGACTCGTGGAGTGACCAGGAGGGCAGGGATTCAAGAGGCTGAGAACTTGCAAAGTTACAGCTTGGGGGGAGCGTGGAATTTGCCAGCCCTGGGAGATCCTTCTTGGACCCCAACAATAATTGCAACACGTATTGCAGGTTTGGCTCCAGCACAGAGCTTACCCACCCCCCTAAAGCTGGAATTGCAGAACTGAAGATCTCTCTTATCAGCGAGAGATTTGCCCTGAGAGAGTTCAATCCAGGGGTCAGCAACCTTTTTCAGCCGTGGGCCGGTCCACCATCCCTCAGACCATGTTGTGGGCCAGACTATATTTTGAGAAAAAATATGAACGAATCCCTATGCCCCACAAATAACCCAGAGATGTGTTTTAAATAAAAGCACACATTCTACTCATGTAAAAACACGCTGATTCCCAGACCGTCCGCGGGCCGGATTGAGAAGGTGATTGGGCCGCATCCGGCCCACAGGCCTTAGGTTGCCGACCCCTGGTTTAATCCACAGGAAACCAGCTACTTCCTGCTTAAGTTTGCAAAGGAAAATGTACTTCTGAACATAAACAGATTCCCTTGCTGCGTCTTGATCCCACTCCCACATCTCTGAGGTCAGGAAGCCACTTCCAAAAAAAGGAAGAGGAGGAGGAGGAGGTGGAGGAGGAGGAGGAGGAGGAGGAGGAGAAGAAGAAGAAGAAGAAGAAGAAGAAGCTCTCTTTCATCTTATATTTCTTAAGTTCAGGGGATAATGATCAGGGACTGACAACCAAAGTTTCAGTCTCCCCACCTGTCCCCACAATAAATAAATGCAGTGCAAAGATAATCTTTCCCACACATCGACCTCCTCATTTTTCTAAGGCATACCCTTTGTTCAGCAGTGACAAGCGTGTGCATGCTGTGACATCACAGCAGCCCAGCCAGTGCTTGAGGAAGGCTTGTAGACCATCAGCCGTCAAGTGTTTTAAGGTCTGTATATAAGCATGTCAATCCTAAACCTCATCCATCTTGCTCAAAGGCAAGAAAGCATCTCAAGCGACTGAACCAGGGGGTTAGAGGTCAGCTGCAGAGACCCTGCTCCCCACAGCTTCTTCTGGTCACCAAAGAGCAAATTCTTAAGCCCCGAACATTACCAAAAAAAAGAAGAAGAAAGGGGGGGGGCAGAAATGTTGGGATTCTTTTCCAGAAGTAATTTAAAGGTAGAAGCGAAATTTGAAGAAGAGGAGAGAAGCCTCAGACAGAGAACTTTTACAAAAAGAGATTTACCAAGTAATTTGGCAAAACAAAAGCTGTTATTTAAGAGTGGCATTTGCATCTCAATTCCGGGACAATTTTATCCAGGGACATACAAAACAACAACAAACCGAGCCTGTCAACCACATCGCCTCTCTTTACATGCATGTGCAAATCTGTGCACATTGATGTTTGCACAAACCCCAATGTGGGGTTGTGAGCGCACACAAGCAAGGATCAGGCACTCACTCTGGGGGAAGACAAGGACAGAGCCCTGGGGGTGTGGAGGGGGAAGTCTGGAGGGGAGAGCGAGGACCTGCCATTGTGCTCCGCACATTCCTGGGAGATGGGATTAGAATACTTATCAGCTCCGCATTCACTGCTCCCCAGCAAAGCTGAAAAGCTCACAAGACCCCAGCTTAACCTTCCTTTCAGCCCCTTCACTCCCTTGCAGCGAAGTTCCCTGGCTCAGGGGCCGAAAGAGAGGGGGGTTGGGGAGGGTGACTTGCGGACGAGGACACCCAACTGTGAGATGCCAAGAGGAGAGGCCCTTAGAAAAATCTGTACCCAAAAAAGATGGCTTCCGTTCCGCCACCTTTCTGAATTCCTTTTTTTAAAAATAATTTTTATTAATTTTTGAACATATTAATTGTCATACATACCACAAAATTTCACACCTTATACAATCTTTTTGGACTTCCATCAGCCCCTCTGATGATCCCCCATTTTTATCATTTCTTCTGCATTTCTTAAATTCATATTGCCTTTAATTATCTTAACTAACATCTTCCTTTTTATCCAATTCCGCAATAATTCAAATTATTCACCTCACAAAACTTCTTGCAAACCTACAAGTGTAATTTGGTCATCACAATTACTTTTCAAATAGTCCGTAAATTTACACCAATCTTCTGCGAATCTCTGGTCCCACCGGTTTTGAATTCTTCCTGTTAGTTTGTCTAGTTCTGCATAGTCCATCAATTTCATCCTCCAATCGCCACCTTTCTGAATTTCTGCCCCCATCCTGGAGTGTTTTGACGCAGGTGGGGAGGGGTTCAAAAAAATCCGCCGGGAGTTTGCCTGGGCAGAAACCGGATCGTTTGGTGCTTTGAGGTGGAGTAGCAAAATGGCACCTCGGATCACAGAACTGTAGAGCCAACCTGCCAATTAACCCTGGGCCCACCCAGGGCCCACCAGGGAATCTTCCTGTGCCAGCCCTGTTGAAGTCAATGGGGGGGGGACAGAACAGGGCAAAATGCTGAGCCCCCTCTCCTGTTAGTGTCAATGGGTCTGCCCAACTCTTGTCTGTCATATTAATTAATGATCATTAAATTTATTACCTGCCCTTCGCCAGCAAAGTCCCAGCGCTGGTTAAAGGTAAAGGTAAAGGGACCCCTGACCATTAGGTCCAGTCGTGACCGACTCTGGGGTTGCGAAGCTCATCTCGCTATATTGGCTGAGGGAGCCAGCGTACAGCTTCTGGGTCATGTGGCCAGCATGACTAAGCCGCTTCTGGCGAACCAGAGCAGCGCATGGAAACGCCGTTTACCTTTCCGCCGGAGTGGTACCTATTTATCTACTTGCACTTTGACGTGCTTCCGAACTGCTAGGTTGGCAGGAGCAGGGACCGAGCAACGGGAGCTCACCCCGTCACAGGGATTCGAACCGCCGACCTGATCGGCAAGTCCTAGGCTCTGTGGTTTAACCCACAGCGCCACCTGCGTCCCGCAGCGCTGGTTACGACAACTTAAAAATCGGAGAAAGTTCCATTTTGCAATTCTGCCCTAATCTTCTATCCCATCCGTCAATGGGATGCCACTGCATAATTGGCTGTGGGAAACAGATTTGAGCTTCCAGACTTCTGTGGCAAGGGGATCATTTGCACCCGGTGCCACAGTCTTGCCCCAGCTCAGCAAACACTACGGAAAAACAACACCCGCCTGTGGGCAGGTGGCTTTGCTTGAAAGGGGCACAGACGAAACGGAAAGGCTGTGAGTCTGTAGCAGAACATGTGTTTTGCACACAGAAGGTGCCAGGTTCAAATTCCAGGTGGAGCTAGGAATAAACCCCTGCCTGAGCTGCTGCCAGCCAGTGTTGACAATACTGAGCAAAATAAACCAACAGTTTGACACTGTATAAATTGGCATTCTATATAAGCTTTTGGAAATGAGGGTTTGGAGCTCAGCACACACACACCCACCCCCGCAATTCCTCAGTTGCACAGTTGGTACAGAATGAGAGCTTACTCTCAAGGTCGTGGGTTCGAATCCTGCGTTGGGCAAAATATTCCTGCATTGCAGGGGGTTGGACTAGATTGGCCCCCGTGGGCCCTTCCAATTCTACGATTCTTCAAATGCTCAGAGACACCACTTGGCTTCAGTAAAATTCTAATTATACGCCTGGTTTTCATACATACACGTGAAGCTGCCTTGCAGGGAGTCACGCCGTTATTCTGCTGAGCTTAGTGGGCTCTGCTCTGGCTGGCAGCAGCCCCCCCCCCCGTGGTCTCTGGCAGGAAATAGACATCCCTATTGCTGCCTAAAGGTAAAGGTAAAGGGACCCCTGACCATTAGGTCCAGTCGTGGCCGACTCTGGGGTTGCGGCGCTCATCTCGCTTTACTGGCCGAGGGAGCCAGCGTACAGCTTCCGGGTCATGTGGCCAGCATGACTAAGCTGCTTCTGGTGAACCAGAGCAGCGCACGGAAATGCCGTTTACCTTCCCGCCAGAGTGGTACCTATTTATCTACTTGCACTTGACGTGCTTTCGAACTGCTAGGTTGGCAGGAGCAGGGACTGAGCAACAGGAGCTCACCCCGTCGCAGGGATTCGAACCGCCAGCCTTCTGATCGGCAAGTCCTAGGCTCAGTGGTTAACCCACAGCACTACCTGCGTCCCTATGCTTGCTGCCTACCTCATCCTTTTAACTGCAGGTGCCGGGAAAATGGACATGGGAGGGTTTCTGTGTGTAAGGAAAGGGCTCTAGCGCCCAGCTTGCCCTCAACCATGGCAAGCAGGCTGTGGGGTTAAGCCCTGGGTGAAATCTTGCCCCCCAAACTCAAATGGTCACCCATTGCATCTCTAAGGCTCTTTCAGTGTGATGCTTGACTAGGCAGACGCAGACCCACAAAACCATGATCCTGGACTTACTGGGGCAAAAGGAGGGCAGGAAAAGAAACCAATTCTCTTTCAGAGCTCACTTTCAAGGAGAAATAGTATTTTTACAAGGAGAAATATTATTTTTACAAAGAAAATCTCTCTCTCTCTCTCTCTCCCTCTTTTTTTTTTTTAAAAAAAGGAAAAATAGCTGCAGCGCCAGGCAGCCTCGGAGATGGCATTTATAATGGCTTTCTCCGTTATCTGTACGAATTTACTTGTAACTAACAAACAGAGAACTCCCTTGACAGACACTCGGAACAATACCAGCACCGCTAATTGCCGCAATTTGCTCTGTCATTTTCTTTAATTCCTTCATTTTTCTCTCTTGAAATAACCCCGCGGGTCAGACAGAATGCTCCTATAATTAAAAGCATTTAATGTAAGAATTAGAAAGCTGCTAGGATTACGGGGAAAAGAAGGGTACAGTGTGGTGGGGGGAGAGTGAAAGAGGAATATATGGGGAGGGGGACAGAAATACACCCCCCCAACACACACGATTGCAACATCGCCAGCTTTTAAAGCCATAAAGCAGGGGGAAATGGCAACCACAGGCTGCCCAGAAAACACAAGCAGCTTATATTATTTGATTATTATTGGCGGAAACCTCTGAAAGGCAAAGGCAGAGAGACAGTGGAAGCTGCTGGCGTGGTGAACTTGGACTGGGACGACCCGGGTTTGAAATGTGATCAATACACGGTGTGAATCGGCAAGGGAGCAAGACAGCCGACTCTACAGGTGGAAGGAAAAAGCCAGCACATCAGGTCAAAGGTCTCCAACTAGCGGGCTGGGACCCACAAACAGACCGCAAAAAGCTGTTGACCAGGCACCCTAATTTGATCAGCTTCCACGAGGGCTGCCATGTGGTCAGAGCCAAGGTGGTGTAATGGTTAGGGTGTCAGACTAGGACAGGGGTAGGCAAAATAAGGCCCGGGGGCCGGATCCGGCCCAACCGTCTTCTAAATCCGGCCTGCGGACGGTCCAGGAATCAGTGTGTTTTTACATGAATAGAATGTGTGCTTTTATTTAAAATGCATCTCTGGGTTATTTGTGGGGCATAGGGATTTGTTCATTTTTTCCTTTCAAAATATAGTCCGGCCCCCCACAAGGTCTGAGGGACAGTGGACTGGCCCCCTGTTGAAAAAGTTTGCTGACCCCTGGACTAGGACCAGGGAGAGCAGGGTTCAAATCCCCACTCGGCCATGTAGCTCACTGGGTGACCTTGGGCCAGTCAGTGTCTCTCAGCCTAACCTCCCTCACAGGATGAAATGGGGAGGGTGGAGAACCACGTACAGTTGTACCTCGGGTTAAGTACTTCATTTGTTCCGGAGGTCCGTTCTTAACCTGAAACTGTTCTTAACCTGAGGTACCACTTTAGCTAATGGGGCCTCCTGCCGCCACCGCATGGCTGCCCTTTAGGGTGCTGTGATTTTGCACTGAGATCTCACAGGAAGACATGTGGGTGTGCAGAAAATGGTCCGTCCCATACTTAATTCGTTCCGGAGGTCCGTACTTAACCTGAAACTGTTCTTAACCTGAAGCACCACTTTAGCTAATGGGGCCTCCTGCTGCCGCATGATTTCTGTTCTCATCCTGAAGCTAAATTCTTAATCCCGAGGTACTAATTCTGGGTTAGCGGAGTCTGTAACCTGAAGCGTCTGTAACCCAAAGCGTATGTAACCTGAGGTACCACTGTACACAGCCTTGAGCTCCTTGGAAGGCGGAATATGAATGTAGTAAGTCACTACTACGGCAGGAGAAAGGCATAGGCCTTTTTCCAATAACACATTTCTGAATACTAGAACTGGGGGGGGGGGGGGAGAGACTTCATGGAGGCAGTGGCGTTTCCCACTTCCTTTACTCCAGCCCCCAGTCCCGGGAGCCTTTCCCAGACCATGACTTTGAGAACAGCAGCAGCAGCAGCAGCTGTGAAGAGAGGAGCTCAGGGATAGTTTCTAAAAAAATAATTTTATAAGTTGTGTGTCCTCATTTCTCAATTTTATCCTTTTTCATGGTTCTGTACGTTTTGTGCATTGCGATTTGCTGTTATTTTTATTGATTATAGATGAGTAATTCTTTATTGTAATTGATAGGTGTAAACTGTTTAATTATTATTAGCTGGTGTTTAATTTTACTGTTTATTTTTGGATTCCAGTGGATTATTAAGTATTGCTTTATTTGATGTAAGCTGTTTGTTTTAAAGTTATTGTGACTTTTTATATTGGATCAGATTGTTACGTTTAATGTTTTATTATTTATTTTTATGCTTGTTGGAAGCCACCCAGTGTGACTAGGGCAACCCAGCAAGATGGGCGGGATATTATTATCAATAACAATAACAATTATTATTATTATTATTATTATTATTATTATTATTATTCTATCCTGCAGCTAAGGGATGTGGGTGGTGCTGTGGGTTAAACCACAGAGCCTAGGACTTACAGATCAGAAGGTTGGCGGTTCGAATCCCCGCAACGGGGTGAGCTCCCATTGTCAGTCCCTGCTCCTGCCAACCTAGCAGTTCCAAAGCACGTCAAAGTGCAAGGAGATAAATAGGTACCGCTCCGGCGGGAAGGTAAACGGCGTTTCCGTGCGCTGCTCTGGTTCTCCAGAAGCGGCTTAGTCATGCTGGCCACATGACCCAGAAGCTGTACACTGGCTCCCTCAGCCAGTAAAGTGAGATGAGCGTCGCAACCCCAGAGTCGGTCACGACTGGACCTAATGGTCAGGGGTCCCTTTACCTTTACCTTTTTATCCTATGGCTATGCCTCTGCTGAGAGAGCTTTCTATGGAGCAGGGGCACTCTGTCCATTTTACAATCTATTTCTATGGCTTTTGAGACTTCTCTTCATTGCATTTATCTCCCAATTTTCTCTCCAAGGAGCTCAAGGTGGTGGTACCTATTTCTCCTCCCCCTTCTCCATGTTTATTCCCCAAAACAGCCCTGTGAGGTAGGCTGGGCTGAGAGGCAGTGACTGGCACAAGGTCTCAGCCAGTGAGCTTCATGCCCAAGTTTGGGGGCAGGGGGTGGGGATTTGAACCCTGGTCTCCCGGCTCCAGGTCTGGTCCTCTAACTGCTGCACCAACACCGGCTCTCTATGAATGAAGTGAAAGTATGCTGAACAAAATGAATGAATGGAAGTACACTGAGGACTAGAATGCTGAAATGTCCATTGCGGTGGGATAGCTTGGATACCCTCATGGCTGAAGGCGGCGGTAGGGAAGGGGCTCAGGAAGTTGCCGTAAGAGTCTGCAAGATGTGAGACTTGGAGGGAGCAGGGATGCCACATCAACTTCTCCCTGAATCTAGGGCAGGCACCCCCAAACTCAGCTGTTTTGGGACTACAATTCCCATCACCCCTGACCACTGGTCCTGTTAGCTAGGGATGATGGGAGCTGTAGTCCCAAAACAGCTGGAGGGCCGAGTTTGGGGGTGCCTGATGGAGGGTCTGGAGGCAAAGAGCAGGAGCCATTTCCAGGTCTCTCTGCACGGGTTGCCAACTCCTGATGCCACAAGCAGTCCCTGTTTGACACACTCCTTTTTCAGAATATCACTCCAGACCCACTTTGCTTTTTTGAAGCTCCTGTTCTGGAGAGCTATGAGGGGAGAATGCTGAACTCGGGGCAGGTTTTCAGCGCAGGAAGGAGGGCAGAGAGGGCATCGCAGCTGTTTCTGTCGTGAGCGGGGTGGAACGGCTGCAAAGGCCTCTAGAAAAGGCAGCAGCAGCAACAGCTGGAATAAGGTAGGTGCATGGAAGGAAGGATGGAAATATGTGAGAAGGTGGAAGAAGAAGGGCTGGTGGAGAAGAAGAAGGCTGATGGAGCGCTGAGAAAGAAGTTGAGGAAAGGAAGAGAGGGGCAAAAGAGAAAGGGGAGAGAAAGAGAAGGCAGAAATTTAGGAGAGAGAAAAGCAAAGACTAGAGGACAGAGGACAAAAAGGGCAGGAAGGGAGGGTGAGAGAAAGGTACCAGCAGATGACAGAGGAAGGATAAGGTGTTTTTATAAGCTGTAATGCTTTGAGTTAAGGATTTGCTGAACAAATAATTTGAATTGGAATACAAGAAGGGGAGGTATGAGGAGGTCAGAGAAATATGTTATTGAAAATTAAGTATTATGAACTATATGTCTTTTTAATTTTTTTGTTTGTTTTTTGTTTGCATAAAAAATTGAAAATTTTAATAAATATCTTTAAAAAAAAAAAGATGACAGAGGAAGGAAGGAGGCGGAGAAAACGAGGGAGAGTTGAATCGTTTTGGATGCCATCGGTGCTTTTTAGTGTAAGACAACACAAAATAGAGAGGGACGCGGGTGGCGCTGTGGGTAAAACCTCAGCGCCTAGGACTTGCTGATCACATGGTCGGCGGTTCGAATCCCCGCGGCGGGGTGAGCTCCCGTCTTTCGGTCCCAGCTCCTGCCAACCTAGCAGTTCGAAAGCACCCTTAAAGTGCAAGTAGATAAATAGGTACCGCTTTATAGCGGGAAGGTAAACGGCGTTTCCGTGTGCGGCTCTGGCTTGCCAGAGCAGCGATGTCACGCTGGCCATGTGACCCGGAAGTGTCTTCGGACAGCGCTGGCTCCCGGCCTCTTAAGTGAGATGGGCGCACAACCCTAGAGTCGGACACGACTGGCCCATACGGGCAGGGGTACCTTTACCTTTACCTAACACAAAATATAATGGTGATTCTTACTTTGTTTCCCCTTGCTCACTGTCAAAAACAGGGTTCACTAAAGAGCAGGGGAAATCCAGAAAGCAAAGAGGATGGAAGACTGAAGAAACCCCAACTAAAGAATCATGGCAAGAAAAATTGATGGACTATGCAGAACTGGCAAAACTGACATACAAGCTACGGGATAAGGATAACTGTGACTTTAAAGATGAATGGGAACCCTTTACAAAGTATTTGAAGATGCAACAAAGCGAACTGGCTGGGTTTGAATAAACATTCACAAACTTTTTATCAGCTAAATAGTTTGAGGAGCTATACAACTGTGTAACATGCAGGAAACAGCATTTTTAGAGAAATGAAAGACTGGAATTGAGGGAAGTCGGGGGGTGGGTGAGTTCTGTGGGGGGAGGGAGGAAAAATGGGGGAGGGGGAAATAAGGACGATATGTTTCTGGATAATATGTTTTGTTTTAATTTTGAATAAAAAAGTAATTTAAAAAAAACCAGAAAGCAAAGAGGACACCACGGCTAAAAGGACATGAAAAATTTGACCAGCAATGCATGGAAAGAGGGGTTCACTGGGACTGAGGAAGAAACTGCATGCCAGTTCCTCAGTGTGTGAAATGTGGAGAGATGCTGGCAAGTGGAAGTTTGAAACCATCGACGCTGCCGAGGCACTCAGAAACAAAGCTCATCAGCAAGCCATAAAGAATGGACAACCAGTTTTTGAAAAGAAAGGAAACTTTGCTCCCTCTAAGGTAGCAGGAGAGGGTGGGCAGATCTCAACTTGTTCTCGGTGTCACTCCAAACGTAACTTGGATTCATCCCTCTCTCCACAGCGAAACATTGGCTTCCATGCATTTTGTCCTTTTAAAAAAAGTGAATTTGTTAATTTCATCAGAGCCTATGCTCTTGATAAAGCCCTCTGCAAAGGAAGGGGATGGTGGTCATGTAGGAAAAGGTGCAAACAAGACTAGTTGGGCTTCAATATGAAGTTTTGGGAGTTCTTGAGAAATGGTCGAAGTGACAGAATCCAGCCGCATCTGTGGATAGCCAGAGGTTCCTCATACCTGAGCTTTATCTCTATCCTAAATTCTTGCACTGCCTTTGGGGGTTTTATTTCCCCCTTTACTTTCGCAGCTTCCGAGTTTGGTGGGGGGAAGCGGGTTAATGATGGAGCCCAGTGCAGAAATGACTTTCCTGAATCTCCATGTGGCCACACTGAGGTCTAGGATCTTACTTTTTTCCAAATAAATTAAGGAATTCGATGCAGCGCCCATGTGCTCCAGTGTTAGCGCAGCAGCAGCCCAAAGGCAGCCCACAGCCGCACCTGAACGAAAACAGCAACCGAAGAACTGATTCCGCGGTGTGCATTGTGCAAAAACAAGGCCCACAGCGGGGGAGGAAGATGGGGGGGGGGTGGACAGCACATGCAAGCACCATCACAACCGCCATCCACACAGTAATTTTGTCCTGTCAACGTGCAATAATCATAATATTTCACCCTCCACTGAACAATGGTTCTTAATCTCTTAAAACATGTTATTTTTCCCCTCCCTCCATTCAACGGCAGGAGGAAGCTCTATTTAAATGAATTTATTTTGCTATGCCTAAGACCTAACAGCGCAAGGCCTGCCTGTTCACATCCTGGACTTTTTGCTGACTTTCAGGGGAGCAAATGGCACGCAGGAGAGAACGGTCACCATTCACTTCTATGGAGGGGAGTGTTACAGAAATTATAGGGCAGGGGGCACATCCTTAAAGCTGTTAAATGTTACAAATATTATGCCTGAATGTATCCTTTTGACTCGACAGCTCAGGGAAGATACCTAGCTTTATAAATCATATCATATCAACCCCTTTGCCAAGTTCCTCCATTCCAATGCCGTTTTGCCCTTGGAAAAAGGCCCTGCCACCTCCTGCCACAATCCCTCAAGCGTGAGAACACGAAAGATGATGTATCAATGATGCTGTACGAACTGTATTCTGGGATATTGTGGGAAGTTTGAACCTGTTGCGCAACAATAAAGGATCTAAGTCTACTGACTGCTGTTTTGCTCCAAATTACCGTATTTTTCGCTCCATAAGACACACTTTTTTCTTCCTAAAATGTGAGGGGATATGTCTATGCGTCTTATGGAGCGAATGCATGGTCCCTGAAGCCAAATTGCCCAGGGGCGAAAAGCAGATCATGCAATGGCGCAAAAACCTGGTTACAAAGCACGGATCCACATGGATTCTCAGGATTTTTGGATTCGGCTACCCCAAACTCAACTGTCAAATCACATGTCTGTGGCCACAGCATGAACCACAAAAATCATACATCCACTGTTTCATTCCGAATATTTCTTTCCTTGTTTTCCTCCTCTAAAAACTAATTGCATCTTATGGAGCAAAAAATACGGTACTTGGCTGGAATTTCCTTCTTTTACTGACCACATGGACCCGTGGGGGACCTGTACCCTGGCGAGCCGGGCTGTTGAGTAGTCTCTTAACCCGGAATTTTCCTTATCAGGAGTAAAGGGTTGTTCTAAGGGAACCAGAGTAAAGGGTTGTTCTAAGGCAGCCAGATTCCTGCCCCACAGCCATTTAGAAGCTGAGTCTCTATTTGCTGAGCTCCACCAATTAGTTTCCGGGCCAAATTCAAAGTGCTGGTTTTGACGTATAAAACAGCTCAGGACCCCAACACCTCAAGGACCACCCCCTCCCTATCAACTGACCCAGATGCCCTTCCTTGTGTGCCCCCTTCACGAGAGGTCAGGAAGGCAGCAACACGAGAACAGGGACTTTTCTGCAGTGGCTCCCTATTTGTGGAATGCTCTCCTTAGGGAGGTTTGCCTGGTACCTTCATTACATATATTTTTTAAGGGCCAGGCAAAAACCTTCCTCTATAACCAAGCCTTTGGCCTTCGACTATCTGTGGCCTTTCAGAAGTGGATGTTTTTACACTATTTCTCTTTCCTCTTGCCTTCAAAGCATCAAAGTGGGTTTTTAAAAAAAATGCTTGTTTGTTTGCTGCTTTGGTTTGCCCTGGGCAAGACAAAGCAACTAACAAATTTAATAAAAAATAAATAAGCAAACAAACACCTCCTTTCTCATATGAGCCTACCTGCTTTCTGAGATCATCACCAAAGGCCCTGCTCTTGCTTTGGCAGGTCAGACAGACAGGTACCAGGGATGGGGCCTCTTTAGTGGTGGCACCCAAGCTGTTGAGTCACCTCACAAGAGGCATCTCCCATCCCATATGCGTTAAAACTGTTTCATTTGAGTTCTTAAACAAGAGGTAGCTGGAAACTCCTGTTCCATTTGTTACCTTCTGCAGCTGCTTATTTGAATTTGTTATTTCCATCTCACCGTACTGGCCTTTGACACCCAAGATATAATTTCCCCCCACCTTCTGATTGTAAATTGTTTCCACCGATTTAAATATTGTGTTTTCACCTTGTTGCAACCCACCCTGGGACCTTATGGCAAAGGGCAGGCCCAATCAGAGAGAAAAGTATACAGTGAATCCAGTTCTCCAACTCTGATTAGAAAAGACACACACAATTTTAACAATGGACTCCCCTCCTGTTACAAAACCCAGAGTTTTCTTGAGGAAGCTACTGCAGATGGAAGTAGCAGGACGGCTGTGCTAACTAAATCAAAGCAAATATTTTGCAAGATCGTTCCTCTGGCATCAAGAGGAAAGGTAACCCAGGAGTAGCAGTTGGTGTAGGGATAGTGGAACCTGATTGGAGGCCAACAACAACAACAACAACAGTACCCGATTGGGTTGTTCCAGATGCTTTGGGCAGCTTCCAACAGATATAAAAAGACAATAAAACATTGAACATTAACAACTTCCCTAGACAGGGCGGCCTTCAGATGTCTTATACAAGTCAGGTAGTTGTTTATCTCCTTGTCATCTGGTGGGAGGGTGTTCCACAGGGAGGGCGCCACCACCAAGAAGGCCCTCTGCCTGGTTCCCTGTAACTTCACTTCTTGCAGTGTGGAACCGCCAGAAAGCCCTTGGAGCTGGAGCTCAGTGTCCACTGAACAATGAGAGTAACCGAGACAAGGCCTTTTAAAGGTCAGCACCAACACTTTGAATTGTGCTCGGAAACGTACTGGGAGCTCTTAACCCCCTGACTTAGTGGAGGCTTTCATACCCCCACGAGGACAAGGAGCTTGCTTCAAAAGAGCGGTATGTTTAAGAAGCCACAGATTCTGAAGAAGCTAAAGATCACCAGATTCAAGGTGGAAACCTGAAGAAAACCCAACAAAATTAAGAGCCCCTGCCTTTCAATCTCCACTCAAGCTGCCAAAATATTGTTAAGCAGTTGTTGCTTTGACCCATCATATCCTGATTGACACTGCTTTTAATCCATGGTAGATTTTTGCCAGTTCCTTACTACCATTCTGGGTTACACTGCTATCTAAAATGCAAGGGGGTTTTTTTTGGAGGGGGGGCGGAATCTGTGTAAAGCCAAAACTAATTTTTGCACTCTGTAAAAATTAGGCACATCTGCATATCTTTTCTCATTTGTACTGATGGGCAAACTCTGCTTGGCAATCCTCATAAAAGCTCTCATGGATGAAAAAAAATGAAATCTGAAAAATTAAGGGAACACCTGTTTTGAGGACCATAATTTTTTTTTTAAAAAAAATGCCCTTCTTGAGAAAAAGAAGTCACTTACCCTCCCCCCCCCCCGCCTTTTCCAAAAGTTAAGCTTTCTTGGTTCAGAAATGGACCTCATTCTATGGCAGGCCACACTCTGGAGCAGGCACAGGCAAACTCAGCCCTCCAGATGTTTTTTGGGACTACAATTCCCATCCTCCCTGACCACTGGTCCTGTTAGCTAGGGATCACGGGAGTTGTAGTCCCAAAACATCTGGAGGGCAGAGTTTGCCTGTGCCTGCTCTGGAGGTCCCAGCTATAATCAAGTAGCTTTTCAATTTCAAATGGGGAAGCATAGGTGCCGGCTCCCTGGGGCTCTGAGCACCCACAAAATTCCCCATGAAGGGGCCGGGCACCCACAATTTTTGGCGCCAGGGCCATGCATGTTGCATGGCACCCACGGCCCCCGGGCACCCACAGTCGAGGGGCCAAGCTGGAACTCCTGTGGGGAAGGGTTGGATTTCGGTGGTAGAAGCTTGCATGCGGAATGCCTCGGGTTCAAATGCGGCAGCACCTCTAGATAGGACTGGGAGACATCCCTGCCTTAACCACTGGAGAACGGCTGGCGGTCAGTGCAGACAATATTGAGCCAGATGGTCTGATTCAGTATAAGACCAATATCCATGTATATCACATTTATATATCACATTTGCTCCCATTACTATTCATCTGGCATGATTTATTCTACTTGCGGGTGGGGAAGAAGAGTTTGGATTTGATATCCCGCCTTTCACTCCCTTTAAGGAGTCTCAAAGCGGCTAACATTCTCCTTTCCTTTCCTCCCCCACAACAAACACTCTGTGAGGTGAGTGGGGCTGAGAGACTTCAGAGAAGTGTGACTGGCCCAAGGTCACCCAGCAGCTGCATGTGGAGGAGCGGGGAAGCAAACCCGGTTCCCCAGATTACGAGTCTACCGTTCTTAACCACTACACTACTCTGGCTCTCTAGAGAAGCAAGGCCCCAAATCCATCCTTGATTACTTTAAAACCTGCTCAGCTCCTACCCCTCAGTTTTCAGAGGTCAGCTGCCTGCACACTTGCAGGTTTCTCCTTGTAAAAGTGGTACTTTTCTACCTGGAAAAGTGGTACCTCGGGTTAAGAACTTAATTCGTTCTGGAGCTCTGTTCTTAGTCTGAAACTGTTCCAAACCTGAGGTACCACTTTAACTAATGGGACCTCCTGCTGCCACCGCGCCATTTCTGTTCTCATCCTGAGGTAAAGTTCTTAACCCGAGGTACTATTTCTGGGTTAGCAAAGTCTGTAACCTGAAGCGTCTGTAACCCGAGGTACCACTGTACCCATGAGGGCTGAGAGCATCTTTCATTGCAAACAACAGACCCAGAAAAACGGAGGCTGCCTGCAGGCCGAATCCTGCACACACTTCTATAACCGCCAAACATTTTGGAGGGCACGGAATATTATCCTTTCCTAATCCAGCAGAGTCTCCCTTCTTCCGGCAAAAGTGCAAGGGGGGGAGAAGCGGTCCCTCTCCCTTTCAAAAAAGAAGAAGAAGCAGAAGCCGCGAGGGGGTTAATGTCAAAATCTGGCGGGATTATTGGAGTCACAAAAAAAGAGAGTCGTCCAGAGCTGGAGCAATCACTGAATTCTTCCCCCAAGTGTGTAATTATGTGGGAGAATAAAGCCAGTGGAATCGCAGCGGATTACGGCCGAGCAGCTGCAAACCCCCTTTTGCGCAGTCGGAGCAGCGGGAGAATTAGCTGCAGCTGAAAGGCAAAGAGCAAACCCGTCTCTTGGCTCCTTGCTGGCAAAGTTAGCTGGGAAGGGGTCTAACCGATGCCTCATAATTTAGAGGTGGGAGGGTGACAGTAGGGGGAAGAAAGGAGGAAATAATATTCTGCGCTGCCTGGCCAAAAGATCCCAAGATCAGTTCCTGGAACTCTGGGGCTCGCTGTGGAAAATGCCTCCAGGGAATGACTGGAAAATATCTCCAGGGATATTTTGAATTCTGGTGCTGGAGGAGACTCTTGAGAGTCCCATGGACTGCAAGAAGATCAAACCTCTCCATTCTTAGGGAAATCAGCCCTGAGTGCTCACTGGAAGGACAGATCCTGAAGCTGAGGCTCCACTACTTTGGCCACCTCATGAGAAGAGAAGACTCCCTGGAAAAGACCCTGATGTTGGGAAAGATGGAGGGCGCAAGGAGAAGGGGACAACAGAGGACGAGATGGTTGGACAGTGTTCTCGAAGCTATGAACATGAGATTGACCAAACTGCGGGAGGAAGTGGAAGACAGGAGTGTCTGGGATGCTCTGGTCCATGGGGTCACGAAGAGTCGGACACAACTGAACGACTAAACATCATCTCCAGGCAAGACCAGATGCAAAGTCGTAAGCGCTTGCTTAGTCTTTATACACAGCTGTGAAACCTTTTCCATGCACCCTCAGCAAACCTTACAACAGCCTGGCCAGGTAGGTCCGTATCCCCCATTTGACAGGTGGGGAGCTAATACTGAGAAGGAGAGAAGCTGCAGTGCGAAGCTGCGGCAGAGAAACAGGCCAAGCAAGGGCAGCACCGTGTTGTGGGCAGAGTGCCCAACTAGTACTGGAGAGACTTGGGTTCAAATCTGTCCTCAGTCGTGAAGCTCAATGCATGCCCTTGCACCAGTCACTTGTCTCTCACCTTAGCCAACATGGCAGGGTTGGTGTGAGAATATAAGAACAAAGTTCTCCAAGCTCCTTAGAGGATGACCAGGATTAAAATAAGGCATCACGGTCGCCAGCCACCAACACCAGCAGCCCAAGAAGGAGGCATTAGGCACAAAAATGGAAGCAAGAAGAATTACCGACGAAAGCAGAATGGAGGATGAAATTGATGGACTATGCAGAATTAGATAAATTAACAGGGAGGATTCGAAACCTGCGGGATCAGAGATTCTTAGAAGACTGGAGTAAATATATGAACTATTTGAAAAGTAATTGTAATGAACAGATTACGCTAGTAGGACTGCAAGAAGTTTTGTAAGGAGGATTATTTGAAATATTGCAAGAAAGACTGTGAGGGAATTATTAGTTAATAAGAATTAAGAGTAATAGAGAAATTAAGAAATGCAGAGTAAGTGATAAGAACGAAAAATCATCAGAGGTGTTGATGGAAGTCTAAAACATTGTATAAGATAAGAAGTTATGTTATATGACTGTTGGAAATGATATGTTAAAAAAACCAATTAAAATGTATAAAAGAAGAAGAAGGGGGCATTAGGGCAAGACAGGTGGCGCTAAACTTATGCTCACTTTGTTCCCATCATCTGCACTCCAGCCAGCCCTTGCCTGTTCTCTTGCTTCTACATTGCAAGCCAAATGTACCCCGTCTTCCGCTGACTCAAACACCAGCCGGGGACAAGGGGGTCTCCACACATCCAGCCAACACGAGGCAATCTGGGTCAATTAGATTGAGTGGCCCGGGGGTGGTGAAACCATGGATGGCGGCCAAGCGTGGGCGAGTCACTTTTGCAAGGGGGGAAACTGAGGCACCAGACATTCTTCCACCTCCCTCCCTCCACCGGGCTGGTTGGGGGTGGAAGAGACAGGAGTCGTGCTAAGGCTGGGCTTCAGCAACTGAGTTTGGGGCTGGCCCCTGGCTCTCCGCCAGGCTGAGGGCGATTCGGTACCCATTGAGAAGCGAGAGGACAGGGCGTTCAGCCAAGGGACTTGATGGCAAACGCCGGGTGCCTAAATCGTCACGCACCCAGGTCCATCCATCTCTCTCTGTCTGTCTCTCACACCCACGGCCATGGTCTGCTTACTGGGGAAGAGAGCAAGGACGTACGAAGCACCTTGCTGGAGGAAATCTGTCTGAGATAATAAGGAGAGTCTGCTGGATATGACAAATGGACCTTCCAGGCCAGCATCCTGTTCTCACAGTGGCCAAAGAGATGCTTCCCATGGGAAGAACACAAGCAAGACCTGATCACAAGATCAACTCTCCCCTTTGCCGCCTCCAACCGTGGTACCAGAGCCTCACCAATAGCCTTACAGAATGCCGCGGCGAGACTCCTTACAGGGTCCTCGCCACGGGATCACATTCACCCGCTGCTATACCAGCTGCACTGGCTCCCGGTGGAGTACAGGGTCAGGTTTAAGGTGCTGGTTTTAACCTTTAAAGCCCTATACGGCCTAGGACCCTCGTGCCCACGGGACTGCCTCTCCTGGTATGTCCCACGGAGGACCTTACGGTCTTCAAACAAAAACATCTCGGAGGTCCCAGGCCACAGGGAGGTTAGGCTGGCCTCAACCAGAGCCAGGGCTTTTTCGGCCGTGGCCCCGATCTGGTGGAACGCTCTGTCACAAGAGACTAGGGCCCTGCGGGACATGACATCTTTCCGCAGGGCCTGCAAGACGGAGCTGTTCCACCAGGCCTTTGGCCAAGGCACAGTCTGACACCCTCCTTTGGTAATCCTCGCAGAACTCTAGCCCAATGGTTGCCATTAATTTGATTCTGAATTGATTTTAGAATGAATTGATTTTAGAATGCATTTCAATTGACTGATTGTGATTTTATGTGAACTGTGTTGCTTTTATTGTTGTTGGCTGCTCTGAGCCCGGTTTCGGTGGGATATAAATATTTTTTTATTTTATTTTATTATTACTATTATTATTACCCCCTTGTTAATTTGTCCCTCTTTGGTGGGAGCACAGACACTCCCACCGCCCCATCCAGAACGTGACCGAGGGCAGCAACGCTTGAGAAGGAAAAGTCGCACGCATGGGAGGTACCGTATTTTTTGCTCTATAAGACTCATCTTTTCCCTCCTAAAAAGTAAGGGGAAATGTGTGTGCGTCTTATGGAGCGAATGCAGGCTGCGCAGCTATCCCAGAAGCCAGAATAGCCAGAGGGATTGCTGCTTTCGCTGAGCAGTGATCCCTCCGGCTGTTCTGGCTTCTGAGATTCATAATATTTTTTTTCTCGTT
This sequence comes from Podarcis raffonei, assembly GCF_027172205.1. Classification (NCBI taxonomy): domain Eukaryota; kingdom Metazoa; phylum Chordata; class Lepidosauria; order Squamata; family Lacertidae; genus Podarcis; species Podarcis raffonei. The sequence goes on along the minus strand of NC_070609.1, from coordinate 8,486,464 downwards.
TCCTCCTCCAAAAACTAGGTGCGTCTTGTGGTCTGGTGCGTCTTATAGAGCAAAAAATATGGTAATGGGAAATGGAAACGCAGGGAGCTGCTTCCACAGACCTCAATGTTGCCCGCAATGACTGGCAGCAGCCGCTCTCCATGGTTTCAGGCAGGGGGCGTTTCCCAGCCCTGCCTGGAGACGCTGCCAAGGACCTTCTGCATGCAAAGCAGGTGTCCTGTCACTGAGACAAACCCTTCTCCAGTACAGGCAGAGGGAGAAGGTGGAGAAAATGCCCCTGGGTCAGGAGAAGGACTTTTATCCGGGGTCCCGAAGAGGCTGGGAAGAGAGGCCAGCTGCATGGGCTGTCAAACAGCAGCCCCACTGGATTTGCCCATATCCAGCTGTTGTGTTCTTTCGCCTCTCCCCTCCTTCCCCAACTCTTTCTGTTTCAAGCTCTTCTGGGAAAGGACTCTCCCTCCATTCGCACTGCCGGGCACATTGTCATGCATGCAGCGATGGTGCTATTAAAATGAGAATGCATGACGAAAATAAGAATGCAACTGCAAAATGCAACGATTTAAGAACAGGGAGTCGGCCACCAGCAGTTAAAACTGGGCCAGCCAAGGGCAGTTTTCTCCAGTTCCCGATCGTCTGACCCACATTCAGGCAAAGTACAGGCGAAAGTTTCCCCGTTGCAAGGAAGAAATAAACATTTTCAAGCTGTCAAACCCGTCTCCCCCTTACGTGGTCGTTCATTTGGAAGATTTGCGAAGGGCTTAATGAAAGAGATCGCTAATGGTGTGCAAAAGGAGCTGTAGACAAAAGAGGAGCTGAAATCTGCAAGACCATTCAAAAAACAAATTTATGTACATGCATTTCAGGGGGTTGGATTGGATGACCCTTTAGGTCCCCTTCAAAATCTATAATTCTATGAAACTATTGTGACTGAAAAATCAGAAAACCTTTGAACATAAGGATAGGCAACTAAATGATGCCCCTGGGTGCACTCTGGAAGAATGGCAGATGAAAGTGATGGACTACATGGAGTTGGCGGAAATAACTGGCAGAATCCGAGACCAGGGAGAAGAGTCGGTGGAAGAAGAATGGAAGAAATTTAAAGACTATTTACAGAAACACTGTAAAATTAACGAATGTTAAAATGATGTTGGAATGGACCTAAGTGGACTTGGTAATAAGATCAGTAAGAGTAAGAAAAAATGGTAGGACAATTAGTTAAGGTATAAAGTTGTAAATTCGATGAAAACCAACCTAAATGTTATAATGAAAAAGGGGTAAGGATATGCTGAACCAATGTTATGACTGGGAATACAGGAGAGGGAGGCGCGAGGAGGTCAAAGAAATAAGCGAATGAGAATTTTGAAAAAATGAGAAAATTGAGTTGGTTCTTAATTTTTTTTCTTCTTTTGTTATGTGATTGAGTGTTTTTTCTTTTTTTGATGTATGTTCTGTGGTTTTTCTGTTTTTGTATGCATTTTTTTTGGTTATGATTATTCCTTGTTTTATTTGTGAAAACTTTAATAAATATCTTTTAAAAAATAATAATAAATGATGCCCCTGGGTAGCTCTTAGATCGTGTCTCTCTTTTTTGATTCTGTGCAGGAGACACCCTTTCTGTATACCGATTGGAGACGGGGATTTTTGCTTCCATCAGGGGCTACATTCCCTTGGGCGTCATCTGTCAGGGGTTGCTGCTCAGGACAGTCTCTCTGGCTACATAAAGCACCACAAATGTTAAAGCACTGTGATTCCACTCTAAACAGCCACAGCTTCCCCCCCCCCCAAAGAATTATAGGACCTCTGCAGCGGTACCTTGGTTCTCAAACTTAATCCATTCCAGAAGTCCGTTCTAAAACCAAAGCGTTCCAAAACCAAGGTGCGCTTTCCCATAGAAAGTAATGCAAAATGGATTAATCTGTTCCAGACTTTAAAAAACAACCCCCAAAACAGCAATTTAACATGGATTTTACTATCTAACGAGACCACTGATCCATAAAATGGAAGCAATAAACAACGCGCTGCAGTCACACAATCAATCAATCAATCAGTAGTTGAACCGGGTTCCACACAGTCGCAGAAACAAAACAAAAAAGAGCCGCAAAAACAAAAACGCAAAATAAATAGCAAAAACAGACAGACCTCAGCGTAACACTTAAAACGGATGTGCGGCACTCAAATCGGAAGCATAACACTCAAAACGGAGCACGTTCGGCTTCCGAAAAAGGTTCGCAAACCGGAACACTCACTTCCGGGTTTGCAATGTTTCGGTTCCAAGTTGTTTGAGTACCAAGGCGTTTGAGAACCAAGGTACCACTGTAGTTAATTAAGGGTGCTGAGAGGTCTTGGGAAACACACACACCCCATTCCCCTCTCCCAGAGCTACAATTCCCAGAGCGGTTGAATCCTTCTTCCCTCTGGGAACTGCAGCTCCTAACGACTCTCGGCACCCTCTGCAAACTACAGCTCCTTTTAGGCAGGGCGTTAACGGTTAAAAGGGAGCTCCTTGAACTAAACCCAGAAACTGAATTGGAGGCAGGGCAGCTGGGCAAGGACTGGCCTAATGTGATGTGACCTGCTTGCTCCAAACAAAATATCCTGCAGGCTGCATTCTGGATAAATCAGAATGAAATTCCTGGCTGTTCCTTCATGTTTGGTGATGCTCCACAACTCTGTCACCTAGATGGAGCAAACTTTAATTCGGAGCCTGATCTCACGCGAGGGACAAGGAAGGAGCTCATAGCTGTCAACCTTCCCTTTTTTTGCAGGAAATTCCCTTACTCCAGTGCCATTTCCCGCTGCTTCCCACTGCTATCCCGGATTGTTAGATACCCCGTAGACTGTCCCCGGGACAGGTGAGGCTACTGATCCCTCATTTTCAAATCTGAAAGTTGACAGCTATGAAGGAGCTTCCAAACACTCTTTTTATTTATTTTGCAAAACCCACATACCTCCGGATCGTAGCAAGACATCCAGGGATTTACAAGAAATATTCAAGCAGAACTTCCAAACCCTCCTGGTTCCCCTCTCTCATTTTCCCCCACACCCCTTCCTTCATCCCATTTCTTCCACACTGGGTGACTGGGGGGCGGGGGGGGGGGAGAGAACTGAAAAATCAGGCTCCATTTTACTTGTCAAATTAGGGCCAATTTAAACAATTGGTCTCCCTCCAGATGTTTTAATAAACCGCTGATTGATTAATCAACATGACCTTAATATTTTTCCCTGGCTAAGCCCCGGGAAGATCTTTGCTGGCGGCATTAAAAACTGCTGCTAATTGCGCTAATGCGATTGATTAGGAAATTGGCCCCGGGTCAAAGATGGTAATTAGTACAGGGGAAATCGCTGGCCAACAGCCTCTTTTGCGGATGGGGGTTGTTTTGGGGGGGGGGGAGAAGAGAGAGAGAGAATAATTTGCCCGTCAGGCAAGGTGCTGCAAGTCAGGATTCCTGGGTTCTGCCCAGAGGCGACATTTGCAAGTGGTTAAGAGTTTTACGGGTTGTTATTTGAGGACGGGTGAAATTCAGGCTTCCGGGAATTGCGTTCTTTTTGTTCCTCTAAAACTCCAAGGTCCACTCAGAACCAGCACAATTACATACGCTTCAGGTTACATACGCTTCAGGACACAGACTCCGCTAACCCAGAAATAGTGCTTCAGGTTAAGAACTTTGCTTCAGGATGAGAACAGAAATCGTGCTCTGGCGGCACAGCAGCAGCAGGAGGCCCCATTAGCTAAAGTTGTGCTTCAGGTTAAGAACAGTTTCAGGTTAAGAACAGACCTCCAGAGCGAATTAAGTACTTAACCTGAGGTACCACTGTAGTGTTCTACCAAGGCTGCCTGCAAAGAATTCTGGGAAATGTGGTTTCTTAACAGTGCTGTAAGGAGACCCCGCCACCACCATTCCCCTCCCAGAGCTAAAATTCCCAGAATTCCCTGGGAAGAAGGATCAATCATTCTGGGAATTGCAGCTCTGTGAGAGGACAGCGGGGTCTGCTAGCAACTCTCAGCACCCGTTGCAAACTACAGCTCCCAGGCCTCTCTGGGGGGAAGCTACGACTGTTTAATGTGGAATCATAGTGTGTTAAATGTATGGCGTAGCTGCAAATCGTTATGTATCTAACGGTTCTGGCATTTTCACTCCCAGGATAAGTTACTTGGGCAGATTTTCTACCTCAAGTGTCAAAGTAACTCAGCCAGCCTTAAACTGTATTTTTCACTCCATAAGACGCACCTCTGTATTTTTCGCTCCATAAGACGCACTTTTCTCCTCCTAAAAAGTAAGGGGAAATGTGTGCGTCTTATGGAGCGAATGTGTGGTCAATCGCTGGCTCCCTTTCTGGCCCTGCCCCCTTGCCCCAGCTTCCATTGTTGAATGTTCTGCAGACGGAGCCTGTTTGTTTCCCCAGCGACATGTGACTGGCTGATTAGATTATCTGTCTGGAAACTGCAGAAATGGCTCCCTTTCCTTTCCTAAAGAAGCTGCAGAACTGTGAGTTGAACCCCATAAAAACAGGATTTGTTTCCCTTTGCAAGGTAAGCTCAACAACTTTGAGCTGATCCTCAAAAAACGGGGTTTCCCCCCTTTGCAAAAGAAGCTACACAACTTTGAGCTGATTCCCCCTAAAACAGGCCTTTCCCCCTTTCCTCCCCTAAAAGCTAGGTGCGTCTTATGGTCAGGTGTGTCTTATGGAGCGAAAAATACAGTGGTACCTCAGGTTACATACACTTCAGGTTACATACGCTTCAGGTTACAGACTCCGCTAACCTAGAAACAGTACTTCAGGTTAAGAACTTTGCTTCAGGATGAGAACAGAAATCATGCTCCGGCGGCGCGGCAGCAGCAGGAGGCCCCATTAGCTAAAGTGGTGCTTCAGGTTAAGAACAGTTTCAGGTTAAGTATGGACCTCCGGAACGAATTAAGTACTTAACCCGAGGTACCACTGTACATCAATTTGCAATTTGAGTAGGAGAAGCAGAAAATGGGACGGACCATTTTCTGCACACCCACATGTCTTCCTGTGAGATCTCAGTGCAAAATCACAGCACCCTAAAGGGCAGCCATACTCTGGCATGAGAAAACGGGATGTCCTGTTTTTTCCTGGGACACTTGCGGGGCATGTTTTCTGCTCCACCTTAGGCAGCAAAATGTATTGGGTTAGCACCCGCCAATCAGAGCCAAGTGAAGTACAAAATAATGGGGGGCGGAAGGTGAAGGACCAAGCACAAAATGGCTGACTCAGGGATCAGGAATCGAACCCATTACCCTTCCTCCCTGGCCCCTCTTAAGTCTAAACACTTGGCTGTCCTGTAGCCAGGGTGGATCTTCACCCAATTGACTAAGATCAGAGATCCTTGCAGAAAATTAGAAAACCTGCCAACAGATTTGCATCAAAGAACCCAATTAATATTTATGTTTTGCAGGTGAGAAAGAAAGGGGCCGTGAGATTCAGTTTTATGAAATGGGAAAGTTCTGCAAACACTGGTAAGCATGAAGTCCCATTTTACAGCCGGGGAACACTGAGGCTCAGAGAGACACAATCCTCCCAGGGACAGGGGCAAACAGGACATTTGCACTTTCCTGAAACCCTGGAGAGTTGCTGCAGAGAATACTGAGCTAGAGGTCTGACTCTGTATACGGCAGCTTGTTATATTCCTATGATATTGTAGCAGCCGGCAGTACCTTGGAAAAAGGAAGCTGCAGTTTTTGTTAAGTGCCTTCTTTAAAAACAGATTTCCCACTCCACCTCCCCACCCCTCTCGCCAGATCTGATTAATTAATTAAATCAGATTAATTAGCTTTTGCTTGGTCAACTCCAAGAGAAGTTGGAGGAGGAGGAAGTTGTAAAACAGGATGCAACCTAAGAGCTATCAGTCTAACATCAGCCAGACAGGTCAGTGCAAGAGGTTAAAGAAACAGAGATAATCTGGGGATCTGGAGGTCCCAAACTCTACCTGTCTTAACCCCTCTTTTGCAAGCTGAGTTGCACCCAAAGTTCCAGAAAAAAGGAACCTGTAACAGTTATGTTAGAATTACAGAACCGTACTGTTGGGAGGGACGCGGGTGGCGCCGTGGGTAAAACCTCAGTGCCTAGGACTTGCCGATCGTATGGTCGGCGGTTCGAATCCCCGCGGCGGGGTGAGCTCCCGCCGTTCGGTCCCAGCTCCTGCCCACCTAGCAGTTCGAAAGCACCCCTAAGTGCAAGTAGATAAATAGGGACCGCTTAATAGCGGGAAGGTAAACGGCGTTTCCGTGTGCTGCGCTGGTGCTGGCTCGCCTGCTGCAGCTTTGTCACGCTGGCCACATAACCCAGAAGTGTCTTCGGACGGCGCCGGCTCACGGCCTCTAGAGCGAGATGAGCACGCAACCCTAGAGTCAGACACGACTGGCCCGTACGGGCAGGGGTACCTTTACTGTTGGAAGGGACCTGAGGGTCATCTAGTCCAACCCCCTGCAATGCAATGTTGGGCTCTAACTCCCAGCCATGCTGGCTGGTGCTGGTGGAGTTCTAGTCCAGCAACATCTCTGGGGGGGATACAGGTTCCCCAGGCAAGGCGTGAAGGCAACAGCTCTCCCCTGTGGATCCAAACCTGATATTCAGAGATATGCTATTCCCAAAGCTGGAGGCTTCACGGAGCTATCTCAGAGTGGCCAATAGACTTTCCCTCTTAAAAGAAATGGCCTAAACCTTTAAAAAGGACATCTAAGGTAGCAGTCCTTTCCCTCTTAAAAGAATTAGCCGAAACCTTTGAAAATAAAAATGGCATGTAAGGTAGAGGTCATCACCCACATCTTGAAGCAGTGAGTTCCACAAGATAATTGTGCATTGTTGTATGACCAATATTTCCTTCTGCCCACCCTGAATCCAATTTCATTGGATGAAAGCTGCCACTCCCAGCTACTAGTATTACCCTCCCCACAGTTCAGGGCCCAAACATCAATTTCCACTCTGCTTTCCACATACTACGCCACTAGTCCTCATTGTAAAAAGCTAACTCACGCAGCACACTCTGCCCATAAATTAAGCACTCAGGCATCCTAATTCTCTGTTCTGACCCCGCTTTCGCCCTCCAACACCACTCTATTTTTAAACCCTCTTCCAGGACACAGCTGCAGCAGAACAATGGGGGAAAGCCCTTCCATAGTTTTATAAAGTTCTCGGCACTCATTTTTCCTAGCTGATCATTAACAGAATTCACTCTGCAGAGATTTTGGCTCCTCTTGCAAACAGGGTGCTTAGGAGTGGGGTGCAGAGTTCGGCTCAACAGCAAAGTGCCCCTTTCTCAGTGCTGGAATTTGCTTTTTGAGGGGGGGGGAAGAGGCAAAGGGGGTGCAGGAAGAGGGGGAGAAACGGACAGCACCTCGCCCAAGCCTCTCCAAACAATAGGCAGATGTTTATCCCTATTTCATGGAACACTCGTTATTTGGCTGATAATTACCCCGCGGGTAATGATAGTAATCAGAAATTGCTGCAAGCCTGTATTCTTCCAAGGCAGTTAATTTATTTAATTACACACTTTGAAGCTGCATTATTTAAATGGTGATTTATTGCATGGCTAATCAATGCTATTTTATCTGGGCAAGCGCCTTTGTGCGGTGCGTGCGTGAGCGCATGGGTGTGTTGGAATGAAACGGCGCCCTGGCCTTTTCTGCGAGGAATTAGGGATAAGGGGATAGGAGGAGGACGAGGAGGAGGAAATGGACAGGCTCTGGGGGAGACGAGATTTAATTGTGTCATGGGAAGGGGTCGCCAAGAAGGACGTCGGTCTTGCGAGAGACCGAGAGGAGGGGACGACCTGCAACTCAGCCGCAGAGCATGCAGAAGTCCCCAGCTTCAAATTCCAGGTAAAGGGATCTCAGGTAGCATGTGATGGAAAAGACCTTCCTCTAACCAGCAGTCCCAGAGAGTCACTGCCAGTCAAAGTAGACTGTACTATAGGGTTGCCATATTCCAAACAGTGAAAATCTGGACCCAAAAGTTGTTGAGCGCTGGAAGCATTGAGATAAATTCAACAGTGTAAACAAGTTTTGATGGATGCAATAAGAGTGACTAGTGGGGTGCCACAGGGTTCTGTCTTGGGCCCGGTCTTATTCAACATCTTTATCAACGACTTGGATGATGGACTCAAGGGCATCCTGATAAAATTTGCAGATGACACCAAACTGGGAGGGGTGGCTAACACCCCAGAGGACAGGATCACACTTCAAAACGACCTTGACAGATTAGAGAACTGGGCCAAAACAAACAAGATGAATTTTAACAGGGAGAAATGTAAAGTATTGCACTTGGGCAAAAAAAATGAGAGGCACAAATACAAGATGGGTGACACCTGGCTTGAGAGCAGTACATGTGAAAAGGATCTAGGAGTCTTGGTTGACCACAAACTTGACATGAGCCAACAGTGTGACGCGGCAGCTAAAAAAGCCAATGCAATTCTGGGCTGCATCAATAGGAGTATAGCATCTAGATCAAGGGAAGTAATAGTGCCACTGTATTCTGCTCTGGTCAGACCTCACCTGGAGTACTGTGTCCAGTTCTGGGCACCACAGTTCAAGAAGGACACTGACAAACTGGAACGTGTCCAGAGGAGGGCAACCAAAATGGTCAAAGGCCTGGAAACGATGCCTTATGAGGAACGGCTAAGGGAGCTGGGCATGTTTAGCCTGGAGAAGAGGAGGCTAAGGGGTGATATGATAGCCATGTTCAAATATATAAAAGGATGTCACATAGAGGAGGGAGAAAGGTTGTTTTCTGCTGCTCCAGAGAAGCGGACACGGAGCAATGGATCCAAACTACAAGAAAGAAGATTCCACCTAAACATTAGGAAGAACTTCCTGACAGTAAGAGCTGTTTGACAGTGGAATTTGCTGCCAAGGAGTGTGGTGGAGTCTCCTCCTTTGGAGGTCTTTAAGCAGAGGCTTGACAACCATATGTCAGGAGTGCTCTGATGGTGTTTCCTGCTTGGCAGGGGGTTGGACTCGATGGCCCTTGTGGTCTCTTCCAACTCTATGATTCTATGATTCTATGAATAATGGAATACTGAACGGTATAGGGTTTTTTTGTAAAATATGCAGGGATTTATGATTTGTAAAATGAACCGTGGAAAGAGAAGAAGGGGAGTCACTGATGTAAAATAAGTATTTTAAATTGTAAAACAAAACTTAATAAAAAAAATACACACACACACACTGCTTTTTTTATAGAGGGATGCACACCCCTAAACATTTTGTGAATATAAGTTGGGCCTTATTGAGGGGCAGTATTTCAATATGGGTAGGAAAATGAGAGTACCCTTAAACATTTTTTTAGGAAAAAAGCAGTGTGTATGTGTGTGTGTGCATGTATGTATGTATTTATATATTTACAGTGTGTGTGTGTGTATTTATATATTTACACACACACACAAGTTGTTGAGCTTTGTTGTTGTTTTGCCAAAGTTGTTGCTGAAGCTTTAAACAATTTTTAAGAAGATTCGCCAAAATCTACACTTACGGCATGGGTTGCCATAAACCCAGATTTCCCTTTACATTTCAGTGAATTCCACCCGGGATGCTGTTTATGAGGGCCAAAACCCAGCTATGTCTGGGAAATTCTGGACGTACGGCAGCCCTCAATGCCTTTTGCCCTAGTAGGGGGCAACGTCTTAGGATCTAAACAAGGGGGAGTCCTTAACCTTTCGCTCCAGCTTCCTTCCAGAGGCAGCGATGGTCATTGCCACTCTTACAGCTAAAAAAGCAAACCAAGTCGCCGTCCCTCATGGCCCATGGACAATTCCACACGCATCTGCCACCCACCTTTGCCAGGCGGGGAAGGCCCTTCTGCCCGCAGGCTCCAGGGCGGGTCTCCGTGGTTGGCAAAGTCACGCATCTTGAGGTAACTGATGGTGAGCCGGACGATGGAGGCCTTGTCCAGCTGGCTGGTGATGGCTCCGGGCAGCGGCAGCATCTTGGCCAGTTCGTAGAACTCAAAGTTCTCCTTGCCCCGGCGAGAGCGTGCAGCGTTTCGGGACTTCTCCTTGCGCAGGGCTTGGAGGCTGCGGAAAAACCACCATTGTTATTACAGTGGATGTTCAGGTTGTGAACGTGATCCGTGTGGGAGGCACGTTCACAACCTGCAGCGGCACCTCTGCACACGAGCGGGTTGCGATTCGGCACTTCTGCGCATGCGCAAAGCGCAATTTAGCGCTTCTGCACATGTGCGAAACCTGGAAGTAACCCATTCCAGTACATCCGGGTTTCGGCAGGTCCATAACCCAAAAAAACGCAACCTGAAGCATCTGTAACCTGCGGTATGACTGTATTTTTATTTATTAAATTTATCTACCACCCCCTTCACCCGAAGATCACAGGGCGGCTTCCGGTATAAAAACACAAAATACGGATCATAACAGCCACAAAAATATTATTAAGACATCTGAAGGCAGCCCTGTTTAGGGAAGTTTTTAATATTTAATGCTGTATTGTTTTTAACACTCAATTGGGAGCCGCCCAGAGTAGCTGGGGAAACTCAGCCAGATGGGCAGGGTATAAATAATAAATTATTATTAAATTGTTATTATAACCACCAGCCTCCTGAACAGGAGAGAGATACGGGCCTGCCCTGACCAAATGCCAACCGACAGGATAGAAAGCCTTTGCCGGCCATTTAACCGCTCACGGAGCGGCAGGACCAGCCGTGATCGGCAGAAAAGGCCGACAAGGTACACTTAAAACTCATAGGGTAGAGTTGGAAGGGACCCCGGTGGTCATCCAGTCCACCCCACTGCAATGCAGGAATCTCGCTTCTGCAAAAAGCGCAAAAGGGTTTCCATTTGTTTCTCCCAGCCCCCACTTTTCCTCAGAGGTTCCTGTTCAAAATACTAAGAGAAAGATGGTGGTTATATTGTATGAAATGTCTCAGAGGAGATACCTGTACCAGGGTGGATAAAAATCAATGGTTGTTGTTGTTTTTTTTTAAAAAAGGAAAAACATTTTTATTTAAATTGGATTTTTAAAATAAAGTGGGGAAATCTTTCTAAAGATAGTTTTCTATTTAAGTTACATTATAGTCCAAAGGCTATCCATCAGGAAATAAGGATTTGTTTTAAGTTTTTCATGTGTGCTAAAACTCAGCCTAAGGTTGTTGTTGTTTTTTAAAAAAATGTTTAACCACATCAGTTAACAAACATGGATACATATGCTATAACGTTATGGTTTTAGTTAAACAAATTGTTTAAATTGTTATTAAGGAAAAGATTATTTTTCTCCTTCCAATAAAGTACACCAGAAAGGTTGTCCAAATATAAACAGTTAACTTATTAAACCTCACAATAATTTCATAATTATCTGTCAATGTATTTCTAATGGTATAACCAAATCAGTCATTTTTTTATATAACTGTAAAAACTACTCTGAAAATTTATTATTCCAAAAATGAAACCTTCATCTGGTTGTAAATACAGTGGACCCTCAGGGTAACGTAACTTTCATGTTGCGAACGTGGCAAATCCAGAAGTGTATTCTTCCGAGTTTTGCTGCGCGCGCATGCACAAAAGCACTCTGCACGCCTCACGCATGTGCAGAAGAGCTCTATTGCGCCATGCGCATGCACAGAAGTGGCGCCTCTACTTGTGGATTTTTCGGGGTACGTACGAACCCCTGGAACGAATTACATTCAGATCCAGAGGGTCCACTGTATTAAGATTATACCAGCAAGAATGAGTCTTTCTGTAAAAAAAGACATTTAAGTCTTACTGACTAGTGATTTAAATCATGATTTAAATCGATTTGATTTCAATCAAATCCACCCTGACCTGCACCACACATTTAAAGCACTTTGGTGCCTCTTTAAACAAACATGGCTTCCCGCAAAGGATTCTGGGAAGTGTAGCTTGACAAGAGCATTGAGAGTTGTTAGGGGACGCCTGTATTCTCCTCAGAGAGCGACAATTCCCAGAGTTCCTTGGGAGGAGGGATGGATTGTAAAACCACTCTGGGAATGTTAGTTCTGTGAGGGGAATAGGGGCTCCCCAGACAACCCTCAGCAAACTACAGCTCCCAGGATTCCTTGGGGAGGAGCCAAGTCTGAGCTTTAAATGCATGGTGTAGGTTTGGCCTGTCACACACAGTCAAGCCATGCGTCCATAATCCTCATTGCTCGACATGAGACTGCCGCGTTTGGCTCATTTTTTTAGCACAAGGGAGCACCACAAAATGGACAGAAGGAACTGAGGGCTTGCAGGGTCTGATGGGAGTTGTAGTCCAGGACGCCTGGACGGCAAAGACTGCTCTCTAAGGAGTTCAGGGTGGCTCATGTTGGGTGTTTGCCCCAGCTAACCCTCCAAGCGGGGCTGCATTAAGCATATGTGAGGCCGGGTACAAAATCCGCCCAGCGCCCCCCCCCCCCAGGTTGCCCAGTCGCAGGAGGGCAGAGCCGGCCGGCCACCTCAGCGTCTCGCTGGCTCGGTTGGCCCCGAACTCGCGGCACAGAGCTGCCCACAGCAGAAGAGCCCGCCACAGCGCTCTGACGGGCAGACGGGCTCTTCCCCGGCCGGACTCAACTCTCAGGCCCCGGACTCTCGGCCTGGTGCGCCTGAGAGCCCAGGTGCCCCACACCCCTAGCACCTATGGATAAGACGGCCCTGCCTCCAAGCAACCCTGCAAGATAATAATAATAATAATAATAATAATAATAATAATAATAATAATAATAATAATAATATTTTTTTATTTATACCCCGACCTTCCCGGTTCAGAAAACCGGGCTCAGGGTGGCTAACATCAAATTTAAAACACTTAATTGATGCATAGCTGTTAACTTTTCCCTTTTCTTGCGAGGAATCCTATTTGGAATAAGGGAATTTCCCTTTAAAAAAGGAAAACGTTGACAGCTATGAATTGATGCAACAAAAAACAGCACAAAACACCGTATAAAACGTGCGTAACAATAAATTCAGAATTCAAAAATCAATTTAGGGGGGGAAATCCATCCAATAAACATTAGGTGATCACCAGGGCTAGCTGGCTAAATTAGTCCAGGTTGGCTAGGGCTGCGAGAGTGAGCAGCTTCATGACCGAGCAAAGACTTGAACTCAAGATCTCTGTAATCCATGGCACAGCGGCTACGAAATATTACGCCCAAGAAGGGAGGCAATAAATGGAGGCCTCTTACCAAGGCACCGGCTGGTTCTTCACTAATAAGCCTTGCAGGAAATCCCATTCCACGCTGACGCATTTCACCTCGCTGCCGTACAGGGCTGCCATCTCAACCCCGGAACCATCCGATTTCGGGGCAGCCTCAACGCGTCCTCCGATGGCTGGTTTCCGTTAGGGAAGGCCACAACCTTCTGGAAAAAGAGGGAAATTGGGATTACAATGGGGGGGGGGTCTTGCCTTTCTTCTCCCCAGTGTTCAAAATTCCCCAGGCGCCAGGAGAGTTTTGCAACTGGTGCGGGTTCAATGGCAAGATCTCTAGATACCAGGCTGACGACTGAAATCTGCACCTGTCTGTTAAATTTGTATACTGCCCTGTACCCGCAGGTCTCAGGCCCCAGCCTGTATATGAAATATTAAAATTCTCCTTGTTAGAGAATTATAAGTCATACCGCTGGTAGGCTGTACACTTGATCTGCTGCTCAGCAAAGTTTTGTTGGGGGGTTTTTTAGTTATCGAAGCCTCCCTCAAAGCACATTTTGAGCAACTAAATCTAAGCACGAGGAAAAGCCAACACCAAATTCAGCATCTCTGGAATATGCAGATCTTTTTACTTCCTCCTGTGAATGCTGTTTTCACACTGCAATCACTTGGAGCCAAAACTGTATCCAGTGCTATGTATATTCTCTCTCACACACTCACACACACCAGCCCAAAAGAGAAGAATGGAATGCCCAGTGCAAGATCCAGAATCTTTTCAAAATCAGTGCCAAAACTCCAAAAACAACAGATTGGCAAATCAAATTACAGGAATTGGTGGAGACGGCGCAACTGACTAGTAAACTCAGAGGAAACTCAAAGCAAAAATTAGCGGGAAAATGGGATGTTTATAAAAAATATGTTCAAAAATACAATAATAGTTTTGACTCCGTGCTAGCATTCGAGTGATAAAGGAAATAAAAGGAGGTGGACTACAATTAAGGAATTATTATGTTTTCAGAATGTATTTGAAAAAATATATAGAAAGGTTTATTGTTTTCTGTACATTCAAATGTAAGATAAAACATATGCAAAGGGACTTGACAGGAAGTCGAAGTTGAAGAAAAGATTTTGGAAGATAAAAGGGGGAAAAATATTTACTTTCATTATTATCATTTTCTGTGTGGGTGTGGGTGTGTGGGTGTCTGCACATATGTGTTGTTGTTGTATGCAATGTTTGGGAGGAAATAAGACGGTAAATAACAAATAACAAACTAAATATCGATGTATGTAATTTTTATTTCTTAATTATATTTTGTGGTAGTATGGCTGTATTGTTTTCTGAAACATAAAACCATTCAATAAAAAATATTTTTTTAAAAAATCAGTGCCAAAAAAGAGCACTCAAGTTTCTAGTCCACATGCCCATAAACGTTAAATTCGATCTGCAAGTCTCAATCAGCAGACCAATCAACAAACGCTTCTGTCCAGAGGTAAGGAACCATTTAGATGCTGCTGGACAACAACTCCCCTGGCATTGCTGGGGGCTGGACTAGATGACCCCCAGGGGGCCCCTTCCGACTCTACAATTCTACGATCCCATAGTCCCTGAGCATTGGCCACACTGACTGATGGGAGTTGGAGTTCAACCGCCTTGCAGGGCCCTCGCCCCCCCCCTGAGCCAATCAAATGGCAAAGTCTGAGAGCGAAGGGCAAACACGAAAATGTTTTTGTCCTGGTGCATTAACAGTCATCCAGAACTGGAAAGGAAAATATCTCCCGAAAGTGACTGGCAGCACGTTTACTCCAATTGTCATAAAAAAGTGCCCTGTGCCATGATTTCAAAAATGGGGGGATTGGTTTCAATATTTCTCCTCCTGTGATGAGGCTACATTTTAATATTTTAATGTTTCAATATTTTAATGTTGTATTTTAATTTTGTTTTTAAGTTGTAATCATTCAACTTGTTTTTATTATTGCTTGTAAGCCGCTCTGAGCCCAGCCTTGGCTGGGGAGGGCGGGGTATAAATAAAAATTATTATTGTTGTTGTTGTTGTTGTTGTTGTTATTGTTATTATTATTATTATTATTATTATTATTATTTTTCCAGCAACACATGCACCGGCTAGTCAACTGAAATGCCGGGAATTTTTCTACCTGTTTCAGAACCTGCCCTGTGACACTTACTTTTCTGGCACCCCCCAACATTGCACCTGCCGTACGGGGCTTCGTACATCCCAGCCCTTCTCTGAACAGCGTGGATTGCGGCGGAAACTGCTGTGATTTGTTTGCAAAAACGCTTTGCAGAGGAAAAACTCTGCCGCCTCATCTGACTTGGCTCTGCATGGCAACAGCCTCTGGCTTCCATGATGGGCTTTTTCCCCCAGCTCCTCGGGGTGGCTACGGGTGAACACCCACTGCTGCCTTTGTCCAAACTCCCGGGCCACATTCTTGGAAGGGACACCAAAGGTCATCTAGCCCAACCCCCATGCAATGCGCTTATATCGCAGCAGGAAATAGCTGTGAGCTACTCCAGGCTGCAAATCAACCAAACTTGGGGCACAAATTTTAATGCCAGATTGGGGAACCGTTTTTCACCCAAGGGCCCCATTCCTCTCCCTAGGGGCCACATGGAAGCAAAAGTGGGTGGGGCCATGAATTTGGTTTTTGCACTTAGAAGGTAGGCTAGTTTTTACAGACACTCGCACTCGCCTCTCTGGCTTCCATCGAGACTAGAGCAGAGTTCAAAGACACAGTACAGCCAGGCAAAAGCAGTTGGGGTGCGAAACAGGACCAGTGAAAGGGTGGGTCCTAGGGAAGGTTCCAAGGGCCACATAGAGAAGCCTGGAGGGCCACGCTGCTCAAGGTTCCCTAATCATGTTTCACAGAATCTGATGGTGGATGACGGATTCAGCAAATTCATGGAGCAGGGGGTCTGTGGATGGCGATAAGCTATAATGCTCCAGATGGAACCTGCCGATTCAGAAGCAGTCTACCTCAGAATGCGAGTGGCTGGGAAGCAAGCAGTGCGATGGTAGAGATGTCTGGGGCACCTGGCTGACACCTGTGGAACTGCGGGAGGACAACACAATGGACTCCATATAGGTAAGTAAATTTTTATTTATACCCCGCCCTCCCTGGGCAAGACCGGTCTCAGGGCGGCTAACATCAAATACATTAAAACACAATCAAACAATTGATTAAAATACAGCTTTAAAATTAGAATCAGGATAAAATTAAATGACCGCCCATGATTTACAACCATAGGGGTCGGGAACCTTAGGGCCAGCTATCCATGTTGGTGCCACATGAGCCGAGAAAGGGCCAAAGAGGTAACTTACAGGGTCCCATAGAGAGGGGTCAAACTGGGCCGGAACCAAAGGCCAGACAAAACAGCTCCATCTTGCAGGCCCTGCGGAAGGATGTCAAGTCCCGCAGGGCCCTTGTCTCCTGCAATAGTGCATTCCACCAGGCTGGGGCCAAAGCCAAAAAGGCATTGGCCCTGGTTGAGGCCAGTTTAACCTCCCCGAGGCCCAGGACCTCCAAGATGATATTATTTGCAGACTATAAGGTCCTCCATGGGGCATACCAGGAGAGGCAGTCCCGTAAGTATAGGGTCCTAGGCCGTAAAAGGCTTTCAAGGTTAAAACCAGCATCTTAAACCTGACCCTGTACACGACAGGACCTAACGGTCAGGGGTCCCTTTACCTTGGATCAGGCCAAAGGAGACCCCCCCTAGTGTAGCACCCTCTTCTCGCCTGGCCACCCCATAAGTGTACAAGCCGGGCATGAGATGCGCTAGCCCTCAGCTGAAGCTGGAGAAGCAGCGAATTTAATCCTGCCCCAGTCGTGCCTTGAATTTTGGATTCGCTATTCTGCTCCTTGCTGTGAAACAGCTCAGAGAGAGTTATACTGCTGAGCTGCCTATACAGTCAATTTTTTGAAAGTATACATATTTACACTCACATTAATTTAGGGAAAGAGACATATAGAAAGATCGTATGACACTGGGGGGGGGGCGGGGGGGGGGGAGAGAGAGAAATCTGCCTTTTGGGATGCAGGAAAGGGGCCCTGAAATAGCTCTCCACTTGTACGGAGAGCTCTCTGCAAGAAAACAAGTTTGCATTACTAGGGTGGGAGAAAGCGGCACAGAGGGAAGAATGGAAAACTGCAGGGCTGACAAACTCTCCGAGCAGCAAGAAGCTGAGCTTGAGAGAAGAATCTTGCTAAAAAGCCACTAATTGCAAAAAAAAATTATTAGCATAAACTATGACACAAATTTAGCTCAATTATCGCTGACTCCCTTTGCTGGAGTTATAATTAAAAATCCACAGAGCTGGCAGTAAAAACTCAGAGAGAAGGAGACCTTCCTAAAAATAAAATATAAATAAATCAAGCACATCGCACATAAAAAAGCCAATGCAATTCTGGGCTGCATCAATAGGAGTATAGCATCTAGATCAAGGGAAGTAATAGTGCCACTGTATTCTGCTCTGGTCAGACCTCACCTGGAGTACTGTGTCCAGTTCTGGGCACCACAGTTCAAGAAGGACACTGACAAACTGGAACGTGTCCAGAGGAGGGCAACCAAAATGGTCAAAGGCCTGGAAACGATGCCTTATGAGGAACGGCTAAGGGAGCTGGGCATGTTTAGCCTGGAGAAGAGGAGGCTAAGGGGTGATATGATAGCCATGTTCAAATATATAAAAGGATGTCACATAGAGGAGGGAGAAAGGTTGTTTTCTGCTGCTCCAGAGAAGCGGACACGGAGCAATGGATCCAAACTACAAGAAAGAAGATTCCACCTAAACATTAGGAAGAACTTCCTGACAGTAAGAGCTGTTCGACAGTGGAATTTGCTGCCAAGGAGTGTGGTGGAGTCTCCTCCTTTGGAGGTCTTTAAGCAGAGGCTTGACAACCATATGTCAGGAGTGCTCTGATGGTGTTTCCTGCTTGGCAGGGGGTTGGACTCGACGGCCCTTGTGGTCTCTTCCAACTCTATGATTCTATGATTCTATGAGACCCGAGTTCAAATCTATCCTGTGGAGTCAGCCTTGGCTAAGTCACTAGCTCTCAAGCTCAGTTTCCCCACTGTAAAAATACATCTAAATATATTAGTGGGTTTCCTCTTCTCCATTGTAGTTTCTGAACTATCTTCAAGGGCAGCCCCATGTGGAGCATTGGGCAGTAGCCAGGCCTAGAGTTAACCAGGGCATGGATGGTCCTCCAGGATATCAGGGGTGAAAAAGCGAAGGATTGCCAAGTACTTTGAATAACAAAAAAGTGGTACTACCAACACGAGAAGTCACCTCTTTTTCCCAGTTTCCCTTGCAAGCGTCTACCTGTATGGCTGGGCAAGAGTGAACAAAACGTCCAGGCAGTCCAAAGTAATAATATATTGCAGGGGTCGGGATCCTGCACTCTCCAAATGCTGTTGGACTCCCAATGGCTCCAGCCACCATTGGCCAACCATCAGGAATTACAGGAACTGGAGTTTGGCCAAAGATCTGGAGGGCCACAGGATCCCAGGCCTCGTACTTTCGGAACTGTACCTCTGGGCATGCACAGAGGGCCTTACCCTCACCGCTTGAAAACTGCCACCTGCCCTGCTCCCCCTTACATATCAGGCAGAGACCTCTGTCCCAGCAGGACTACGAAAGGATCACAGAGACCTCCGCCCAACGTGTATTTATTTCAGAAATGAAATTTTGCTTTTGCCAACCAGATGCACTGTTAGAAATGAGCCAGGCACATTTTGAGACCGGCGCGGATCAAATTGCGATCTCTGGATGCTAATTTGGCGACTGACATCTCCATCCGGCTGGCCCCTCCAGCTTTCTGAAGCAGTTAAGCAGAAAGAGCTTATTTGCTGCATTTATATTCCATCTGTTTCTACAAAGTAGTACCCTATAAGGAAGGTTAAGAGGCTGTGACTGGTCCAAGGTCACCCAGCGAACTTCATGGCTGGGTGGGGATTTCAACCCTGACCACTACACTGCCTTCCTAGAGTCCTTCTGCTAAAGGGCAGCTCTAGAAACCAAGTAAGTCATTAAATGCGGGGGAAGCGAAGTGTCACTGAGAGAAGGATCTGAAATATTTTCCTGAAAGCTTTAATTAGTTTTATTCTGGATTGGTTTGTTTGATGTTTCAATGTGCTGTAACCCGGTTTGAGGTGTTTTCTTTAAAATACAAAGCGGTATAGAAATGAAAATAATAATAATAATAATAATAATAATAATAATAATAATAATAATAATAAATTCTATAGTTTTTTTAAAAAGTGCCCTGACATTCCGTTTTGGGAACATAAAGGTAAAGGGACCCCTGGCCATCAGGTCCAGTCATGCCCAACTCTGGGGTTGCAGCGCTCATCTCACTTTATTGGCCGAGGGAGCCGGTGTTTGTTCGCAGACAGTTTGTTCCAGGACAGTACACCAGAGGCAGTGTACCGTAATGATTGGCCGGGGACCCAGCTGTGAGAGTTGTAGTCCAAACTGTCTGCAGGGCGCCTGGTTGCCAAGGCCTGGTTTAAACAGATTGCGCATCCTCATTCTGCTTAACCTCAGCTAACCTCGGTTTCCAAACAAAGGTCCGTATAGTCAAAGCTATGTTTTTCCCAGTAGTGATGTATGGAAGTGAGAGCTGGACCATCAAGAAGGCTGATCGCCGAAGAACTGATGCTTTTGAATTCTGGTGCTGGAGGAGACTCTTGAGAGTCCCATGGACTGCAAGAAGATCAAACCGATCCATTCTTAAGGAAATCAGCCCTGAGTGCTCACTGGAAGGACAGATCCTGAAGCTGAGGCTCCAAGACTTTGGCCACCTCATGAGAAGAGAAGACTCCCTGGAAAAGACCCTGTTGTTGGGAAAGATGGAGGGCACAAGGAGAAGGGGACGCCAGAGGACGAGATGGTGGGACAGTGTTCTTGAAGCTACCAGCATGAGTTTGACCAAACTGCGGGAGGCAGTGGAAGACAGGAGTGCCTGGCGTGCTCTGGTCCACGGGGTCACGAAGAGTCGGACACGACTAAACAACAACAACAACCTCGGTTTGAAAGCGACAACCTAACCAAGAAGAGACTCGCGACATCCAAGCCCCTTTGGACTGAGCCAAATAAACTTCTCGCCCTGGGGTGCAATTTGCCAGAGGAGGAGGAAGGCTGCCCAGTTCAGCCTGGCTGTGCAGAACAGTCCATTGGGAAAGCTGAAAATAAGTATTATCTGCAGTGGCTGGGAATTCAAGAAAGCAGGAGCAAAAAGTGGCTCTTTTTCAAGCATCAGCATAGAGTCGGCTCTGCCAGGCAGCCTCCGGAGGGGGGGCACCCCCCCCAATCCTCTCCTTTCTCCTCCCCCTCCCCGCATTCGATGCGTGAGTGCCCACGCATACCGATCCAGAAGCACGCACAACTGCACCAGCACCCTCTCACACATACCAATACAAAACCCACACCTCTCGCGCATATAAAATCGAGATCATCAATAGACGCTGCGCACCGCGCATACCAATGCCCTCGCAGGCCTGCTGGTTAAACACCTTTGCATGTTGAGGATGGCATGGAAAGGGCTGGGGCGCCAGGAGACTTTGGAGCAGAAGGCGGGGTGGTTTTTTGGGTGGGGGAGAGAGGAGGGAGACCCACTACATCAAGGACTTGTGCACGCCTGAAACTTTCAGGCCAGGAAGGCGGGGTGTTGTTTTTTGGAAAGGTGTATCTGTTTGGTGCGCCAGCGACAGCCATGACAACAAAAGGGGTGAAAGTGACTAACTAGGACGAGGAGGAGAAAAGGCAGCCTGCAACTGGGGAGAGATCCCCCCGCAGAGGGCGCAGAGGAAGAGGAGAAGGGCACACAAATTAGTTTCCAAAGGGGAATTCAGGTGGGTAGGCAGCTTAAAGATTATTGGCACGGCAGCGCTTCACTGCACCAAAAAAAAACCCTGAGAAGAGATAAAGTAGCAAAAAGAGCTAGAAGGAAAGCTTTCTTTGAAACGCCGATATCGCATTCCTAGCGGCAAACATTTTAAGCAGCCACAAGACCAGGTTTATGAGCAACGCCAGGGCTATCGCTAAAGCGAGACAAGATTTGTTGGGGGTGCAGAGAAGCAAAGCACAATTCCTGGGGTGCACACACCCCATCGTCCCTTGCAAAGCCACAGAGAACGGAGAGTGCAATTAGTGGAACGTGCTCAGTCGGTCGCATCCTCTGTAACACTGAGAGGGATCTGAAAAGCACCCCTGCAAACGCTCACAGCTGATGGAGCAATGAAATGTTTGGGGCCAGACCTCCAGAGAGACTGTCCCAAACGCGGCAGAGAAACTTGGGGGGGGGCTGTTCAAACAACACAGGAAATTAAAGAAAGCCCAAGCGGTTTTGAAAGCACATGCAAGGCTTGAAAAAGAGTTGTGGTATAAAACCAGGATTTGATGGAAAGAAATAAACAAGCGGGCCCTGCAGCGCAGTGTGTTGCTGCCCAGCCAGCCATGCCTTCTTCCAGGACACTCCATTGCATCTCTTCTCCCTGTTTCTCTTCAATCTACTCTCCCCCTCCAAATCAGGGGTCAAGTCATGTCGTACCTGCTGCCTGCCAACTCCCTCTTATGCAGGGATCTGGTGGTGCTTTAATTGCAGAAAGACTTTCACTCAGAGAGAGAAATTCAGCAGAAAATGAAAGGGAAATAAATGCCCTTTTGCCCAGAAACACGCCCCAAGTGGCAGAGAAGACACCCAGCTGAGAAACGGGGATTAGGAAACGCTGGGTTGCACTCTACCAAAATCATTCACGCCACCATCTCTGACAGCAGCGGCAAGGAAGCAAAGCCCCTGAAGGACAAGGATCTCCCATTCATTCCAAAGGAACCATTTGTTCCACACAGAGCCCCTCAAAGTATTCGGATGCATTTGGCTTCTTCCTGGGGCCACTGTGCCCCACAACTCAGATGCAGCTTTCATCTCAGAGAACTCAGGGATGTGAGGGTCTCCCTTCCTGTGCCCTGAAACCGGAGGGGATTTGAAAGCAGGCTAGGAAGGTTTTGGTGTGATTTCAGGAAGCCTGCCCAACCTGTTTCATTGGCAGGAAGACATGTGCAAGCAAAGCATCTCTTCAACCATATCTGGCTCTTAGAAACTGCCCCACAGACTTGGGTCCACCTAGCTCAGTGCTGCCTACACGGACTGGCAGCTGCTCTCCAGGGTTGCAACTAGAAAAGAGACCTTTCCTGGTCTCACCTGCTGGGGACTGAACCAGAGACCTTCTCCATGCAAGCAAGATGCTCTACCTCTGAGCCTGCCTTCATTCTGACCCTGAGACAACCTGCGCCGATTCCCCCACCCCAACAAAAACTGGCAGGGGGCTCAGCGGCACAGAGCACACTTTGCCAGAAACGGCAAACCCTTTCCTTTTAAACCTGGCAAGTAAGAAAGGGGGAGATTGATTTATTTTTTTAAAGAATACAAACCATTTACTTTTTGCGGTTTTAATCAAAAATTGGGGGGGGGCAGGGTGGAAGAAAAGTTCTGCTAGCTACTAAAATAAAAGAGCATTTTATTTACAAGAGAGTTTCCTGCTGGCAGCCCAGACTCAAAGGGAAGTGTAGCACACAAGGCTGGACCATCCGCCATCAAACACACCGGCCATCACTTCTAGCACATCTGAAGGCCTGGTAGAAACATGGGGAGGCTTTCCCCTCCTCCCCACCCCACCCGGGAGCATGCAAAAGGTCCTGGGTTCAATTCATGGCTGGAAAAGACTCCTGGCTGAACCACTGAGTTAAGTGGACCAACAGGCAGCTTCCTACATTCTTGGCCAGAAGTAATATTAGCTGGCCAAAAAGCAGTCCAATACGTGGCTGTTTCACAAGCCCAGTTAAAGGTGTGGAAGCGAGGAAGGGACACACACCTGTCCCTGAAAATGATAGCCAGGAGGCTGAAGGCGACTCTCAAGAGCTTTCTGCTCTGGTTTTAGTTATCCCTGAGCTATCCAAAGCCCTCAACATGCAGGTTTTGGCAGAAGCTCCACACAAGACGCCCATGCATGCATGCAACCGGATTCTGAAGCTCTGCAACCCAAAGACCTTTTGACGCCTGCGTTCCTTCCACAAAAGCCCAGCTAAACCTGGAGCACAGTTTTCCAGAAAGTCGCCTTTGGATCTCAGGAACAAATGCACACACTGCAAAGTCTGAGTTCCCTCGTTTTGCTTCTGCCCTAAGCAAAAAACCCGAAAGCATCCCTTTCCACAGCAGGAAACCCTGTCAGGACAACATCTTCTTTCGTGAGGATCCAACCAAATCAGCCAAGACCCCTGTCCAGCCTTGAGCTTTGCAATTCTTGACCCCAGCACTCAAGACCTGCAAACCTGCTTTATGCCATCAGCTGTTGGACGGGCAAAGTTGCGGTAAACGGAGGCTGCAACCTCTGAACATGCGCGGAGTGCCTTTTCCCTCCCTGCTCACTACACTCAAGACACCTGCAGCTGAGAGGGGAGGAAGGCAGCCAGCAATGCTGGGAATGTGGAGTTTCAGCCCCAGATCCTCTTTCACAAAATTGACCAGTTCTTGGCTCAGTGCAGAAAAGGTATCATAGAAAACAGTGGCCATGATTCAGAACGTCAAGGGCCAAATTGGGGGCAGGCGATGCACTTCTTGGCTGATTCAGATTTCACCAGGGTGACTGCCTAGTTCAGCGGTGAGTCGATTTATTTATTTGCTCATGCCCATCTTTTGCGTCTGGTGGAGCAAAAACAAGCAACAATTGTTCCCCCCCCTCCTCCCCACAGAAAAAAAAAGCCCTCAAGTTTGGCACAAAGCAAGGCTGGGACCATGGAGCGCACTCTGGGCAAAGACAGAAGTCACCAGACAAGACGCCCGCAGTTTGCTCTTTGGCACCCCAGAAAGATAAGGGGAGAGGAACATCCCAGGCCAGAATTTACAGGAAGCAAACTTCTCACTTACCTTTCTCGCTTTGGCTGGATCCTGTAAAAAGCTCCTGTTAAGTCACCCACCACACTGGATTATGGGGTTCAAGCAAGAATTATGGGGGTGGCCTTGCTTCTTCTGAAGTGGGGAACTCACCCCACCCCTCCAAGCCTAAATCTTATCGGAAGTTGGGCACAGGGAAAGCACCAGATGGAAGAGGAGGGTTAGATGGGGGGGACACCCCACACTGGGGGAAATGGAAGGAGGACCCCACATAATCCAGGGCAGGGAGCATCTCTGCCAAGGGACAGAGGGTCCCGGCAAAGCAGCCAGGAAGCAGCCAAGCGCCACCATCCAGCTCCGGGGCAGTGCAAGGAGGCCAGACTCCCAAAGGCTTTGACTCCGCATCCCCAGACAAACCAAGGGAAGGAGACATCAGACATTCCTTCACAACAGCTTGACCCATCTATGGGTACCCACCCAGTGCCTAATGCAAGTCACATGACCCCAGGAACCTCTCATCAAGCGTGCCCCCCCCCTTCAGGGAGACATCCACCCCCACTAGGAACTTTGTGCTCCCTCCCTATATGTGCTTCTCTCTCCCAGCCATTATCTGAGACATCACCGCTGCTCCAGGCAATTCAGACGAGCCAGGTCACAGCTTCAGGGTAGCCTCACCACTCCCTCCATCACCACCCCCCATGTAAAAAAGTGGGTGCACCCACTTTCAGGCAGCCTCCATCGAAACCCCCTGGCTTCCTGCATTGCAGGGGGTTGAGCTGGATGACCCTGTGGGGTCCCGTCCCCTTCTAGATCCTCCACCCAGTCCCAACTTCGCGCCTCCGTCCCACTTTTTTCACAACTGTCTTTCTGCTCCCCACCCCAAACCCCGTCTAGGGGCTCCCCCAAAAGGAGCCTTCAGAAAAGCTTTCCTGCGCCACCTCGCCCCCTTTCTCCCCCAATCTTCTCACCCTCCCCCCCAAAAAACCCACGTTGCTCTACGGGGCCCCCAAAACTTTTCCCCTCTTCGTCCCTGAACCCTCACCTTCGGGGGGATGGGGGGTCCCCCAAACACCTCGCCTCCCGCTCAAGCGCCCTCGGATCCCCCCTCCCCATCCGCCCCCAAACTTTCCCCGACGACCCCACCCCAACGCGCCCGGCGCGCACGTGCTCCGCTCCGGGGCCGCCGGGGGCTCGTCGGGGCGCGCCGGGCTCCCCGCGTCTCACTCACCGGGCGCGCATGATGGCAGCACAAGCAGAAGAAGCGGCGGCGGCGGCGGCGCCCGCCTCCTCCTTCTCCTCCCCGCGCCCGGGACGCCCCCGCCGGGATCTGCCCGTCCAGCGCGGCCTCGGGGCGGCCCGGCGGGGAGGCTCCGCCATAGAGCGGGCGATCGAGGGGGGCGAGCCGGCCAGGCGCGCACGAGGAAGGGGAAGGGAGGCGGGCCGGCCGGCCGGCGAAGGCGCGTCCGCCCCGGCGAGCCCCGGCTGCGCTGCGCTCTCGCTGGAGCGGGTGCAGAAGCAGCAGGCGCCGCCGGCGCGGCTGCCTTTCACATGGTGATGAGCGGGCGCGGCGCTGCGCATACTGATGCCGCCTCCGCCCCTCCGCCGACTGGACGGGGGGGGGTCGGGGGAGGGGAGGGGGAGGAGGAGGAGAAAGGGGGGGGTCGGCCCGAGCCGAAGTTGAGCGGCCAGGGCGCTCTGCACGCGCGCTGGGGCGCTCGTCTCCGCGCGCGCACCAAACACACAAGGTTTTGGAAATGCGCGCAGGTTCGAAGCGGGCAGGCAAGGAAGATGGATAACCGCCTTTTGTTCTTGTTGCGTGAATATATACGAGCAGGAGTTGATCAATCGACAGCCGATGGATAACGGGAAAGGGATTTTTTAAAAAAATAATAATAATAAATTGTAATTGTAATATAAGGAATGAAATGGGGGTCAGAAATCAAAATGTAATAGCAAGCGATGGGGGAAAGCAGGGACGCGTCCAGGACGCAAAGCGGGAAGTCAACTTTTGGGGGAGATTGTGTTACATTTGATGCGATTTGGCACTGATGTCCAAAATTGGGAAAACTAATAAATGTTATTTGGCAAAAAGAAGAAGAAGGAATGCGTGCAGACCAAAGCCAGAAAGCGTCCATGCACTGAAAGA
Organism: Podarcis raffonei; assembly: GCF_027172205.1. Lineage (NCBI taxonomy): Eukaryota > Metazoa > Chordata > Lepidosauria > Squamata > Lacertidae > Podarcis > Podarcis raffonei. Next base: position 8,460,301 of record NC_070609.1, on the reverse strand, counting down.
ACAGCAGCAACCATAGAATCAGAATTGTAGAGTAGGGAGGGCCACCCCAAGGCCATCTAGTCCACCCCCCCACACACACACACACTGTAGGAATGTAGAAGCAACACCAAAGGTGTTTAATTATTCTTTACTTTTATACAAAGCCAGTTGTTGGAATTGCCTCTGAGCATACCAAGAGTTTGCACTCAAATACATGAATTTAACATGGGTTTCTGCTGGATCATGGAGCTCCCCTTTGTGGATAGTTACATTTTATTTGCCAAATATTTCTCTCACTTGTACTCTTGAATGAATCATTATTCACGATAAAGATTTGTTCCTTGTGTTAAGGTAAGGAAGTTAAGTATCTCCTGTCAGGGTTTTCCATTTATTTATTCTAATTCTTATTCTTGTTATTATGAATTCCACATATTATAGCTTACAATTCCTGCTTCTTTTTCCTATGGAAGTTAGTATACATTACAGGGGTCAGCAAACTTTTTCAGCAGGGGGCCGGTCCACCGTCCCTCAGACCTTGTGGGGGGCCAGACTATATTTTTTTGGGGGGGATGAACGAATTCCTATGTCCCACAAATAACCCAGAGATTCATTTTAAATAAAAGGACACATTCTACTCATGTAAAAACACGCTGATTCCCAGACCGTCCGCAGGCCAGATTTAGAAGGCGATTGGGCCGGATCCGGCCCCCGGGCCTTAGTTTGCCTACCCATGGAATACAACAACCAAAATAAACATAATGACAGAATTTGGCCTGGATTGTCTTGGGCCAGGCAGTTTGTCCCAACTACCTTATCTATCTGAATCCTGAGTCATTTTGGGGGGCCCATTTTCGGTTCCCCAAATGAGGAGCGAAAAGCCTTTTTGGTGGTGGCACCCTCTCTCTCCAGAAAACCCCACTTGGCAACTACTCCAAAGTATTTTCAACACCAGATCTTTCAAACTTGCTTCAGTTTTTTAAATCTATACCAGTTCTTAGGTTTAGCTTAGCTTTCAGTTTGTGCAGTGTATTGTCTGTTCCTAATCTGTTTTATTTCGTTTTGTAAAAACAAAGCACCTCTGTTATATGGTGGTTTATAATCATCGTAATAAAATCAAGGGTGGTTCACCTTTTGTCTTCTGGCTCTTGTTGGACTCCATTTCCCATCAGCCCCTCTGCCAGCAGGGCCAAAGTTCAGGGAGGCTGAGAGTTGTGGTCCAAAATGTTCTGGAAGGCATCAAGTTTGCTACCAAAGGTCACCATTTTTATGTTGTGTACCACCCTGAAATATGCAGATGAAGGGCAATATACAAATTTAATAAATCATCATCATCATAATCACAGTGTAAAAACAAGAGGGGGAGTGCACATTATAAAATGAATGAGGTGAGAAGTAAAATGAGTTTAATTAAGCGCAAATCACATTAAAAAAAACAAAACTCTGTGTGCTTTGGAGAAAATATGTTTATTGTGGCTAGAACGTTGTGTGTGTGTGTGCGCGCACACATTAGATAAATAAATAAGCCTGGCTGTCGACCCAACAAATAAGACAATTGCCAAGTCCAGCTCAACCACTTACATACCTAAATCTTAGTTTTAAATTTCCAGTTTTATATGTAGCAATTAATCGTAACGAGAAATTCAACATGAAAGAAATAAAACTGAAATAATCAAGCTTTTCCAGTAGAGTCTAGGTTGTGGGCAATGCCACCTCTACTCAGAGAAGACCCACTGGAAATAAAGGGCGTGACTTAAGCCTATTGATTTCAATAGCTAGACCTAAGTTGGCTATCACCCATGTTTGCATAAACTTTGTAAAATGGGACTTGTGCCTTAGGAACTCTTCCCAATGTGTGATAGCCATATTAAGACGGTATTTTTTGAAAACCCAGCCTTGTCTTTTGACATTCCCAGCCCAGCAATACTTTTTTTCTCCAATGTGTCAAGAACAATGGACAACTAAATGGAATGAAACAGCATTGAACTGCTGACTAATGTCATCAAGTATTTGACAACAGAAAGCATGTGAGTTTTCAATTTTAATTCAATTGAAACACATTTTGATTGACCAATGCTCCTAACTTTAATACGAGTTCCACATTTTGAGGGTCAGTGTCTCATTTGGTATTACATTTCCGCATCTCGCAATATCTGAATGGGAAGTTCCCGATATTTGCAAATATTCCATTCCATCTGAAGCTCATTTTTCTCCACAGACGGAAATTCCCAGCCTCATTCCCCTCCGTCCTCCAGCCCTCGATTTAAATCAATGATTCCCAACTTTTTGGGGGGGTCCATCGCCCTCTTGGTCCCATAAATGCATCCCCAATGCCCCCTTCCCCGTAAAAAGCATTATTCCAAATAGCTGCTTGCACAACCCTCTAAGAAAGATAACACCACAAAATTCAAAGCAGTAACAATTAATTCCACATTTTATTCAAAATACAATTAAAACTGTTTAGTTGGTGAAATTAAGTGGGGAAATTCAGAACCAGCAAAACCAGACTTTTCTGAAAGGTTGGAAGAAATTTATGATATATTTCAGAGACAATTGTAATTAATTGACATCGCTTGCAAGGTTGCCATAAATTTTGTAAGGAGAACTATATGAATTATTGCGAAAAAGGACTAAGAAGGAGTTTATTTAGGATTTGGATTTTATAGCAGTAACTATTAAAATAAAAATGCAAAATCAGAAAGAAAGTTAGAAAACGATTAGTCGATGTTGACGGAAGTCCTAGGCTGTGATAGCCAAAGATTTGTTATACAGTGGTACCTCAGGTTAAGAACTTAATTCGTTCTGGAGGTCCGTTCTTAACCTGAAACTGTTCTTAACCTGAAGCACCACTTTAGCTAATGGGGCCTCCTGCTGCCACCGCACCGCCGCTGCACGATTTCTGTTCTCATCCTGAAGCAAAGTTCTTAACCTGAGGTAATATTTCTGGGTTAGCGGAGTCTGTAACCTGAAGCGTATGTAACCCGAGGTACCTCTGTATTGTAGAATATGGGATGTTATGTTTGGAAAACGTGCAAAAACCAATAAAAATTACTGTCGATGCTCGGGTTGTGAACGTGATCCGTGCAGGAGGCACATTCACAACCCGCAACGTCGCTTCTGCGCATGTGCAAAACGCAATTTAGTGGTTCTGCGCATGCGCAAGCGCCGAAACCCGGAAGTGACCCGTTCCGGTACTTTCAGGTTCGGCGCAGTGCGCAACCCAAAAACACACAACCTGAAGCATCTGTAACCCAAGGTATGACTGTATATACTGTATTTTTTGCTCTATAAGACTCACTTTTTCCCTCCTAAAAAGTAAGGGTAAATGTGTGTGCGTCTTATGGAGCGAATGCAGGCTGCGTAGCTATCCTAGAAGCCAGAACGGCAAGAGGGATTGCTGTTTTCACTGCACAGCGACCCCTCTTGCTGTTCTGGCTTCTGAGATTCAGAATATTTTTTTTCTTGTTTTCCTCCTCCAAAAATTAGGTGCGTCTTGTGGTCTGGTGCGTCTTATAGAGCGAAAAATACGGTATATAAAAACCTCTTTAGTCAAATTAATTCAACAAAACCGACGAGCTTGACGCAGGGATACAAGTTCTGCAAAGTCTGATAGTCTTTTACATCGCCCCCGCCTCTTAGCTCCCTCCCTGGGTAATCCTACCAACCCCCAGGGGGCACTGCTGCACGCTATGGAAACCACTGATTTGAATGGTGAGACTGGAAGAGCTGGGTCAAACATCAGCCACCTAAGGCTAGTGGGCTTCCAGCTGGTGGACTACAACTCCCATCAACTGTGCTGGCTGGGGCTGATGGGAGTTGTAGTCCAAAAAGGGGGAAAAGCTAGGGGGCATCAGGTTGACGAAGGGTGGCCTAAAACGAATTGCCTCTCCTCTGCCCCCATCCACCAATACTGCCAGGGCCAGTGTGGTGTAGTGGTTAGAGCAGTGTTCCCCAAACCTGGGTCTCCAGCTCTTTTTCGGAGTACAAATCCCATCATTCTTGCTAGTTTGGGAGGGGGCTGCAGGAGACTCAAGTTTGAGGAAAGCCTGGGTTAATGTGTTGGGCTAGGACTGGGGAGACCAGGGTTCGAATCCCCACTCGGCCACCAAGCTTGCTGGATGACCTTGGACCAGTCGCTGCCTCTCAGACCATCCTACCTCACAGGGCTGTTGTGTAGAGGAACCACGTGTTCCACCTTGGGCTCCTCAAAGAAAAAGGTGGGATATAAATAAGTAAATATAGTAAGACATGGAGTTTTCTTGGCAGGGATACTGGAGTGGCTTGCCGGTTCCTGCTCCAGGTGGATCACATTTGGTCAAAACTCTCCACTATGACCTGTCCATCTTGGGTGGCCCTGCACGGCATAGCTCATTGATTCTCTGAGTTGTTCAAGCCCCTTCGCCACAGCAAGGCAGACGGCATCTTAAAAAGCAGAGCCATCACCTTGCCAACAAAGGTCCGTATAGTTAAAGCTATGGTTTACCCAGTAGTGATGTATGGAAGTGAGAGCTGGACCATAAAAAAGGCTGATCGCTGAAGAACTGATGCTTTTGAATTATGGTGCTGGAGGAGACTCTTGAGTGTCCCATGGACTGCAAGAAGATCCAACCTCTCCATTCTTAGGGAAATCAGCCCTGAGTGCTCACTGGAAGGACAGATCGTGAAGCTGAGGCTCCAAGACTTTGGCCACCTCATGAGAAGAGAAGACTCCCTGGAAAAGACCCTGATGTTGGGGAAGATGGAGGGCACAAGGAGAAGGGGACAACAGAGGACGAGATGGTTGGACAGTGTTCTCGAAGCTACAACATGAGTTTGACCAAACTGCGGGAGGCAGTGGAAGACAGGAGTGCCTGGCGTGCTCTGGTCCAGGGGGTCACGAAGAGTCAAACACGACTAAAGAACAACAGTAAGACATAGGCACAGGCCATGGCACCCACTTTGGGGTGGCCTCGGGCCCCTTCTTCCTCCACAAGCAGCTCACCAAGAAACCTTGGCTTGATCCAGACACATCAAAGAAGCGCTTCAGGAAAACGTGTTGTAAACTGGTCAGAATCCGTGACCAGGGAGAAGAGTCGGCAGAAGAAGATTGGAAAAAATTTAAGGACTACTTACAGAAATATTGTAAAATTAAGGATTATTGAATGATGCTGGATTGAAATTGAGTGGTTTCTAGCTGTAATGGTATAAAGGAATATGAAAAAATGGTTGGATAGAAAATAAGGTGTTATTATAAGCTGTAATGCTTTAAGTTAAGGATTTGCTGAACAAATAATTTGAAATGGAATACAAGAAGGGGAGGTATGAGGAGGTCAAAGAAATATGTTATTGAAAACTACGTATTATGAACTATATGTCTTTTTAAATTTTTTTTGTTTGTTTTTTGTTTGCATAAAAAATTGAAAACTTTAATAAATATCTTAAAAAAAGAAAGAAAAGAAAATGTGTTGTAAACTTTGTATGAAAAATCGTGTTGGCAAAAAACATAGCTCCACAGCGCCCTCTGGTGTCGCAGTGTTATATTGCATATACAACACATAAAGCACCTTTTCTTTACCAATCTAGCAGAGTCCCTAGTTGCTGACCAGGCGTTTGCGGCGCTGCAGAATTTCCTGCCCTCTAAGAAGCCCACCCTCCCTCCTGATCGCCCCTTTCTGGAGCCTGTGGAAACCCTGCAACTTTCAAAGGTCCCTCTGGCCTTCCTTCCCCCTTGCAGGAGGAAAGATGAAATCCATGACAGAAGAGGGGGGGGGACATGGCAAGCTTTTGTCTGCACAGCAGTAATTGGCCCTGACAGATGCAAATAAAAACACATCTCCCCCAGCCAACGTGATTGGCAGCAAACACCTGATTAATGCAGAGAGATTAGGAGATAATGGACATCTGTCAGCCGTAATGACCAAGAACGGCTTGCCATGTCACCCTGTGCTTGACTGACAGGCCGTTGTGTGTAGGGTGGGGGTGGGGAGAAGGGAGAGGCAGGAGCCACGTGGGCGAAGGGGGGCCGCCCCACATGCTTGGGGTGGTTCAATGAGGGCAGAACATGATACTAGTCCTCGCGATGCTGTTTGGTACCCAAGTACAGCGCTTCCAACACTATCTGGAGAATTCTCCCCCCGCCCGGTTTTTCTGACAACTCATCCCTCCGAAATCAACTTGTCAGATACGCTGTTGTCATTTTCTACTTGTGCGGAGTGGGCGGGGAGTCCACGTCCACCTTTATCGCGGCGCTACGTGTCCTGGAATGAACAACGCAGGCATTTTTTAAAAATCTCTGTTAACCTTTTTTTCCATCAGCGGATAGAATTTGACAGTCCAAAAGACGTCGGCGACAGGCAGGTCAGTCAAAAGGGCCAGAGGAATTTCTGGATGTGGGAAGTTCATGGCGGGACAGAGAGAGAGAGAGAGAGCGCATGTAGTTTAAACTGCGGAACTCTCTCCCACAGGAGACAGTGATGGCGGCTGTAAAAGAGGATTGGGCAAATTTACGGAGACTCAGAGAATCACAGATGGCTGAGGCAGCACAGGGTGTGACTGGGGCAAGCCAGTCAGATGGGCAAGGTACAAATAATGAAATTATTATTCTTATTAGAGTTGGAAGGGAGCACAAGGGTAATCTAGCTCAGGGGTCGGCAACCTAAGGCCCGGGGGCCGGATGTGGCCCAATCGCCTTCTCAATCCGGTCCACGGACAGTCCAAGAATCAGCGTGTTTTTACATGAGTAGAATGTGTCCTTTTATTTTAAATGCATCGCTCAGTTATTTGTGGGGCCTGCCTGGTGTTTTTAAATGAGTAGAATGTGTGCTTTTATTTAAAATGCATATCTGGGTTATTTGTGGAGCATAGGAATTCGTTCATTATTATTTTTCCAAAATATAGTCCGGCCTACCACATGGTCTGAGGGATGGTGGACCGGCCCATGACTGAAAAAGGTTGCTGACCCCTGGGCCTATCTATTAACTACGATGGAGGCTCTGTTTGCCTCCACAGCTATAAGCAGCAATGTTTCTGAATAAAGGTAAAAATGGCAAAGGACCCCTAGATCCTAGAGAGGGCTTTTGTAGAGAAGGGTCTGGAAACGAAGCCTAATGAGGAATGGTTGAGGGAGTTGGGGACATTTAGCCTGGAAGATCAAACCTCCCCATTCTTAAGGAAATCGGCCCTGAGTGCTCACTGGAAGGACAGATCCTGAAGCTGAGGCTCCAATACTTTGGCCACCTCATGAGAAGAGAAGACTCCCTGGAAAAGACCCTGATGTTGGGAAAGATGGAGGGCACAAGGAGAAGGGGACGACAGAGGATGAGATGGTTGGATAGTGTTCTCGAAGCTACCAGGATGAGTTTGACCAAACTGCGGGAGGAAGTGGAAGACAGGAGTGCCTGGTGTGCTCTGGTCCAGGGGGTCACAAAGAGTCGGACACGACTGAACAACTAAACAACAACAACAACAAAGCCTGGAAAAGAGGAGACCAAGAGGAGATACGAGAGCCATCTTCAGATATCTCAAGGGCTGCCACACGGAATAGGGAGCAAGCTTGTTTTCTCTTGCTCTGGAGGGTAGGATCCGAACCCATGGCTTCAAGCGACAAGAAAGTAAAATCAGGAAGAACTTTCTGGCAGCAAGAGCTGTTTGACTCCCTTGGGAGCTGGTGGACGCTCCTTCACTGGAGGTTTTTAAGCAGAGGTTGGGCAGCCATCTGTCATGGATGCTTTAGTTGAGATTCCTGAATTGCAGGGGGTTGGTCTGGATGACCCTTGGGTCCCTTCCATCATATTTTATGCTATGACTTTCCTTCACCCTTATGTTCTGTAAGAATGTGTGAAAATATTTTCCATGCAGCACTCTTTGCTGTGTAAGTTTTGTGTGTGTGTGTGCGCGCGTGCCTGCGTGCGTGCGTGCTACAATATTAGATCAGAGCATATATTTATTTTTGTGAACATCAGTGTCACACACTCAGTTTTTCTGGGAATCCAGGGCTACAAATTGGACTTGAATAGCTATGCAATTAATTGTTACTGTTTTGAATGCTACTGTTTTGAATGTTACTGTGTTCTCTTCCGTAGTGGATCGTGAAAAGCATTATTCTGAGTAATGCTTTTTACAGGATAGGGGAGCACTAGAGATGGGTTTATGGAACCAAATGGGCCTGGAAAAAGTTCGGGGACCACTGGGTTTTCACATTCCTTTGCCAGGAGTGATGTGGAAAGTAACAAGCCCTGTTCCACCTCGTTTTGTTAAGAGAGTCTTGCATCCTATGTGTCAGAAGCTGCTCTGAGCAATGCAAATGTATCGGAAGAGCAGGATGCAAATCTTCTGGGACTGACAGTCAAGAACTTCACATCAGGGACTCCGACAGAAGCACCTTCCTTACGACACCATGGGTCCCCTGGGCTTTTGGTTAAGAGCCAGTGTGGTGTAGTGGTTAAGAGCGGTGGACTTGTAATCTGGTGAACCGGGTTCGCTTCTCCGCTCCTCCACATGAAGCTGCTGGGTGACCTTGGGCCAGTCACACTTCTCTGAAGTCTCTCAGCCTCACTCACTTCACAGAGTGTTTGTTGTGGGGGAGGAAGGGAAAGGAGAATGTTAGCCGCTTTGAGACTCCTTCGGGTAGTGATAAAGCGGGATATCAAATCCAAACTCCTCCTCTTCTCTTCTTTGAAGACTGGGAGGCAGAAAGTTAGCTTGTGGGTGTCCAGTGTTCCTGCAACTCCTGGACTCCCCATTTCTAGTCTACTTGGTGGCCGGAGGGAAACTTACAAATGCTGCTGCAGGGCCTTCTTGGTAGTAGCGCCCAGGCAACTTTGGAACTCCCTGCCCAGAGATTGGCTCCCTCCTCCCTTTAGCAGCAGGTGAAGGCTTTTATTCTGACAGGCCTTTGGAAACTGTTTTGGAGTTGTTATGTTTTTTAAAGGACTTTTAATAATGTTGCACTGTTTTTATTATCTGTATTGTAATAGATTTGCTTCTTTATATATAGTTTCAATTCTGTAAGAGTCTAATTACTTTTTAATGATAGTCTTTTGCATGTTTTTAGCCAGTTTCCCATATTTTTGCATATTATGTTCACTACTAAACATCCATTTGACTGTACTCTAGCATATGCCAATTTATGTACACATTACTTTGCTGGAGAACCACATTGTTAGTTGCGATTCCTGCACTGCAGGGGGCTGGACTAGATGGCCCTCGGGGTCCCTTCCAACTTGACCATTCTACATTCGCAAAATCCGGAGAAGTACAGATTTCTAAGGCAGGCTGTGTTTCAGTTCCAGTATTGTTTTGGAAAGCACAAATCACGTGAGTTTGTCTGTAAATGCAAACTGAATCAGCCTGCTCCCTGGTCCACAGTGGACATTGTGTGATGTCTGAATAACTTCTAAGAACTCTGTGAATTGACTCCTTTTGTGACCCTTGAGGCTACTTTTGCAATCTATGGGCTACTTTTAAAATGAGGATGCATTTTAAATTGCATTTTAACCTGTATTTTAAATTGTCCCCCCCCCCCCTTTTCCTATTATGTTTTTACTGAAATTTTACTGGTGTTAGCCACCCTGAGCCCGGCTCTGACCGGGAAGGGCGGGGTATAAATAAAATTTATTATTATTATTATTACTCAGAGGAGGCCCATGAAAAGCCACGAACATGACTAAGCGGGGTCCAGCTGTTTCAGTGGGACTACTCGAGGAAAACCTGGCCAGAGATGACCCGCCATGTTCGGAGCAGTGTGGAAGCTCCACGATGCTGTGGATCTGAAAAAGCCCATTCACACTCATCGCGCAGAAAGCTGCCACCTCAAACAACTCTCAGACAACGGATCATACCCTCCAACATGTCTCCAATGATAATAGGGGGGTCCAGCGCCGTTTTTCTAGAAGACGATATCCCAGAACCCACCTCCTTCATTCTCTTTGAATGGCATTGGCGGCCCACCTGAGAAGTGAATTCTGGAGAGACCCGCTGAAAAGAAGACCTAGACCCTGGGTAGGCAACCTAAGGCCTGGGGGCCAGATCCGGCCCAATCGCCTTCTAAATCTGGCCAGCGGATGGTCCAGGAATCAGCGTGTTTTTACATGAATAGAATGTGCCCTTTTATTTAAAATGCATCTCTGGGTTATTTGTGGGGCATAGGAATTGGTTCATATTTCCCCCCCAAAAAATATAGTCTGGCCCCCCACAAGGTCTGAGGGTCAGTGGACCGGCCCCCTGCTGAAAAGGTTTGCTGACCCCTGACCTAAGGTAAAGGGACCCCTGATCATTAGGTCCAGTCATGGCCGACTCTAGGGTTGCGGCACTCATCTCGCTTTACTGGCCGAGGGAGCCGGCGTGCAGCTTTCAGGTCATGTGGCCAGCATGACTAAGCCGCTTCTGGTGAACCAGAGTAGCACACGGTTTACCTTCCCGCCAGAGCCGTACCTATTTATCTACTTGCACTTTGATGTGCTTTCGAACTGCTAGGTTGGCAGGAGCAGGGACTGAGCAACGGGAGCTCACCCCGTCACGGGGATTCGAACCGCCAGCCTTCTGATCGGCAAGCCCTAGGCTCTGTGGTTTAACCCACAGCATCCCTGCCCTAGGGACATCCTATTCCACACCCTCCAACATTTCTCCAACAAAAATAGGGACGTCCTAAGGAAAAGCGGGACGTTCCGGGATCAAATCAGAAACCGGGACGGCTTCTGTAAATCCAGGACTGTCCCTGGAAAATTGGGATACTTGGAGGGTTCTTGTGACGGCCTGGGATTCGGACTCGGATGCTGAACCTGAGGAATCCCAGCCTGCACAGGAGTCCCTGCCTCCAGAACCAGCAGAGACGGGGCTGGGGCCTGAGCCTGAAGGGTCCTCACCTGTGCTGGATCCTCAGGTGCAGGCATCAGCTGAGTCTGCTCTGGCTCCTGAGGTGATGGAGGACCCATTGCCTGCAGGTGCTCCACTCTCAGCCCCGTTAGGGGAAGCTGGGGTTGCCTCTGGGTCCAGTAACCCTCCAGCCTCTCCTGAGCTGCAGAGGCTCAGGGCAGAGAGGCGGAGGGAACTAAGTTCCCGCAGGAGGAGTGCTCACCTCCAGGCCAGGAGAGGCGAGTCACCAGAGGATCGGGGCCGCCCTATGCCTGGGGCAGATAAAAGCCAGTCAGCCCCAGTCCCAAGTTGCGGGAGCAACATTGTTGGTTGCTAGTTCCTGCCTGAGCTCCTGACCTGCCCTGGCTCCCTGCTTGCTTGCCTGCCTGTCCCTGACTTCACCCGACTCTCTGCCCTGCACCCAGCTTCAGCTACTACGGACTGCCTCCACGTTGCACCTTTGACCACGGACCGGACTTGAACCTCGCCTCTCGGATAACCCACGGGACCAGCACAGTTCTGGAAGATGTGCCATGCAGAGAGCATCTTATGTTGCATGAGGTCTGCTTCCTTTGGGGTTCTGCCATGCCCCTCCACCCCACCCGATGTGGCCAAGGGTTTTCCTTCCAGCAGGGCCTCATCTACAGCGGGTGCGCCCCTCCGTGTGCGCACAGGCTCCCTTCCCTGCATACTTGAAGAGGCTCCTGGCCAGCAGAGGAATGCAAGCGTGATCAGGAAGATGAATGGGGAAGGGAGGCGCTTGGTGATGCAGGGTGCGCACGGCAGGAGGAGGGGGGGGGCTGTGGAAAGACCCATCGCCAAAGCTGCCTGGAGGGACTAGGCCCAAGCTTGACCCGTGTGGCTCCGCTGGGAAGCCCTTTGACTCCGGCGGAGCCACAGCTGTCAATCAGGCAGTTTTCAATCCATGTCAGATGATCCCTGGGGGGCCCCTGCGCTGCTTCATAACCATGCACCGGTTTCCAGACACTGCCAGCCGCTGACACATGCCTGACCTCCCTTAACTCTTTCACGGCTAGGATAGAGGGGGGAGGGGGGAGCAGAGAGGAGACCCAAAGAAGACTGGCTCCAAAGTTAACCCTTAAAGCACAGTGGCGCAGCCCGCAGCGTCTCTGTTTCCCCTCCATGGTGAAATACCCGTTCCTCACGAGTGGGGGTGAGTGTGCATCATTCAGGTCCTGCTCCTGGGCTTCCTGACAAAGGATCTGGCTGCACATACCAGACGCTGGGCTAGGCAGGCCTTTGCCCTGATCCAGATTCTGATGCTCTTATCTAGTGCATTGGTAAAATTGTCATGAAATTGTAGACTTGGGATGTACCTCCAAGGATCATCCAGTCCAACCCCATGATAATGTTGTTGTTTAGTCATTTCTTCGTGACCCCCCTGGACCAGAGCACGCCAGGCACTCCTGTCTTCCACTGCCTCCCCCAGTTTGGTCAAACTCATGCTGGTAGCTTCGAGAACACTGTCCAACCATCTCGTCCTCTGTCGTCCCCTTCTCCTTGTGCCCTCCATCTTTCCCAGCATCAGGGTCTTTTCCAGGGAGTCTCGCAGTGAGGGAACCACCAGAAGGCCCTCGGAGCTGGACCTCAGTGTCCAGGCAGAATAATAGGGGTGGAGACGCTCCTTCAGGTATACTGGGCTGAGTCCATTTAGGGCTTTAAAGATCAGCACCAACACTTTGAATTGTGCTTGGAAAAGTAAAGATTGCTTCTGTGCTGAACTTTTTTTTTTTTTTGTTCAGTTACTGATGAGTAGTGGACCTGAAGATAAGAGGTTGGGGTGACAGCGGTGGAGGAAGCCGCTTGGGCGCCTGATGCGGCGCACCCAAGAGTGGGGGCGAGCTGCCCATAGGGGTGGGGCGCATCGTGGGGCCTCCAGAGTCTGCCTGCCTCCTTCCACTCAGTCGCCCCACAGCTGGGGGGGGGGAGGCAGTGGGCGGACCGTTTGGGCAGTGCAGAGCCTGCATGCGCCCAAGCCACCGTGTCATTCCCAGGAGAGACGTGTGGCTCAGGCACCCTGCAGGCCCCCGGTGAGTGCCACCCGACATTTTGTCACCCCCTCTCAGGGGTGACAGCCGGGGTGGGCAGCACCCTCTTTCCTCTGCCCCTGGGGGGTGGTTGTGGTAAGACATAGAGGGGGGATTCCAGGCAGATCTAAGCTCGCTCCTTCTATTTTTTTTTGCAACTGAATTCCACCAGCCCTAAAACTCAGGTATGAATCTGGGATATGCCCCTGAACAAAGGTCTGTATAGTTAAAGCCATGGTTTTCCCAGTAGTGATGTATGGAAGTGAGAGCTGGACCATAAAGAAGGCTGATCACTGAAGAATTGATGCTTATGAATTCTGGTGCTGGAGGAGACTCTTGAGAGTCCCATGGACTGCAAGAAGATCAAACCTCTCCATTCTGAAGGAAATCAGCCCTGAGTGCTCACTGGAAGGACAGATCCTGAAGCTGAGGCTCCCATACTTTGGCCACCTCATGAGAAGAGAAGACTCCCTGGAAAAGACCCTGATGTTGGGAAAGATGGAGGGCACAAGGAGAAGGGGACGACAGAGGACGAGATGGTGGGGCAGTGTTCTCAAAGCTACCAGCATGAGTCTGACCAAACTGCAGGAGGCAGTGGAAGACAGGAGTGCCTGGCGTGCTCTGGTCCAGGGGGTCACGAAGAGTCGGACACGACTAAATGACTAAACAACAACAGAGGGAATTGAGGGGCAGGCGGGGCTCATCAACTTGGGAAAGAAAACGCTGATCCTAAACCTCTGCTGCCTTGTGGGATATATTCGGGAGAAGCAGACTCTACACAAACCCAGAGTGGAGTCCCTAAGACGGTTGGATGGCGCCTTGCACGCCTCCTGCCGGCATCCCAGCTGGTGCCAAATGTCTTTCTCTTTCCTTTGGACCCCAGCAGTGAAGACAAGAGGATTTTTCTTTTCTCATCTGGGCAGCCCAGGGCCTCCCTACACACTACCCAGGTTTGGAAACGCAGCAAAAACAACACAGGAGGCAGCAGTGCTGTGATTCTCCCGAGATTTGCCTTCACCCCCAGAGGCACACTCCATTGTCTCTCAAGACAGATGGATGCCAGCCAACCACAAGAAGTCTAGAAATGCAAACTAATCAGTAAATCTGATGTAGATGCGCCTCCTTTTCAATCACTGTCTCCAAAGCAAAATAAAGCAACACTGCCACCTGCTGGCCATGTAGTTACTGCACAATGCGCTTCAGCGAGATGATAAACCTTTTTTTAGCCTGGGCGCTACATGTTCTTGCCAGGGGTGGGTGGCGCCAGAGGCCAAAGTGGGCGGAGAAAGGAACATATATTTGACCTGTTCGTCATAGGCTGGTTTCTAAACACACACACACCTTTCTTTAGCCTCTACTCAGGTAAGCAAGAGGCATGAGTGGCGTTCGAGGAAAAGCACTTACGACGTGAAGCAGAGGCAGCGAGGGGTGTGGCTCAGGGGGTGTTCCAAGGGCCAGGTAGGCAGGCATGGAGGGCCACACTTGTCCCTTGAGCCCAAGGTGCCCCATCCCTGGGTTAACTCACGTTGTCAATGCTTACAATTTGGATACGAAAGTTGGCTTCCAGGTGGAAAAATCTAAATTGGAAACAGAACTGTTAGAACCCAAAACCAAGACTTTGTCAAAAATGTACAATTTGCTGTTGAAATGGAATACTCAGGATGAGACGGTTAAATCTGTTATGATTAAATGGGCACAAGACGTTGAACATAATATTATGTTTGCTACCTGGGAACAGTTATGGACCACAGGTATGAAGTTTACGGCATGTAATGCCTTAAGAGAGAATATTATGAAAATGATATACAGGTGGTACATGAGCCCAGTCAAGCTTGCAAAAATCTATCATTTGCCCGATAATAAATGTTGGAAATGTAAGGAAACAGAAGGTACATTCTTTCACCTTTGGTGGACGTGCCCTAAGATTAAGGCATTCTGGGAAATGATATATAATGAATTGAAAAAGGTATTTAAATATACCTTCTTGAAGAAACCAGAGGCCTTTCTCTTGGGCATGGTCGGCCAGTTGGTGTCAAAAAAGGATAGAACTTTCTTTATGTATGCTACAACAGCAGCAAGAATACTTATTGCAAAGTACTGGAAGATGTAAGATTTACCCACTCTGGAAGAATGGCAGATGAAGATGATTGACTGCATGGGATTGGCAGAAATGACTGGCAGAATCCGTGACCAGGGAGAAGAGTTGGCGGAAGAAGATTGGAAGAAATTTAAGGACTATTTACAGAAATATTGTAAAATTAAAGAATGTTGAATGATGTTGGATTGAAATTAAGGGCTTTCCAGCTGTAATGATTTGAGATAAGGATTTGCTGAGTAAATAATTTGAATTGGAATACAAGAAGGGGCGGTATGAGGAGGTCAGGGAAATATGTCATTGAAAATTAAGTATTGAGAACTGTATGTGTTTTTTTTTCTTTTTGCTTTTTTTCTTTTTGTTTGTATAAAATTGGAAACTTAATAAATATCGTTATAAAAAAAAACTCACGTTGTCAATGACTCTAGGACAGGCATCGGCAAACTCTGGCCCTCCAGATGTTTGGGACTGCAATGCCCATCATCCCTAGCCAACAGGATCAGTGGTCAGGGATGATGGGAATTGTAGTCCCAAACATCTGGAGGGCCGGATTTTGCCTATGCCTGCTCTAGGAGAAAAGAAGGCAGGCCCCACAAGGATCTCATTTGCAGAGATGATTGGTGGCGAGCTGTTTCTCCGGGCATCAGCAAGGCAAAAGTCAAGATGGCACCCGGCTCTCCACTGCGTGCCCAAAAGTCAACTGGACTGCCAGCTGAACCTTAAGATGGAAGGATAGTGGCTTCAGGCACTAGACCAACTCTAACGTTAGGAAGATGTCTGCAAACGTGACATGAAGGCTGACAACATTAGCTCTGCCAGATGAACACCCCTTGCAGTCGGTTACAGTGACCAGAGGAGGAATGCCCGCTGGGAGAGAGCGCAAAGAGTAGGAACACCATGGTGCATCTGCAGCAGCACAACCGGATGCCTTCCTCTGCCCCGGCTGCAACGAAACATGTCTCTCCTGCATCGGTCTCTACAGCCACAGCAGGCGCTGTGATTCTCCAATGGTCTCACTTCATCCCCGAAGAGGCACTCCTCCAATGTCTCCCGAGACAGCAGCAGCTGGTGGCATGAAAACATGTGCTACTACACCTGAGGCTGCAAACCAGATTGAGGGCCCAGGAGAGACCACACAGCAATGGAAGGGAATACAGTGGTACCTCGGGTTAAGTACTCAATTCGTTCCGGAGGTCCGTTCTTAACCTGAAACTGTTCTTAACCTGAAGCACCACTTTAGCTAATGGGGCCTCCTGCTGCCGCCGCACCACCAGAGAATGATTTCTGTTCTCATTCTGAAGCAAAGTTCTTAACCTGAAGCACTATTTCTGGATTAGCGGAGTCTGTAACCTGAAGCATCTGTAACCTGTAGTTGAGGGCTGAGGATGAACAGGGAGAGGTGCGTGCTGCTGCTGACCCCCGTCACCCGAGGCAGTCATTTCACTTTGCCTAATGTCAGGAGCATGTCAGGACAAGATGGCTGGACAGTGTTCTCGAAGCTACCAGCATGAGTTTGACCAAACTGCTGGAGGCAATGGAAGATAGAAGTGCCTGGCGTGCTCTGGTCCAGGGAGTCACAAAGAGTCGGACACGACTAAACAACAATGTCAGGAGCAGCTCTGTGGATGCATGGGCGTAGCCGGGGAGGGAGGAATAGTTCCCCCCCAGATCCACGAATATTGAAAAGCATTGAAAGTACAGTGGATGCTCAGGTTGTGATTTGCACGCACGGGTTGCAATTCGGTGCTTCTGCGCATGTGCGACCGCCAAAATCCGGAAGTAACCCCTTCCGGTACTTCCAGATTTCAGTGGTCTGCAACCCAAAAAAACGCAACCTGAAGCATCTGTAACCAGAGGTATGACTGTACACAATTATCTGCCCCCCCCCCCAGCAGAAGCCCAAGAAAACCTCAACAACTTGGCTGCCTCCCCAAACAAAAATCTTGGCTACGCCCATGCTCTGGCGGCCGATTTTTAGATGACATGGCCAACTCTGCCAAGAGAGCTCAGACCGTGTGCACAAAGATTACCCAGCCCTCCTTCCCAAAAATTGATCTCCTTGGCGGAGGAGGAAATGAGAAAGGGTAGACAGATGGAAAAATGAAAATGATCAAGACAGGTGGGGGAGAATGTGGGGATTGTCTGCCACCTGCCGGACTCTAAAACATCTGCAGCCAAGTGTTTATACAGAGCAGGCATGTCCAACAGGTCAAGTCTCCCCTAAAAGAAGCTCAGCAACTCCTGGCAATGACAATGGGTAGATCACAGCCGGTCTTTTCATACTATGAGTAGATTGCTGTCCCTTGGGAGTTGGCCTGCCTGATATAGGGCAAACTTTGGGAAACTGGGAGGGTTTAGTCCTGCAATTCTTCCCTGAGGATCTGAGAAGGTAAAAAGCAGGCACAGGTTGCCAGGTGCCCAGGAGGTTGTGGAAGAGCCAAAAGCCCTAAAAGGAAGAGAAGGAAAATAGGTACAGGGTGTCAAGACCTGCCATTGATGCCCCAAAGTCCAAAGTGCCTTCACATCTCTTCTCTCTGCCTTCCTGTCACCATCAAACTTTTGATTAGCCTTCCCCAACTTGGTGCCTGCCAGATGTTCTGACAATTCCCACCAGCACTGCCATATGTGAACTGTAGTCCACCTCTGGCGGGGGCAAGCTTAGGGAAGGGTATTTTCGTTTGTAAGCTCCCAGGGGCAATGAATATTGCTTTCATTTTTATTTTTTGCTTATGCTCTAAAAAGCATAATGTGAATTGATGGTGCTGCAGAAGCAAGATCTACACAATTTAGCCAGTTGCCAAAAAAAGAAACCCCTGATCATCTCTTTCCACTCCCTCTCTTTTTCTGGTCTTCACTTACGGCATCTTAGTCCCTTCTTCCAGGCAGTGTGGTTCAGGGCACAGAATGCTTGGTTAGGCTAGGAAGACCAATGTTGATAATAATATTAATAATAATAATAATAATAATAATAATAATAATAATAATAATAATAATAATTTATTTATATCCCGCCCTCCCCAGCCGAAGCCGGGCTCAGAGCGGCTAACAAAAATAAAAGTAAAACAGCATTCTAAAATCAGTTCAAAATCAAATTAATGGCAACGATTGGGCTAAAGTTCTGTGAGGATTACCAAAGGAGGGGGTCAGGCTGTGCCTTGGCCAAAGGCCTGGTGGAACAGCTCCGTCTTGCAGGCCCTGTGGAAAGATGTCAAGTCCCGCAGGGCCCTAGTCTCTTGTGACAGCGCGTTTCACCAGATCGGGGCCACAGCCGAAAAAGCCCTGGCTCTGGTTGAGGCCAGCCTAACCTCCCTGTGGCCTGGGATCTCGGAGATGATTTTGTTTGAAGACCGTAAGGTACTCCATGGGACATACCAGGAGAGGCCGTCCCGTAGGTACGAGGGTCCTAGGCCGTAGAGGCCTTTAAAGGTTAAAACCAGCACCTTAAACCTGATCCTGTATTCCACCGGGAGCCAGTGCAGTTGGTATAGCACCGGGTGAATGTGATCCCGCGGCGAGGACCCCGTAAGGAGTCTCGCCACGGCTTTCTACACCCGCTGGAGTTTCTGGGTCACTCTCAAGGGAAGCCCCACGTAGAGTGAGTTCACCCTCCATCCCCAATCATTTAGCTTTAATGTACTTCACTGGGCTCACATCAGCCTCTAGCTCTTTGAAATTAGGGATAGTGTCTTGCTTTTGTAGAATTGTAGAGTTAGAAGGGGTTGCAAGCATCATCTTGTCCAACCTCCTGCAACGATGGAAGCTTTTACCCAACGTGAGACTCGAATCCATGACTCCGAGATTAAGGGTCTCATACAGATGCAATAGGGGAGTTTTGGTTTATCAAATGGATAATTTTTATCGTGCTCTTTTAGTATCTTTAAAATGCACTTTCATGGGCTGCTTGCTAAATGTGCAATCAATTAAGTGATTAGTCACCTGTCCTTAAACAAACCGATCAGCGAAAAAATATTTAATCAGCGATGAAGAACCATAATAACAGGCTTCAGCCGCTAAACGCAAGTTTTCTTGACAGTTGAATCGCCTGACATTTTCCTGTGTGACCGTTATTTGCTTTAACCATTTTTAACGCAGACTCTTTTAAGTTGTTGCAACCTGCCCTGGGACGACATAAACAACTTAAATCACGATAAATACATAGGGTAGAGTGGGGAAGATGAGATATCGAAGAGGCAGCTGGCCCAAGACAGGGGAATTACTAGTTGCACTACCCTAGTCCATCCTGGATAGCTCAGTTGGTTAAAGGGTGGTGTGAATGATGCCAAGGTTGCAGGTTCGATTCCTGTATGCGACAGATGCTGTATGTTGAACACTAGGGGGCAGCACTTGCGTTACAGAATACTCACCAGGCAAGGAGTGAAGAAGCCATCAGAAGAACTTGTTCAGTGTTCATAGGAAGAGCTCAACCTCCTAAGAGACATCTTCTTGCTAAGCAGAAATTGCTGCACACACAGAACGCTGCGTAGGAAACTTAAAACAGAACACCTGCAATTCAAGGGAAGCAGGCCACACCCTCAGCTGTTTGGCTCCTCTTCTCCTTGAACCCATTTCCATCCCAGCGTAAGAGCTCTGTCACTTTAAGAACTGGTGGCTGAGTTTGCTTCTTTTCCTCCTCCCTCCCCATCCCTTTTTCCTTTCGTGTTGTGCCTTTTAGATTGAAGACAGGGTCCGCCTTTGTTTTTGTATTAATCTGTAGGCATCTCTTTGGCTTTAGAGGGAAGTAAAAATGCTTCTAGTAAGTAACTTTAAAATTCTTTTTAAAAGGGAGCCAGCCCCAACTTAGCCTCGTAGGAACAATCTACAGCAAACCCCCAGGAGCCCAAAACAGCTTTCCCAGTTATGGTTGTCAAAACACAGGTCCTTTTCAAAAGAACCATACACTTCAGGATATTCTACATACATTTTAAAAATAAGCACTTCAGGGCTAGTAGCAGCAGAATCAGAGCTTTGGGAACAGGTTACTCAGCTAAGTTTTACTCAAGCAGACCTACTGGAATTAATGGGTCTTAGTCGTGCTCATTAATGTCTCTGGGCCTACTCTTGAGTAAAGCTTAGTTGTGTGTTGGGAGAAACAGCTGAGCCTCACAGCAACATGCCTGGGATGCTATCTGCCTTCCTAGTGGAGATAAGCTTAGTGCAAGAGGTGCTCTGTATGCGAAATATCCTTTCCTGGGCAAGATCTTGCTCTGGATGTTTAAGGCTAGAGGGCATTGCTTATATCACTCCTCTTTGACAGTGAACACTGTTGCATATCCAGCCTCCGCTCCTGACATAGTTCTCTGCTAGGGCATCACAGGCTGGTTTAGCCCTCAAATGTAGGCTTTGGTTCAGGCACATTTCGGTGCTTACGCATCCGGGATCATCAAACAGGCTGCAAATTATCTGTCACTTGTTCAACAGACTTTGTATAGCGCTAAATTGTAAGTAAGGGATGCGGGTGGCGCTGTGGGTTAAACCAGAACCTAGGGCTTGCCGATCAGAAGGTCGGCGGTTTGAATCCCTATGGCGGGCCGAGCTCCCGTTGCTCAGTCCCTGCTCCTGCCAACCTAGCAGTTCAAAAGCACGTCAAGTGCAAGTAGATAAATAGGTACCACTCCAGCGGGAAGGTAAACAGTGTTTCCGTGCACTGCTCTAGTTTGCCAGACGTGGCTTGTTCATGCTGGCCACATGACCCGGAAGCTGTATGCCGGTTCCATTGGCCAATAAAGCGAGATGAGCGCCGCAATCCCAGAGTCGTCCGTGACTAGACCTAATGGTCAGGGGTCCCTTTACCTTTTAAATTGTAAGTAAAACCTCGAAGCAGTTTAACAAAGGCGCTTGGTCTGTAGCATTTACTCTTAGGTCTGACATTTGCTCTTAAAACCCAAAGTCCAGACTCTAGACCAGACTTTCTCAACCCTGAGTCCCCAGGTGTTGCTGGACTACAACTCCCATCATCCCTGCTAGCTAGGGATGATGGGAGTTGTAGTCCAACAACACCTGGGGGCCCAAGATTGAGAAAGGCTGGTCTAGACAGTGAGGATCATCATCTCTCCAGCTCAGCAGACAGCAGCCTCAATCAGAAACTGTGTTTGGAACCTACAGCTTGGCTCAGTAATTTTCTGTGCGGGTATTTGGTGCTAACTTTTGTCAGTCCTGGTTGACTTCCCACAACATACAGGAACTTGTTAATAGATGGCGCTTATATTAGCCAAGAAAAGGGATATGGGTGGCGCTGTGGGTTAAACCACAGAGCCTAGGACTTGCCAATCAGAAGGTCAGTGGTTCGAATCCCCATGACGGGGTGAGCTCCCGTTGTTCGGTCCCTGCTCCTGCCAACCTAGCAGTTTGAAAGCACACCAGTGCAAATAGATAAACAGGTGCCGCTCTGGCGGGAAGGTCAATGGTGTTTCCGTGTGCTGCTCTGGTTCACTAGAAGCGGCTTAGTCCTTTTACCTTTATATTAGCCAAGAGATCAGAGTGGGTGGGAGTTCAATTCCTTCCCCCATCTCCACAGTTCCAGAAAAGTAATCGTAGCTAAGCAATTTAAGCTCTGCATGAATCTCCTTTGGGGCAGAAGTGCAAACAGCACCTTTCCTTTAGTTTACAACCATGAGGGCTAGAGACCCACATCTTAATAGTTTAACGAACGGAAGCTGCAGTTCTCTGCAGGAAGAATCAAGAGAGCAAATTCCAGCACTCTTCTGGGAAAGATACGAGAGCAGATGCATACCACTGGCCCTCAAAACAGGACAGTGCCACATGTCAGACATGCATCTAGCAGACCCACTTTTAAACCAGGACCACCCAGTTCAGCAGAAGGGGTTGGTGGGACCAAACAAAGGAAGGTGGCTGAAACCTGTTCCTTCACCAGGAGTTGATATTTCCTCCTTTGGACCCCTTAAACCATTTGCGGTATTCAATGCTGCCAGCCCCTCTCTGCAAACGCGAAGGTTCCCCTACTGTGCCGAAAGACAGCTTGCAGCTAGCAAGATTTTCTCTGCAAGACACAAAGAGGCAGGAGCAAAACAAAGGATGCGTGCATGTGATGTTGTGTGCCTGCATGTGTATATGGGCGCCTGCCGAGAGACACGGTTTGGAGGGAGTATTTTCCTTTTTTTTTTTTTTACAAGATTGGTTTATTAACTATGATACATATCACATAAGGCCTTTAAGTTTTTACACCATTCCCATTGAGACACATACAATACTCTGTAGCAAATACATGATTTTTTTTCTTTAAACTCAGCAGAAAAAGGGCCTTTTTTTTACTTTTTCTTTTTTTGCCCAGAGCTTTCAACATTATCATGCACTAATTGGATTGGCCTGGGGAAAAAGAACCACAAATTGTTAAGAATGCCTTTTAAAAGAAGCATAAAAAGGAAATATTCTATCACCAATAACTAAAGGATGTTGTTAGGCTCCTAAAAATACAGAGAAATAAGCATTATACTTTTCTTTACATACAGATCTTTCAATATTTCTTGTTTGTTTCTGTGAAGAGTGTTTTGGGCACATACTTAGCTGGAACTACTACACATTTTATTACCATTAATATTTTTTTTTTCCTTCCTCTTCCGATTCCAAAAAATTGTTAATTCAACATATATAGAGGTAATTTTACATGTGAAAATACAAGTACCGGGGGGAAATTATATAAGCTGAGTGCAGAAACTAAACCCAACTTTTCAGGACAAGTTTAATTCCCGTACGATTTGAGAAACAGATCGGGCTTTTTTTTTTTTAATGTACACAGGGTGAAAAAAAGTTTTTTATTTATTTAAACAATAACTTATGCCCTGCCTTAAACTACATTTAAAAATACAATATTTCTATCGTATTTTGATTTTACAGAACAAGGGGTGGGGAGAGTTAAACCTAACAGTTAAACTAGGACCTATGATAGAGGCAGTGAGGGGGGAGTCAGTGCTCCTCTCCTTCCCTGGACCTCTACAAAAGACTATTCAGAGTTTTAGACAGAGACAGATGTTGTGGGTTGCTGGGGGTCACTGTTTTGTCTGCAGACCAAAGCATATCCCTCAGAAACCGAGGAGGAGAAACCAAGACCAGGTGTACAAAAACGCGAAGTCAGGCTTAGAACGTCGGCTGCTGAGTCACAAAAGTTACGGAGGAAAGATCCGGACAAGCGATTAAGAACAAAAAAGAATTCCCCGGTGGGGTTCCTTTAGCGAACGTAAAAATTAAAAATGCACATGTAAGTTAGCCGATAGCAGAGCCTTGGCAGCCTTGAAATGTTTGTCATTTCAACCACAGGAGCAGCTGGATTTAGTGTTTGTGTGTGTTTTGAAATGAAGGGCGAGTGGCGCAAAATGTTTGCCGCTTGTCTCCCGCTTAAAATAATCACAGAACAGCAAAGCCCAGCAATCCTCTCCAAGAGGGGGTACACCGGGGTAACCTTTGGCACCAATAGTGTGGCCTTCCAAAGCAGATCCCGGCGAGTTTCCACGAAAACCCTCCCATTAGGGCAGGTGAACAGTTCAGAGCAACCTTCCCCGGCCAGCGCCCTCTGGGGGGTTTTGAGCAGCAGCTCCCATCAGCCCCCAGCCAGCCTGGCCAATTGGCACAGAGGTTGCAATCCAGAGAGCGACAGGCTTGGGAAGAACGAAGAGGGCTTCAAGAGGCATGGGACCATATTTTGCAGCCTTGGGCAGAATGCTGTCACGAGAAAGCTGGATCTACCAAGACTGTGACTGAAAGCGCCCCTACGGACTCCCAATCCTTTCGCGACTGCTCCTCTCTGCCCGTATGACAGCCCAAGCACGCATGTAGTCTCAACTGCAGGAAAAGCTGGGAATATTTGCGTAGGCGTGGCATGATGCTGGACACCAAAGTGGGGCACGAGTGCGTGCAAAGGAATGGCACAGCTTAGGCAAAATAGGGGTGTCGGGGGTAGGATCTCAAGTCTTTTAGCAAGTTACCAGTCAAAAAAGCAAACCCCAAACCCGTCCCTTGTAACCAAAGAGACTTACACAGGTAGTTTGAGTAGGAACTAGATATCACTTATCTCAAAAGGAGAAATGGCAACAGGTGAAGCACTGCAGGGGCCGCCTGGACTTTTTAAAAATTGGCTCTTGGTTCTGCAGTCTACATGCCTTCCAGCGGGCTGCACCACCAACCTCGCTTCTCCAGCAGACTTTTAAGACGACCTCGTGGATTGTGGAATGGTAAATCCTATGGAAGCCACCACTGCCCGAAAAGAACGACGGGCATTTTCTCCCTTCTACACGACGCATTCTGAGGAAGGGGCAGGATCGGGGAAAAGCACAACTCCTCTTACTGTCCACCTTTCCCCTTTTGAGAGCAGCAACTGAGGGTGAAATCACGAGGCCAGATCAACAACAGTAGAGCGCCAACCAGCACACTGAAACCCTTTGTGCCAGCCCCGTCCGCTTCAATTCTGTGTGTGCTGCTGTCCTCACAAAACAGCAGCATGTGGGTTATCATCCTGCAGCAACAAGCGATAATGAGGCTGTATCGGAAGTTTCAAGGTACAGCAAACTGATGGGGTTTGAGGCGGGTTAAGCCACCCTTCATTGATCGAGATAGCAAGGAAGAGCACCCTGAATCTAAACAGCTGTTCATTAGAGGTCCTTCAGACAGAGGTGTTTGGCATTAGACCCTAAGAGAAGGCACAGGAAAACACACTGCATATGCAGCAGGAATCACCAACCTGTCCCAGGCAGAAAGCCTACATTATTAGTTGCAACGAGTCAACGCTCACCCAGCCCGAGACCACAGCAAAACATGGCGGAAGCAAGGTGGAAGGTTGGAGGGGATCTTCCCCAGCCCTTTAGGGTTATGCATGCATAAAGGATGGCAAAATAGTCTGATTTCCTTTTAACAGTCTAAACAAACCAAAAAGAGTTTGTTATTTACACAAAAGCTTCATTAACGCATGAGAATATTTTTTTAAAAAAAACTTTTAAGGAATGTTGGCAAGGGATGCTTTCAAGCACACAATCCTGACATAGATACAAATTTTAAATGTGGTTCTAAAATAAGGAGTACATAATTCAGCTTATTTATAGGAGGGAGAGAGTTTGCTGAAGATTGGGCCCTGGGTGCCGGAAAGAGGGGGGAATAAAGGTGGAAGGTTGTGGTTTTTAAAATTTTTTGGGGGAGAACTGGGGTTTCTCTCCCCATCCTACTGAAATCAACACAAACATCCTTGAAATGCTAAAACTAGCAATAAACCACAGGTTCTGCTTTAAAGTGCGAAGAGACAGAAAGGGTGGCGTAGGGGATTGCTCCCTTGTGACCTCCCAGGGGTACCGTGGAAACTCCAGTTAAAACTGCCCTGTTACTAAGTAGATTCCTCCATCTCCCCCACCCCACAAATGCACACACGCACACACACACAAACACACTCACTCTACAGGACAGTTTACCAGGCACTGCTGATGTACAGCCACCATTCTTCTCAATGGAGCCTGCACAGGAAATATTGATTGGTTATCCCTAGTGGTTTCACTTCTTGCCTCTTCCCTGCACAACGCCCCCCCCCCCAACGATGCAAGGAAAGAAGCCGAGGTCACACAGTAGCAAAGCCGGGGGGCACTGCATGCCCAACATGCACCCCGGCTAGGAAAAGACCACAGGTTTGAGGGCTGATATGAGCATACCGTGGCTCCAGGTGTGGGAAAAGGACAAGGGGCCGTGCACGGAGACAGGATGCACCAAACAGCAGAGCCAGGGCAGAGAGAGACACACACACACACCGCATGGAGAGAGGCAGGGAGGGGACGGGGGCAGAAGCAGCTCCTTGACAGGTCTACAACGAAGGTCCAGGCTTCAGGCATGGCGATAGGGACTCGTGGCCATTTTCAGGGATGCTGGAAAGGCAGCTAATTCTAGTGGTTTAAGGTTGCACCTGAAGGTCTCAAGAACCTGCCGTCAGATTTATCCTACCATCCCATGGCATGGCCACTCCTCAAGCCACCTTTATAATGGCAGCAAACCACAGAAATTAGTGAACCGAACCCGGACCAGCCACTCCAGGAGACCGCAGTGTGGGGCTTTCTTCTGTTAGCCTGCCTCCTCTGACTCTGGGTTTGGAGAGGGGGGGTGAAATTCACTTGCATTTCCCTCCACTTCATTCCTGCATCAGCTTTTATCCTTTAAAATGTTTCCACCAGCAACCTTTGTTTTTTAAAAAAGCCACTGTTCTATAGCCGCACCACTGGCTCCCAACCCCATACGGCCCACATACACTCGCGCACGAAGATTAACAACAGTGTTTCTGTCAACATAGTGTTCTAGAGGAATTAAATCCCAAGTCAGACAGCAAATCATCGTTTGTGTTTGCAAAAGACACACGCACACGCACACACATGCCCTTGCCTCACACTCTCCCTTCAATTAAGTGCAAACACCAATATTTTGCGTGAGGCGGAAAGTGTGGGTGTGTTTGTAGTGTGAGAGATATGTTAATGATTTGTCAAATAAAGATAGCAGAACCAGCCAGACTAAACCTGGACTGCCCTCACCCCCCCACACACACCCTGCCAGGGAGCCTCTGCCACACACAAATTCTCTGCTCAAGTAAAAAGGAGCCATTGTCCCAAACTACTACTTTGCCAGATTAAAAACAACCCAACCAGCGGATGGTGGCGGTGTTTTCTTCTAATGTTCCTCGCCATTTGTTTGTTTTCAAGGTTCGTTCCTTCCCCCTTTACGATTGGCCAACACTTAAAAGTCAGGAGAAATTTACATTCCACCTTTGCCAAAACATAAAAAGCCTCTCTTTGCAGATGTGTTGGTCCAGACCTTCTGAGCAGCTATGCTGGGATGGTGAGAGTTGGTCTAAGGTGAAACGGTGGTCTCCCCAAAACAGGTGAGGAGGTGCCCAGCGGTGCAGAACAGGCCCTTGGTTGCAGATCGTGGAATGTGTTTGGGGGTAGGGGCTCCACATCTCGCCAGGCTGAAGCAGGTCTTCGCTGTCTGTGTACAGGAGAAATCCCCAAACACTCGTCCAAAGCCACCCCACCCCCAGCTGATCGCGGCAGTGTTCGCGTGAGTTCTACAGGTTTGCTCCGGTTGGAACTGATCGGATCCAGCATTCAAAGAGAGGTCCAGACCCCTCCTGCTCAAAGGAATGTCCGACGTCATCCTTGACGCAGCAGGCCCTTCCGTGCCAGGCACTGAGGCAGAACCAAGGCGTCACGTGTGTCCAATACTCCAGCTCGCCCCTGAAGTTTGCCCAGCTGAAGTTTGCAACCAAGTGGCAGGGGAGGGGGACGGGGGGAGGGCGACAGATGACGGGGTTGAGTTTCCAGTCTCTGTTCCGCGTGGAAGAACAGGAGGAGACCTCGATGTCCTCTTGTGCCCAGGGTTCACAGTGTGTGCTGCTCAGCCTGAAGCTGTGGGGCGAGAAGGGGCTGGAGGGGAGACTGCGGTGAGGGGGGAGGAGGAGTCTGTGGAGGGGATGGCTGGGCCATCACAGGTGTGGAGGACAGGAAAGGCGTGCTGGCAGGAATGGCAGAGGGAGAGCTGGGCATGGCCCCGGGAGGCTCAATGATGGGCCGATTGTAGAAAAAGAAAGGGCATTGATGGATGAAGAGTTCTATGATTGTCTGATAAATACGAGTAGCAGTGAGAGCATCCATGGTGCTGAAGTCGGGCCTCATCAGGGTAGGCCAGAAGCAGATGGAGAGGTTTTCGCTCGTCATCAGGTTGGTTTTGTTGTTGTGGCTTACTCTGCAAAGACACGGGAGACACCAACGCACAAGGTTAGCAAGGCCTGCTCAAAACCACAGGGGAGCTGTGGGCTACTGGGCAAAGCGGAAGGTACACTCTACGCTTCCTGAAGCAGGGACAGAAGGGTCTAGGCAGCAGCTGCACACATCAGGGGCTAATTGTGGGGCAGGCTAACTCTTGACCCAGCCTGCTGCTACAGGACAACTGCCTGCCCGGCTGGTATCTCAGTTATGCTCTTATATTACCGCACATAGGTAGGAAGGTAAGGAAACATAGCGACAAGGATTGTGGTGCTGGTAGTGACCAGGAACAGGAGGGAGAGTTATTGGAGCAATGCAGGGGGAGAGATGAGACAGCGTTGGTTGAAGGTGACAGTTAGATTTACTGCAGCTGGCAAACTAAGAGGGTCCTAAACATTAATCGCTTTTTACTCATGCCAGTCAGAGCTGTTTAAAAAAATGGCAATGAGATTATTTTGCCTCCATTCTTTTAAGAGTAGAACAGGGCTGACTACAAAATCACTCCAGAACTGAAACACACTCAGATTAAAACAGGACTCCAAAGATACACTCAAAGCTATACAAGAAGAGCGGAAAACCTCAAAATCCTTTAGTCATCTTGTTTCCCCCGAACTAGCGAGCTGTCAAGAGCGCTGCCAAGAACGCACCTTCAAGTGTTATAGGGCCATGACGATCTGTATCAGTGGCTGTGAGAACCGAACCAAAGGGCTGGTGGTGATTTGGGCTCATTAACTGGGACTCTTAAGAGCGCAGCCTTGTGAATATGACCTCTGAAAAGCAGCAAATGCCCCCTGGCCATGGCTAATGAAACTGGGGAGACAGCAGGCCTAATACAGCCTCTGCCAGAGCACGGCTGCCAATTTCTGGAGGAGCAGGATTTACCAAACTTAATGAGACCCCTGATAAATGGAGGCTTGCTTAATTGGGAGAAACGTCAGGGAACAGATTCACTTCAGGCAGGCTCCACTGCCCCATTGTGGCTGTGAAATGACCCAACGTTAGCTTTACACAGCTCCAGAGCTTGTTAAGAAACCAACAGCTAAAACTAAGGTGAGATCTGCCCCCCCCCCTTCCCCTTGCATCTCAGAGGGACAGAAAAAACATGAGTTGAACATACTTGCTCAAGTGAGAGATAACGTATTTGAAGACCTCATAGTTCTCCTTGGGAAATTTCTTCAGCACCTCTTTAAGTGCATGCAACTTCTGCTCTCTGTCATTGATCTCTGTTTAAAGGGGAAACAGACCAGAATTCACCATTTTACAAGGTGCAAACAGGCATTCATGATCTCCAACTATCCAAGCGCAAACTCCAAAAGCCTGCAACTGATGTGTAAGGAGTAAATGCAGGAACACAAATCCCACAAGCCCAACCACCATCGCCACCACCAACGGAACTCAACAGTCCTTTGTCTCCATCAAACCCAAAGAGCACAGAGGGTTTCATGGTAGAGGATCACAGCTGATTTGCAGGTCATTAAAATGATTTCTTTTTATTTTACCATGACCAGACCACATTCAGTTATGCCAAGTTGCATTTCTTCTGCAACAGTCTCCATTTGCAATTGTTATCTTCATATTAAGTTTGAACCAAGTTATTCATATTTGGGGGAGTTAAAATACAATGACGCTGAGGTTCCTTTTCCATGCCTCAGTTTATAACCAGCTCTATTAAACCACAAAGGTAGAAACATACATCTTTTTTTAAAAGAAAGAAATGAAAGATGAGATAATCAAGGTATTAGCCAAGGCCCACAGGGCTATTACTCATTCCTATTCTAAAGAGAGACTCTTTTAACATTAAACAGTTTGACAGGTCAATCTTTTTTAATGTGTTTTCCTTCAAGATCCAAATACTGGTAAGAAAATCTCTGCTTCCTGTTTGGTTTCCAGGTTTCCAATGCGGAATCATAACTATGTCAATTTCATACGCAGGTAGCAAACTTTCCTACAAAGGCCTTGGTTCTCTTATGGTATGCAAGCATCACAGGGGTAAATCTAACAGCTGGGCAATTTACTTGAAAAGAGAAGATTATTACTTTTATACACGTCACAATGACACAATAAGAAAGGGGCAAACACCATCTCTCAGAAATCCTCGGAATTATTTCTAAAGCAAAGGGCCCCAAACCTCACACTACTTCGACAGACTAAAGCAAGCTCAGTACAAAGTCCTTCTCAAACTCTGAACACGTCTGAAATGGATAGAAGAAACATTTCAGACCCAAGGCAGTGTCTTAGATTTGCACCAAACTGAGTTCTGCAGAAGTTGCTTTTCAAAGTATTTCTGTGACTCAAATGTGACTCTTTGGTCTTGTGGCTTTTTCTGCTCCATCTTTTTTTAAAAAAATCAGAAGAGTAGCTCTGTGTAAAACCTGATTTCACAAGAGAAATCTCTGGAGTGAGAAGCCATGAGGAATTGCCCAGCCTTTGCTTGTGTTAAATTCAAATGAGGGAAACATCTCTAGAATGCACATACGTATTATTGGTTTACTAATCTGGTGCTGTGGCTTGCTTTGATCAATTGCTGAATTTTGCACACTTTTTGCTCATTTTGTATCATGTGGGTTTTAACTGTATTTGTTAAACTGCTTGTTTATTCCTGCTTTTTTAATTACTGTATTT
Source organism: Podarcis raffonei (assembly GCF_027172205.1). Classification (NCBI taxonomy): domain Eukaryota; kingdom Metazoa; phylum Chordata; class Lepidosauria; order Squamata; family Lacertidae; genus Podarcis; species Podarcis raffonei. The sequence continues at coordinate 8,429,996 of NC_070609.1, read as the reverse complement.
GATGGTTCTACTGTGAAAACCACTCTGGGTTGGACACTTAATAGCTGAGCCAATTTGCTTCAAAGTGTGTCGTTAATTAACCGAGCATGCTCTAAAACAGAACCAAATAGGGTAGATATATCTGTTTTTGTCACGCGGAATCATCCAGTCAGAAGGCATCCATGTCATGGAAACTTATTCATATTTTTATAGCAAAATACAGTTATAGGCCACTATTTACACCAATGAACACATCCAGTAGAGACCTGTGACACATCTGCAACCTCAATCCATACAATGGGGAGAAGTTTCGCATTTCTCACTAGGTGTAAAAGGCCGTGTTTTAAGTGAACAAGTATCTCAATTTCTCCTCCACAAGTGCTACCACATGGGACTCTGTGCAACCAATTAATAGTTACTGCCCCCTAAACTAATTGCATCCAAAGGCCTGAAGTAAAATGTCACCCAGCAGTCATTCAGACCCACTCCTCTCTTTTAACAGCTACGCTCTCATCTTTGGGGCAGCCCCATGCAGTATTAGAAGCCATCTTGCTTTAACCTCCTTCCCCCCACCCCACCTCACTTTCCAAAAATATTTTGACCATGGCATCTCCTCTGCTGTAGACTGTGCAACAGGACTGTGCCAGGGCAGTTCAGCATTGCTGACCTTAACAATATTAGCAAATGCTTATATATGTGCTAAAAGGTTTAAATAACGTACATCCTGCTATTCCCAAGCATGTTCAAAGCAGGCTACCAAATGCCCCAGCAAGCTCATTTTATCATGTTATCAAAATGTGTCAAATGGTCTTGAAAAGACATTCGTCAGGCAGGCTATTTTTGGGGTGGGGTCAATTTTTTGAAATATCCCATTCATCTCAAAGGGGCACACACAGGAGAATTTATTAAGTGGATTAGCTCCACATTTCAGAGTTGTTGCCTTTCTGCTCTGAAGCCCTTCATGCAGTGTCTAAGATACAGCAACCACACCTCAGGTTTTAAATCAGTGCAAACCAGGGATGTGAAACCTGTGTCTTTCCAGATGTTGTTGCAATACAACTCCCATTGTCCCTGACCACTGGCCATGCTGGCTGCAGGGTCTGATGGGAGTCGGCGTCCCAACACATCTGGAGGGCCACCCCTTGTGTAAACAGATACATGACAAAAACCAAGCGACAACCATTTCTTCTTAAGACTGGTAAAAAAAAGGCAAGAAATCCAGAAGGTGCTGCTTCAGGCATTCACACACACAATGGAACTCTTCTCCATGCTATGTTATTTTCTCGCTCTAGATGTCGCCATGGCAAGGCTCACATCCATTCACTAAATCCCCTTAGGGAGAAAGCATTATTTTAAAAGGAAATGTTTTAAATAGCCCTGTCAGAAACAGTGAACTACAGTTCTTTGGGAGAAAATTTTTTTGGGGTCAAGTTTAAAGCCGATCCACTATCCCACTCCCCAGCATAATTTGTGCATGCAACTCAGAAAGAACCACAGCATTACACCTGATTTTGAAATAGGAACATGAAGGAGAAATTAGTTTTTAAATAGCACACTCACTGATGGCATCCGAGTGCAGCAGTCAAGAGTGGTTCTCCAAGGATTTTGTACTCACTGCACTGGGAGGTACAGAACTCAAAAGGAAATTCTGCAACTCCATCAGCCTACTTTCTTAAAATGTAGACCCTGAGTCTTTCTCCGCCCCCCCCCATCATCTGTGATCCCCCCTAAGGTGGTAGCCTATTAAGGATTGCCAATATTTTATCAACAAGTGCACCCCATATTATATCACAGTCTAAAGAATAGAAGACTGGTGAGCAAAAAGGATGGATTAATAGGACAGCAAGAGTCTTCAGAACCATTTCCTAACATAATTGCCATAAGCACCCATGATGTTGGCAACATCACAGAAGTGAAATAAGATGGAGAAATATGGAATTAAAAGCTGCGCACATGAGTCAGCAGTTATGAATATGGGTTCCCAAACAGAAAGAATGCCAAATCTGACGCTAAGTGAGAAATGTGGAGGAAGATTAAAAGGCTCTCTAATCCGGGAAAAACAAGGCTTTTCATCACCAACTGTTGTATACTCACTGTGGGCCTCCACCAGTTCATTCTGCATGTTGTAAGGTACCAAAGGGTCAGGCAGTTCTGAGAAAAAGCTCTTCATGGCTCCAGCTACGGCATTCACAGTGAAGTCCTTCTCTGCAAGGTCCAGATTATGATCTACAAGGAGCAAATTTAATGGTTACACCTTGCAAAGTGCTGCCACGGAGGTGCCCACATTTCTGAGATTTGTTACAAGTATCAGATCAATTAATTAATTAGGGAAAGAGGGTGGCCCTAGGTATTTACCAAGGGAATTATGTCAACTACTGTAGTACAGCAGAGGTACATTTATCTGTGTTCATAGGGTGCTGGTTAGGACTTGGGACTAGTGAGACATCTAGAACATCTAGCAACTGCATATTGAGTGCACACAAACTCAGATACCGTTGTGATCTTCAATGAGGGCACACCACTTAACATTTTAGATTTGTAACCAGCACTTATATGACTAGGAGAATCAACACAGAGACTTGCCTTTCTTCCACTGTTGTGCAGAGATCCAGAAATACACATGTGCATAGTTCTAAGATGCTTTGCTCTATCCCACATAAGAGAAAATGGACGAGACTTACCTTGATCAAACTGCCGCTGTAAACTTTCCATCTCAGACTTGTTTCCACTCACCCGATAGATACCTTCAGTACCCAACCCTGGTGAAAGAGAAAGAAATTGCGCTGGATCAAAAATGCAGACCTAAAGGTAACATTCAACAGAGAAGAAATGTGTTGAGGAATAGAATTTTTTTGCCTCGAGAAAATAAAATTGTGCAAATGCACCCCAGGCACATGAGGCCTCCCTCTTGCTGAAGAGTCCTGGCTATGTCTCGTGCCTGGTTGGAGACCACATGTACACCACCTTGGGTTCCATAATGGAAAAGAGGGCGGGGGATATAAACATAAGGAACAACTCAGATGGAGCACACAACACAGCTGATTTTTATTTTCTCTCAGTACAATAATTTGTTAAAAGGAAGGCACAGAGTTGCAGAAGTAATAGAACTCTACACACGATGTAAGGTAGAAGAAAAAAGAGCTAGAATTGTGGTCTGCAAGTATCTCCCTTTCTACTCCTCCCTCCACACACCCCAAGCAGCTCTAACATGTTATGACAACCACTTTCAAGAAAAACAAGACAAATACAATGAACAGAACTCTGTGCAAGAAAATCTAAAATTCTCCCATCTATTAGGGCCTCCTGAACCCAAAGGAATTGGGGAAAAGCCCTGTGGCCCTCAGCCCAATTTTAAAACTCTGCAAATGAGAAGTTCAGACCTCTGGCAAGAACAATCTGATCCTCCTGGGTAGGAAGAGGGGTGGGGGGGTGACCTCACCAATTTCCTGCCCCTGCCCCTTGTACCGCTGGCATGCAGCGCCTGACAATTACCCCCACAGGGAAAAAGAAGTTGCCCACTTGTTCTAAGATACAGTGAATTCAAGTGGTTAAGAATCCAAGCTTGCCTTTGGGGAAACCTCTCTCTCTCTCTCTGTCTCTCAACTCCAGATGTGTCCATCTCACAGGGCTGTTGAGGATCACATCAATATAAAAATCATTAAGAATTTTAAACCCTTTAACTATATAAATGCCAAGTCTTGCTATTACAATGCAGGCTGCAGGTTGTCGGGTCATTTTTAAGACATAAGTTATACGCCTTAATAGATATTCTTTTAAGTAAGTTGTTTGCTATTTTAAATGCTGCTCGCAGCATCTCTGAACTGCAAAATAAATCAAACTAGCATTACATCTACAAAGTAAATATAAAAAGGCCAAGGACACAAAAGGTGGTCCGTCTCACTAGAAGGGTGGCCTTCTTCAGTGAAAACCGTAAGATGGGAGAGGGAGCATGAATGTCTCAATTTAGTAATTGTTTTAATTGTCACATTCAGAGAAGCTCGTATTTGGTGAGATAAAGCAAAAGGCCAGGCTGAGACCCAGCCCAGGGATAGATTGATGGTAGGTGAATCTGGAGTGAAGAGGATTTATTCAGAGCACAGGTCATCAATCGCAGGGCTTAAAAGCTCTTAATTGCTACAGAGGCTGTCTGTATAGGGACCTCATTTCATAGAAAGCAATTCACCTCATCAGGGAGGGAAACTGGGTTAATGGGCCAGCCCAGAGGGCTGTATAATTCCAAGCCTGGAACAAAAGAGCCACTGTGCCCATGGATGGGGAGAGGGAAAGGAGCAGCTGCCACTGCTGCCATTTGTCTTCCCACTGCCTGGAATCCAAACAAACTTGTCAATGGACAATGCAGGATAGATTCAACACACAAAGTACCTGTTCTGCCTGCTCAGAAGCAGCCCTGACAGGCAAGGTGAGGTGGGTGCCTGAGCAGTGACATTTGAGTAGAACCATAGAATTCTGGAGTCGGAAGGGACCCCGAGGGTCATCTAGACCAACCCACTGCAATGCAGGAATTCTGCACCCACAGCCGTCCTCAGTGGGCTTGAACCACCAACACCCAGATGCACTGACCCACTGCACCACAGGAGGGTGCCATTAAGACAGCTGAATGGGAGACTCTGCAAAGGCTTGCGCAAGTGAACTTCTAGTGGGTTGTGCCATTCAGAAATTTCCTGCCTCAGGCATGACTATCTTTTGGGCCAGCTTCACTAAACCAAAATGCAACAGTGTTTCTCAAATCATTTCCCCCCTTCCCACTTAAGCTCCTAGACTTGAGCGTGGCCACACTGCACAGCAAAGGTGCCATCAACAGGAGCTCCTAGGCTCCTCCACGTTCGGTTGTGCGTCCCAAGACACATCACATATTGCTGCATTACTTGCAGCCGCTTTGTGGTTCCCTGTCATTAGGATGTCTCAGAGCGCACCATTAACGCCTCTCTGCGACAAAAGGGAGCTAGTTAAGCGACAGCCCACGCTGGTTGCTGGTTCCATTTTCCTACGTGGCGCCTGCCCCGCAGAAAATCAAAAGGCAAGTGTGTAAACTAGGAGGAGAAGAAAAGAGCCAGAAAGAGACATGAAGGGCTGCTTGAACACCCTAACGCAGTCATTAAGCCTCTGCAAGCTCTGCGCTCTAGTTAGCAAGCTTGACCCCAAATGCTCCCTGATGAGCCACACCGAACAAAGCTAGCCTCGTTTCTTTGGAGCGGACATGGGTGCTGCGGAATTACGCGGTACATGCCTGACTGATGCGCTACACAAAGCGATCAAAATGAGACACGAGAGCAATTTTTGTCCGTAAGAGTCAGGCTATGCGAAGGTGTACATAGCAAACAAAACACACCTTGGGGCAGAAAGGTCTGCAAGATGGCTTTACAATAAACACCCAATTAATGCTGCGTCCGTCTGCCCCCCCCTTCCTGGAATGTTAAGAGAGATTCTCACGGAGACGCAGTCGCTCTATTTCTTCTCTCCACGGATCAGTTGCACAGAGGCAGCAACAGCAAGACATCAATCACCCCTGAGTTGAGAGGAGAGGCATAAGCCAGAGACGGCTTACAAACCATACAGCAAACTGAGATCAACGCAAGACGATTGTAGAAGGCGCTCAACACACAGAAAGAAGCAGTGTTTAATAACAGGCTCAATATTTCCTGCAATCCACTTCCTTGTTTACGTTACAAAATCCTGTTTTACACCCACCCTGGTCACACGCAAAAGTATGCAGGATTCATACACTAACATGTGAGCTAATATAAGAGGCTTGTGTATGTGCCAAAACAAAGAAAGGAAGAATGAGCAGTGACTTTGCAGAACACAAGAAACAAAGGATGCTTGGCTGCCAGGTGTATTTGAGAACATCAAACCACACCAAGCCCAACTCAAAAGTAGGTCTAGCACATGCAAGCAGTTGAAATGGGAACTGCAGCCCTTGTTCCAATCTCTAGGGACCAAAATGACACATTTTGCAGGCAATCTGTGACCCAGTTTCTCAATCTTTTCCACTTTTACTTAGAAACAGGGAAATCTGAATGGGACCCAGTGGGGCAACAGCACCTGGGGAAAGGGTGAAATTTTGATAAGGGAAATGGCGTGGGGTTGTTAATCTTCTCCTTACCCTAACATCACTGCTCATTTCCACTTTGGAGCCCCATCATGCAGCTGCTTTTAAGAATGTGCCCTTTGGCTCTCACACAGCTTTCTGCTAGTACCGCTGCATTATTTTGAAAACAGTGCAAGTAAGCTAGGCTGCATGAAATGGAAGATGCTCAGAACTGCTATTTACCAAACAAGAGAAGGATATTAAATTAACTGCTAAATGCAGGAAAAAATAGATGCCAATATTGGGTTGGATCCAGACTTAGTCCCCTTGATGTCAATGGGTCTAACTCTAAGCATGACAAAGACCAGCCTTCATTTTTCATCAACTGCCTACTCCCGTCTGGGTGGAGTCAAATTATATATATATTGCACACGAATACATACCCACACAAGTACAAATTTGTCTGAATAGGGCTAACATGTCTGCCTTATCCCCTGATTCAGAGGTAACCTTTCTTCGCTAATGGCTTGTGACCTCTGGTCATTCATTGTCAGTAGCCTTCTGAACCAACGTTCCTAGCAATTTGAGATTCAATATTCCAGTTGCAGCCACCAACACTAACCTTCCTACCAGGATTTTCAGAAACTCAACTGAAAATAAACATCTCCCCCAAAGGATAGCAAAACAGTTTTGCAATTTTTGTTTGGCTATGAATAAACATAAATGTGGGGAAGATCAAATTTGTTATATGCAGAACAGGAAGAGGGTAAGAAGACTTGGAATGGTTGGAAAACTCTTATTCCTATGTTAAAATGACACTAGGTTCATAGCTGGGGGGAAATGCACCAGGCTGGATAAGGAGTAGATGACTAGATCTTCACTTTTGTATTTTCAGTATTTTAGAACTCAACTGGCAGCAGAAACCAAAGTCTCCAGGCCCACAAAAATCCCAGGAACACATTGCTACCTGTCACAGTAGCACTTCCAGATATAACAAATATAAATACTGAAGGCACTTCAGACTAACCAGAAGGTGTAAGGGCTGAGCGCTTGCCCGAAGTCCCTCAAGGGAGACAGAATTTCAGAGGCTGAGAAAAGTATCTGTGCTTTGGGGATTTCTCTACTAGCTTGGGAAAACCTAGATACACACTGTCACCATGGATCTCATTTTTCAAGGAGATGAGTCTTCTTAAACCATTTAACCACAACAGCAACAGATTTCTCCAAATACGAACTCCATGCTGTGTCTGTAGACTCTATAGTCATTTCCTTGCAACTATAGAAAACCTGGCATAATAAATTATAGCTAATGCTCTTGTAGATTCCCCAATGTTTCCTATGCAAACCCACACAACTTATTCATCAGGGATCTCCAAGGAAAAGCAACAGTCTTCTGTTGTGGAAGGGGCACATAAAGTGTGTTTCTTGGAACTGTAGGCACTTTCTTTCCATTATTCTTGATCAAATGGAGAATGAGACCTCAAAATCCACAATACCCAGTCTTGCTCAAGTTCTATTCCAACAAATCCAACTGCCAAGACATATAGCATGTAAGATCATGTTAGAGTAGGGGTGGGGGATGTCCAGCCAGGCCTTTCTATCTGGCCCTCAGGACTCTCCCCAGACCACACCTTCACCAGGTGCGTTCTATGCCCTCCTTGAGTGCTTCTTTCTGTCCGGAGCTTATCCTTCAACTGCAATGACTCTGTAGAATGAACGAAGTATAAAAAAAGAAAGAAGCCTTACCTGTTTACAAATGTCACCAAATAAAATCATATTTTGAAGGGATTCACCACCCATGTGACTGCACTGTCATATATTTAAGAAATAACCCTCAGGCAGAGATGAAATCAGAAGGATCAGTGCATTCTTATACCCCATGTGTAATTTTATAGTTGTACGCATCACACTTACTCCTGATTTTTTCTTTTTCTTTTGACTTTGTCATCAAAAGCTCCTTATGCTGAATTCATATTACTTTATTTATCTTTCTATTTGGGCCTATGTTTGTTGTTTAATAAAATTTCATTAAAACAAACAAATAAATGAAGGCTGCTCTACGTTAACCTTCCCTAACCTGGTACCCTCTGGATATTTTGGACTATGTCTCTCCTCATCCCTAATTTTTGCCCATGCTGGTTGGGGTTGATGGGAACTGTAGTCTCAAACATCTGGAGGTCACTAAGCTGCTCTAGGTCTCCTATCCCTCCTTCAATTCAAGCAGATTACACCCCACCCCCACCATAAAGTGTGCTTTATAAAGCTGGAGGGACCATGCAAAGCACTTCCCCTACAGCACAAGCTACTGAAATTAGAATGGAAGCACTCAAGTGCCCCAGGGCAGGCGCATAAGCTCTTGGACCCATCTATGGGGATCATTAAGACTTCATTACATTTTTAAAAATAAATTTCATAACAGCAAAGAGCAACCAAGATTATGGCGCTTTGGATATACTGAATGCAGACTCTTGAAGATTAAGATGGAAGATGGCAGGATCCCCATGGATGTGCTCTATGAGGAGTTGGCTTCAAGCACTAGGCCTGTTGGCAGACCAACTCTATGTTATGAAGTCTGCAAACATAACATGAAGGCTGGCAACACTAACTCTGCCAGATGGGTATCCCATGCAGTCGATCATAGTGCCTGGAGACAGTCAGGTTGCGTATCCACAACAGTGACCAGAGGATGAATGACCGCAGGGAGGAGCGCAAAGAGAAGAAATGCCATGGTGTAACTGTATCAGCAAAACTAGACACCTTCATCTGCCCCACCTGCAATAAAACACGTATCTCCTATGATATATCTCTACAGCCGCAGCAGGCGCTGTAACTCTCCAACGATTTGACTTATCCGCCAAAGGTGCACTCTTTCATTGCCTCCTGAGTTAGGTGTATGGCAACAACAACAACCTGTTTAAATCGAAGATCCAAGGTTCTGTGGTATAACCAACGGTTGCAACTTTATCTCAAATGACAACCACAGAATAAGCTCTCCCAACCTTCCGTGTTTCTGATGCTCTGAACTTCAAACCATTTATCTTCTGCCACAGCATAGCCAAGGGTTGTCTATGCTTCACACATTCTCAGATTAGATTCAATACTGAGAAAAGGTGTCAGACAAAGAGACAATTGCCCTACACCTTGCATCCTTCACTGGGTAACTGGCAATAGAAATCTCTGTAACAAGGAAGTGTGTCTTGCTGGCCGTAAGCCACTGGCTTTCACCACCACCAGACACGTTATCTATGTGGTCTGTTGTGACAGTCTTGATAGGCGCAGGCCCAAGGACCAGATGCTGCCGCTCTTCTAATTTATGGAGTCATTATGGACACAGCCAGCTGCACCATAACATTCGTAGGTTTGGGAGGAAAGGAAGGTGGAAATCTCACGCCACGCCTGAAGCATCACTTGAAGTAATTATTTCGTAGATTCTTTTGTGCCTCTTTTGACAGCAAAATGGGAATGGGAAGCACATGGAGATTGTGATTTAAGTTTGGAAATGGCACGTTAATATGCAGGAGGACAAAGAGGACTGGCACACTGGCCATTGACTGGTCATATATGGATCCCATAAAGTCAATCATGCCATTGTTTAGGTGGTAGCTCAACTATTTCATTGCGGCATGGTGTCCAAGGGCACAAGTGAAGGAAGCTTGCCCCTCAGCCCTGAAGCAGCTGAGGGAAAGTCAATGAGCACGGAAAGCTTCTTCTGTTGGCCACTTGCTGTAACTATAAAGGTAAAGGGACCCCTGACCATTAGGTCCAACGTGACCAACTCTGGGATTGCGGTGCTCATCTCGCTTTATTGGCCGAAGGAGCTGGCGTACAGCTTCCGGGTCATGTGGCCAGCATGACAAAGCCGCTTCTGGCGAACCAGAGCAGTGCACGGAAACGCCGTTTACCTTCCCGCCAGAGCGGTACTTATTTATCTACTTGCACTTTGACGTGCTTTCGAACTGCTAGGTTGGCAGGAGCAGGGACCGAGCAACGGGAGCATAGGCTTCTCCAAAAGGGGACAAAATTTTCTGCTTTAGATTTTGTTTATTAGTTTTGTATACTACCCTTGATCAATAAGCTCCAGAGTGGTTTACATCAATAAAAATATAAAACAAATATAATAGAATACAAACCAATTATAATAAGAATGATTCAATAACTCCAACAAAGAAAAGAAAAACAGCAGCAGTAAACTGTTCACCTGTATGCTGACTTTGGTGCTTCAGGATAAATGACAAAGATAAGAATTGTTCAGTGAAGCATCCACCTCTTTAGAAACCTTACCTAGCATTGTTCAAAAGTTGAATTTTATTGTTCCATTGTAACGGTTAATTTTTTTAAAATAATAATAAAGCATCAATGAGTAAATCACCTGTTGATGATTAAGGTATCTTTTTTGTTGTTCTAATAAAGTTAATTAGTTTCTAAGAATAACAAAGTAGGAAGGGCTCCCAGAATAAGCCTGTGTACCCAGCAGCCAATATAAACAATAATCACTCATCCCCACACATCTTCTTAAGCAATCCTGACAAGTGTTTATTGGAGTCACAGCCAGTAAATGATAGAGGGCACCTGCTGAGCATTTTATGTAACACACAGGCCATTTTTTGGCCCCCAGGGCCCTCAAAGCAACCTACAATAAAGGAATAAAGGATCTGGGGATTCCCATAACGGTGCTGGTGGGGGTTTGGTTCAAAAACCCAAGATTTTGGTTTTTCAGCAAGGCTTTTCAAAATATATATACTGTATGTAAAAGAATACATATCCCTTAATAAAAAGATCCATGTCATGGCATCTGTTTCTGCAAAAATGCATTCCAAGTAAATTACAACAGCATGCAGATATTTTGATGGGGCTTCATGAAGCTGCCAGCTCCTTTTCAACTTTCTGGTGACAAAGACTCCTCCTGATAGTTCTGCTGATGTGTAATGAATCAGCCATCAGAACTATGGTTTCTCTTGTCTCAACGTATCAAAGTACTTGGATAAAGCAAGACAAATGTCACTGGCTGGCAAAAAGCATAATTGCAAACACATAAAAAAGTAACTTCAGGAACGATAAGAGTCACTGGGGGACGTCGTCAACTTAGTAATTCCCTATTCCCAGCCAGCAAACAAGCAGGAAAGGCTTTCCAAGCCAAACCCCATTTTGAATTTACATTTTGATGATGCTCTGATGATTTCACAAATGCTCCCTCCCTGCAATACTCAGCATCTAGATGAGTAACTATTATGTACTGCACAAGCCCCTCACCATCACTATCCAGGATTCAAGGCAATTAACTAGGAGCCAATAACACTAGCAATTATATTGACTTATATGTATATTCCGCTTTTTGAGTCAAGATCGACTCCCAAAGGAGCTCATTATGTTTATATCCCACAATTCTTTGATAGGGCACAAGTCAATGTATATGGCTCTTCCCCGTAATCGCTCAAATTTCTTCTCACAGCCACTTTGTTAGGCCGAGATATTCTGGCTCAAAGTCACCCAGTGAGTTTAGTGGGCAAGCAGGGATAAGGAAGTAGGTTTCTGCAGTCCAACATTCCACAAGCCCTGTCACACTAACTCTCAAGAGCTTTACAATGAAAATCCACACAAAGCTTCTATCTACCATTCATTCACATTCTCTCTCACACACTTCATATATATAGGTTTTGACCTATAAAGCCTTAAACGGCTCAGGACCGCAGTACCTCAAGGACTGCCTCTTTCCATATGAACCTACCCGAACCCTGAGATCATCTTCTGAGGCCCTCCTTCGCATGCCTCCTCCGTGAGAGGTCGAGAAGGTGGCAACACAAGAACGGGGCCTTCTCTGCAGTGGCTCCCTGTCTGTGGAATGCTCTCCTCAGAGAAGTTTGCCTGGCGCCTTCATTATACACCTTTAGGTGCCTGACAAAAACATTCCTTTTTAACCAGGTCTTTGGTTGATCTGATTTACATCCTATGCCCTTTTAAAATGTGGGGTTTTTTTGCGGAGGGTGGTTGTTATTGGGTTGTTGTTTTTATGTTGATTATGTATTTTGTGATCAATGATTCTTCAACATCAACTTTGTTGGACTGGTCATGTTGTGCAGATGCCTGATTATCGTATTCCGAATTTAAAAATGGAAAGCGTAATGCTGGTGGTCAACGAAAGTGGTTTAAAGACTGTCTCAAGGCAAATCTAAAAAAATGAAGTATAAACACCGACAACTGGGAAACACAGGCCTGTGAGTGCTCCAGTTGGAGAACAGCCTTTACCCAAGGTGTCATGGACTTTGAAGACACTCAAACTCAGAACGCAAGGGAGAAACGTGCTAAGAGGAAGGCACAGTTTGGCAAATCCACACCGTGATCAACTCCCGCCCGGGAACCAATGTCCCCACTGTGGAAGGATGTGTGGATCCAGAATTGGCCTCCACAGTCACTGACGGACTCATTGTTAAAATCGTGTTTATCCTATGCCCTTTTAAAATGTGGGTTTTTTTGAGGGGGGGCTATTGGGTTGTTGTTTTTATTTTTATTAGGTATTTTGTGGTTTTATATTTTGATTTTATTCTGTGAACCACACTGAGACCCCCGTATATAGGGCAGTATATAAATTCAATGAAGAAGAGGAAGAGGAAGAGGAAAAGGATGTCTTTCTCTTGGGGCTGTGTATGGCAGTCTCTTCTAGCCCCTCGCAGTTCCAGGACCATCTTCCAAAGGAGATGCAGGTTGACTCAGTGGCTGGTGGAAAGCAAAGATGGCAACTCACAGACATAGCCCAACAGTTTATTGCTATCTTGTTTATAAACAGCTAGTCCTACTGTTTAAATTCATGCTAGTGTTAGAGCAAATAGGTAGTTAAACTCTCACTCACTCTCTCTCTCTCTCTCTCTCTCTCTCTCTCTCTCTCTCTCTACTGAGCTCTCCTGTAAAAGAGCTAATTGATCCTTTACCTGGAAATATTCCTGCTAATTTTCTTCTCAAGAAATGGGATACAAACAAACATGAACAGTCCTAAAGGACCCTTTCCCCTCTCTGTCTCAGGCTAACATTAAAACCCAAGGAAAGAGATGCAGAAGGAAAAACACACACAAGATTATGCATTATTTACACATTCTGCTCAATGAACTTCAGGTCAACTAACAAATTTATGTTTCAGATGAGACATCCTAGCCAATAGGTGTAAATTTAAAATGTGTTCTAATCAGATCAAGTATTACTTGTACACTAAAGAAAAAGCAGGTTGTAGATATTAGAAATGTCAAAGTTGAAAAATGTATAAATCACATTTGAGTGGACCAGCTGCAAGACTGATATTGCACCAAGTTCGAGACAGACTTGCTATTCAGTCTTACTCAGATGTAGACAGTGCAGAAATCTACAAGCTACACATAAATTTGGAATTATTCAATTTCAACACTGTTTTAAATTAAAATCAACTACAAATGAGGCCACCAGTGGCATGGAAGAAAGCCATTTTGGTGTCATTATTCGCAACATATTCATCATACTCTTATTAAACATGGTTAAGTAGAACATTTAATTGCTGGATGGTGATCACCCGTCAGCCGTGGTCAGAATCAGGAATGATGAAGCCAAGTTAATTATTACTGTGGCTTGCACACCTTGGAAATTTGGAACATTATGCTCACATTTTACATTGCCAGTTTTTAATGAAATAACTATGGGGTACTGGTGTTTAACTTAACCATGTTTTCATCCAACACTGTTAGACAACATCCACCATTGTTGAAGTAAATCCTTTGAAATGCAATGTCCCAAAATTAAAGACCAACCCTGAGGGATCAATCCAAGGATCTCTCTAGTTCAGCATCCTGCTTCACACAGAGGCCAAGCAAATGTCTGCTTAATTGCTAAAGGCAACCAACACAGTATTTGGCTACATAACGTATTTGGCTAAAATAAATTCTGGATTTTTACTGTTTCATTTTTTGGTAAACTGCTTTCAGCTTTGGGGACTTCTGGGTTAGCGCCATCGACTAATGGCGGATTCCCTCTGAGCTCCGGAGGGAATCAGCTCCGCAGGATCGGGTCTTGCCGCTGCGGCGACGCAGGGACCCTCAAAAATCACAGGCGGTGAAGCCTGTGAACCTGGTGACTCGGCGGGCACCATTTGCGCCCCCCCCGACCTGCGAAGGAGCCTTTTTAAAGGCTTCGGAACGGGGGACGGGGTGGGCGGCGCGGTGCTGAGTGTCGACTGCTTCTCCTGCGGAGTGAAGCCGCATTGCCATGGTTGGAGAGCGCTGACTTCTTGTGAACAATTGGATTCTAAAAGTAACAACCCGTGAGTACTACGGAAATTGGAATTGTAAAGAAAAGTTTTTTAAGAATTAGGCACGATCGGGGAAGGTGTAAAAAGGAAGTCTGCCTCCCCGTCTTGTAAACAAGTTAAAGCAAGGACCTGCTAACTAAGGTCGAGAGAACCTCTTTTTCCTTCTTTGGTAAAAGACTTTAATTTCACGGTTTGGCAGTATAAGAAATCTTGCTGGAGGATAAAGAACTAATTTTGGGAGCTGAAGTGCCACCCTCCCGGACCCGGGAGTGTTCCGCGAGAGAGCCTGTTGATGAGGTACTAAAGAGTTTGACAGCTGTCAAATTAGCTGTCAAGACGGTAAAAGAGAACTTTGTTTCTGCTGCTTCTGCTGGTTATATCTGTTACAATTTTGTTACAATTTGTTGAAAACAAGGAAGAACTGATACAAACTAACTGGATTTTTGGATTTGAACTGGAATGAATATTAAGAAACCAAAATCCCTCTAGAGGGGGTTTTGGGACATTACAAGAATGGCTGGAGGAGGGAAAATCCAGGCTGAATTGGACAGAGTCTTTGTTCTCTTGGGAAAGCTACAAGGCCAAATTGATGTTTTGGCTATAAATGTTACAACTCTGGACTCAACTGTAAACAATATTATTGAATTTGATAAGGATTTGAATCAGGAAGTTCATTCAACTGAACAAAAAGAGAAACTTGACAACTTTGAGAATTTGGATAAGGAGACATATGTTGTCCCTGAAGAAAAGGAAGGAGGAGCTGTAATTTTGCAGATGATGAAGGAGGACTTGAGGCCTGACATGATGGTAATGAAGGAAAATAAGAACTTGATGTGGAAAATCTGGCCTGAATTGGAGATTGAAAAAAGGAGAGATCTCCTTATGTGGAGATCTGAAGACCTAAGGATTATAAATTTGCTTAAGGTGGAAGTTGGAGCCTTGGGGACATTTGGACTTGAAAGGAGTAAGAAACAAGATTTGGGCTCCACTTTTAAGTATGGAGGACTGGTTGGAAGAAACATGGATCCCGTAGGGCCAGAGCTTCTCCGAGATTTGGTGTTCAATTTTAAGGACTATCAAAAAAACCGGCAGAGAGGAATTGAGAGAGAATTAAGAGCCTCGGATGTGAGATCTCCAGGCTAATACTAGATTAAGACTGATGGACATTTGTTGGGGACTGAAACCGGGAAAGGGGGGGTGGGGTTTGGGAATCCAAAGGGTACATAATTATAATGTGTTCTGTTATTATTTTGTTTTTGTAATGTGTATGAAAATTGGGAAATTCGTGGAAGGGAATTTGGGTCGACTTTAGAAAGAATGTTTTAAGAATGTGTATTGATGTATAAGTATTGATGTTTAAGTTTGGATAAGGTAAAATTGGTTTTTTAAAATGAACTAAATTAAATGAAAATAAGGTTAGCAAAAATAAATTGAGGAAATAGATGAAAGAGAAAAAGTAAAATAATAATATGTTAAACTAAGTATAGAAATAGGTTAAAAAATATGGATAAGGATTTGCTGAATTAACAATTTGAACTGGAATACAAGAAAGGGAGGTATGAGGAGGTCAGGGAAATATGTTATTGGAAAATAGGTATCGTGAACTTTATGTGTTTTTAATCTTTTTTGCTTTTTCCTTTTTGATTCGTTTTTTATTGTATTAAATTTGAAAATCTTAATAAATATTTTTTTTAAAAAAAAACTGCTTTCAGCTTTGTTCTTGTTTTTTTAACAACCAAGCAGTGTAAAAATTTTATGAATCAAACAAATGAACATGCTGACCTGGCATATTTCGGCTTCCTATATTTCCTAAATCATCAAGCTATCAGTTGTCAAATTGCTTCAGACAGTGATCCTAGTCCACTACAATCCCAAGTACCCATGAAGGTCCAAGGCATCTCTATGGAAATAGCATTCCTGTTGCCCCAAACATTCCAGATAATCAATGGATGCTCAAAGCATACATTTGAAGCTCACACCGTATGTCATTTCTATGTGAAATGGCAGTCAGCCCTTTTGACTGAGGCCTCTCCCCAGAGTTTGCACATGCAGAAGGCAGTTTGTGTAGGCAGTCTTTCCCATCACCTCTTCCCTGTGATAATAATAATAATAATAATAATAATAATAATAATAATAATAATAATTTTTTATTTATACCCCGTCCTCCCCAGCCAAGACCGGGCTCAGGGCAGCTAACCACCAATAATAAAAACAAGTTGATTAAAATACAATTTAAAAGATTAAGGTACAACATTAAAACATTAGGGTGCAATCTCTTCATAGGAGGAGAAAGGAAAAAGAGGGGGAGGGAATCAAACTGATTCCAAGCCAAAGGGCCAGGTGGAACAGCTCTGTCTTACAGGCCCTGCGAAAAGAAATCAGATCCCGCAGGGCCCTGGTCTCATGAGGCAGAGCGTTCCACCAGGCCGGGGCCAGTGTTGAAAAGGCCCTGCCTCTGGTTGAGGCTAATCTAACTTCCTTAGGGCCCAGGACCACTAGGGTGTTGCTATATATGGACCTTAAGGTCCTCCGTGGGGCATACCAGGAGAGGCGGTCCCGTAGGTACGAGGGTCCTAGGCCGTGAAGGGCTATAAAGGTCAAAACCAGCACCTTAAATCTGACCCTTTACTCCACTGGGAGCCAATGCAGCTGGAAAAGCACTGGGTGAATATGCTCCCATGGCAGAGACCCTGTGAGGAGCCTCGCTGCAGCATTCTGCACCCGCTGGAGTTTCTGGGACAGCTTTAAGGGCAGCCCCGCTTAGAGCAAATTACAGTAGTCAAGCCTGTAATGCCTGCCTGATGCAGTTTTATGCAGGGCTCTTCTGCCCAATTTCAGGCAATTTCCACACTGCACTGCCGTTTCATGGAGCATAGCCTATGCTGTTCAGGAACCCCCACCCCTTGGGGGGGGCTTGGGGGGGCAAAAACCTGGTTGTGCAAACTTCCTTCTGCCTATACAATGATTGGGTATAAACCATTATCTTGTTTTCTTCAACAGACTCATGTGTGATTAGCTTTGAGTTTATGTTTACTAATTTGTAATTTCACATTGAAAAATAGGAGATACACATATAGATGTACACACACATATGGGGGGTTGGGTTGGGCTGAGACTGAAAAAACAGGTTCAGACACTAGTTCTTAGTTACAACATTTAGCAGGTGATGGAGCAGAATCTAAGCCTTCTTGAGCTAAGCCAGGCTTCCTCAACCTCAGCCCTCCAGATGTTTTTGGCCTACAACTCCCATGATTCCTAGCTAGCAGGACCAGTGGTCGGGGATGATGGAAATTGTAGTCTCAAGACATCTGGAGGGCCGAGGTTGAGGAAGCCTGATCTAAGCCTTTGTTGTCTCAGTGACGGCAGTTATTGACTGGAAGGAGGAGGCTTTCTCACATAAAATTACTCACATAATCAGCAAACAACCAGAATCACGGTTGTTTGGACCACGTTGTCAGTTTCAATATGAAAAGGACCCACTTTCAAGTTCTACATGTTATAAATTAAAACTTAACCAAAAAAAAAGAGCTAGGAGGCTTTACCCAAGAAAGGACTAGACCAAAATAATTTAGGAAAGGAAGAGTCCTGGCCCAGAACAAACAAAATAGGGTCATCTTCAAATCATAGTCCACAAAGGTGCCACCAGGAACTCCCCCTCCCATGGTTTGCTTTAACCATGGTTTAGCATTACACCAGCTTTGGCATAAACATAGCTACAGATAACAAAGACTGCTCTAAGAACCATAGTTTGCAAGCCCGATTCAAACCATTGTTTTGAGTACAATCCTGGTTAGCTTCAACTGTGTTTCTGCCAAAGCCAACATAACAATAATCAAATGACAAAAGGGAGACTGTAAATTGCCTGTGAGGGGGAGAAGGGAGATGGTGCATGCGCTTACAGCATTGCAAGCCACATTTTTAGTAGTCCCAAGCCATTCATTTCTGGCACTACAAATAAGACCTATTTTTAGCTGTTTTTAATAGTTTCCCACTCTACAGGTAGAGATTGCCTTGAAATACACCTTACTGTTTTCTTTGTTTAACCCAGCCTAAATTGACCATGTTGGATAATGGCTATTACATTAAGTAGCACTAAATGGAGCCAACAGCAAGCTTAATTCATTTCCAACACACACCAAGGAAACACTAACAGTCTGCAATATTACTTACCATTTCATCCATTTACAAGATGGGGTGGATGAAGATTAATCCTGGCTTAAGAACTAAAACAGATTCTGGCTACATTAAACTAGAGTGAGACTAGAGATGCTAAACTGGCACGGGGAAATCATTTGTCAACAGTACTGGTGGAACATCTGGACTGTACATCAGGGAAGAGGCCATAGATCAATAGTGAAGTACACGCTCTGCTTGCAGAAGATCCCCACATCTCCAATTAAAATGTCTCATACAGGGAAAACCAAGGAGGGCGCTGCCAGATAACATGCACAATAAGTGCCCAAGTTTCCTATTTTCTGCTTTTAAATCCACTTAAAGCAATCAATCAACTCGACTAAAACAGAACTTCTATCTATTACAAGGATCAGGTACAACATCTGTAGGGTTTCATCAAGACTGATTTTGAGGTGTTATGAAACTTATTACTTAACCTTTGAGCAGAGACAGGTGAGCGTCTTCCACCCACCCATCTCCTTCCCCAAAGTGAAGCACTTTGGGTTGGATCAAAGACAAGGGAATCTGTTTCACCCAAAGTCCATTTTCACTAACCGTTTTCCAAGCCCATAAGAATGGAGATGCCATTCACTGATTTGTGTACAAGACTACATCTTGGAAAAACTACCTCCAGTAGGGGACTCTTCCATACTCAAGGATCTCATGCAGTGAGTGGGCTTTATCTCCCTCCACCACCATCGGTGTGGGGGTGTGCAGGCAGCCTTTTAATATAATCTTATTGCTATCATTGGAGAAAGGCAACCAGAAAGACTGGGTGGAGTGCAAACAACAACCCACTGCTTTTCAGCCTCCTGCTCCAAGGCCTTCAATTCCAGGTTGCTATTTGCCCCTGTGCTTTGAGCTATTATGGGTCTAACAATGTGGGTGGTCAGAGAAGAATCTGGGAGCTTCTAGTACTTACCTCTCCTTTGAAGTGAGCATTACACCAAGTTCCTTTTTGGGCCTGAATCTGAAGGACTTCCCCAGTTATCTCTAGAAGCAAGAGATTCATCAACTACAGTGGTACCTCGGGTTACATACACTTCAGGTTACATACGCTTCAGGTTACAGACTCCACTAATCCAGAAATATTACCTCGGGTTAAGAACTTTGCTTCAGGATGAGAACAGAAATCGTGCAGCGGCGGTGCAGCGGCAGCAGGAGGCCCCATTAACTAAAATGGTGCTTCAGGTTAAGAACAGTTTCAGGTTAAGAACAGACCTCCAGAATGAATTAAGTTCTTAACCCGAGGTAGCACTGTACTGACTTCCTTCCTTTCCTAAAGTTCCTGCAGAAATCTCTTAAAGAATCCAGGCTACACATGAGCTTGCAAAAGTTATCATGATGTTGTAATTCAGCCACTTCCTTGCCCATCCATTTGGCTAGTGTGATTGCTGGCCAAGGCAAGTGTTACACAGCAGACTGGGAACCTCTAGGAATATCCCAGTTTAAAAACAATCTTTCTTGGACAGCTGGAGTTAGTTATTTGAACACGGCCAAAGAAATAGCTCAATTACTCTAACCAGTTACTGCTTGAACAGACTCTTGGAATCAGAGCAATTCGCAATAAATTCTGGTCAAATAGGCCCCAGACAGAAATCTCAAAACACACACTCAAATACAGAACTAATTTTCCAGCTGAAAGCCTTACACAGGTATTTAGCCTAACAAGTGGGACATTCAACAAAATGTTTCAGTGTAGAACACTCCTGTTAAGGATTTAACCCAGTCAGCCATACCATTTTCCAGTAGAGTTGGTCGCATTCCCTTCTCAGCACCCCCAGATCTTCCATCTCCCACAACTGTTAGCATTTCAAACCCATTTAGCACCCCCAATCCCTTGGGTGTTTCTATGCAAACCTCAGGTTCTGTCCTGTCGAGACCCCTCCCCATCACGTTGGTTATTGCTACAAGGATCCACTTGAGTTCAATAAGAATATATAGGATTGCTATGACCATGAAACAATCTACAGTGGTGCCCCGCAAGACGAATGCCTCGCAAGACGGAAAACCCGCTAGACGAAAGGGTTTTCCGTTTTGGAGGTGCTTCGCAAAACGAATTTCCTATGGGCTTGCTTCGCAAGACGAAAATGTCTTGCGAGTTCCTGCGGGGGTTTTTTCCTCCCCCCCCCCTTTTCCCAAGCCGCTAAGCCGCTTATCAGCTGATCCGCTAAGCCGCTTAACAGCTGATCCGCTAAGCCGCTTATCAGCTGATCCGCTAATAGCGCTAAGCCGCTAATGGGCTTGCTTTGCAAGACGAAAAAACCGCAAGACGAATCGCGGAACGGATTCTTTTCGTCTTGCGAGGCACCACTGTAATTCAAAATGGGCCTTGATAACCCTTGGACAGTGAGCCAATTATCTGTCTTCACTTGAAAGTCTTCATCTATAGCCTAAATTATGCTGTCTGGTTACTTATCTGCCTACTCGTGCACATTCTTTCAGCTGGTGGCTGTGGAAATGGAAACCATCTGCTCAGTTCCCTCCTTCCATTTCCTATCAACTGTCCAAAACCATGTTTGCAGAAGTCTGATGGTGCTATTTTTGTGACTGGGCTTTTCTGTTTGTCTTTTGAGACCTGCACTTTTCATTATGGAAGTCACAGGGCCAATACTTCGCTGGTCTACAGCCGAATTGCCAAACTTTGTGCCAGTAGAAGCATTTGGAATTTCGAGAAAGTCCTGTGAATGCTAGGCACAAAATGGCTTGGGGCGGGGGGACATGACCCAATGGTTGCTACAAATAAAAGCAGAAAAAGAGGCAGGACAAAAGAAGGCTGTGGACATATCCCACCCCCTAAAACAAGCCGTCAATGTGGGAAAAGGCACCGACATCAGCCACTACCACAGCGATAAAGTTATTTACATCTCCCCTCTGTTCAGAATGGATGGAAGGGCAGGGATTCAATCCTGCCATCCAATGCCATGTGGGCATGTTTAATGGGGCATGTTCAATGTAGGAGAGGCTGAGCCAGTTCAAGTAAGAACTGAGCAACGGGGGGGGGGGACCTGTATCTGGTGCATTGTATATTTCGGAGGGGATATTTATTGAGACCTTTTGCAAGTGTCATGGCAGGTACTGGAAACCACAGAGCATTGGTGGCTACTGCTCTAAAGGTATCCCAGGTCACGAAGAAGACCTCGCTAAGTGGAATGGAAAGTTGCTTATCCTCAAATGCATGCTACTGTGGTAATAAATTTTAATATTCCCAGGCATTTTAGTTTTCCAAACATAAATTTTTAAAATGGTTCTTTTTTTGGCCGTTTCTCTCCCTTACTATCATTCTTTAATAGGGTTTTATATATTTATATATATTATTTTATATACAGTATTGATAATCACCTTGAGTTTTTTATATTTTTTTAAAGGCGGGGTAGAAATAGTAAAGGTAAAGGGACCCCTGACCATTAGGTCCAGTCGTGGCCGACTCTGGGGTTGCGGCGCTCATCTCGCTTTATTGGCTGAGGGAGCAGTCATACAGCTTCCAGGTCATGTGGCCAGCGTGACTAAGCCGCTTCTGGCGAACCAGAGCAGCGCACGGAAACGCCGTTTACCTTCCCACCAGAGTGGTACCTATTTATCTACTTGCACTTACCGTGCTTTCGAACTGCTAGGAGCTGAGACCAAGCAACGGGGGCTCACCCCGCCACGGGGATTCGAACCACCTACCTTCTGATCGGCAAGTCCTAGGCTCTGTGGTTTAACCCACAGCACCAACACTAAAAATAAATGCCAATTTTTAGACATATCATATAGTGCAACATGATTGTAATACACTGATTAAAGGGGTTTATATTGTTAAGGAGTGGTGCAGGTTTTCTTTTAGGGAAGAGAGTTCAGGGGCAGACTAGCCAAGCTTAGCAAAATACCCACTCCCCAGTGAAAAAACAATTCTTGGCTCAGGATTTTTTTGACATGTGATTGTCAATACATTTACATTGATTTGTGACATATCTGAAGACATGCCTGTTCGTCCAAGGAGAGTCTACTATTATTATTAATAATAGTTACTGTGTTTGTTTGGTGGGTTTTTTTACTGATTTTACTGCATTTATTGTGCTTTATTATTATTGTGAACTGCTTTGGTATTTCTCTCTGTAAATGAAAAGCAGCAGAGAAATGTTCTAATAAATAAAAGGCAACCGCTCAAAAGAGAGAGAAGCTGTTATGTGCAGAATGCTTTCTGCAGCAGACACAAGAAGTCAAATATGCATTCAACATTAAGTCAAATGTGCTCAGTGAAGCTTCACGGAACAAATCAGCCACACAAATTTCATCAGCGGGGGAAAAAGAAGCCCACCAAATGCTACACTGTGAGGCGCCCGCCACTATAGTGTCAGCAGTTGGCGTGAGTAGCAGGAAAAGGGTTTTCCACTGTCCTTGAAGTTGAAGGCAGTGTCAAAACACTGTTGCCTGAAGGAGGTGTAGCAGCCAGGAGAGGGAGGATTGGGGTGCTGATCAGGTGGGAAAGACCTCTGTGACTGGTCACATGGTCAGAAGAATACCAGGGAGCTCCCACCACCATACAAAGGAGACCAAGTATGGGGACATGGGGGGGGGGGACATTAAGAACAGAAGGAGGACCTTTGTTGTTGAATCAACTCCTGCTAGAAATTGGACAGATTTGTTGCATTTTTTGACATCAATTGAGATTTGACTTTCCAGATATTTGTATGCTTTGTCAAACTGACTTTCATTCTTGTGTTTTGTGTAAATTCGTTTTCTGTTTTGCTGTTAGCGACCCTGCGTTTCCCTCGAGGACGAAATGTGGGATATGGGCAATAAATCTGACCCTCAAAGCGGAACCTGCCTACACATTTTCACCACCGCTACCTCATCACAAAACACTTAAAAGGGGTGCCTGGGGTTTCTAGAATGAAGTTGAGATTCCTATAATTCTTTTTAAAACCTCTTGAGAACAGCATAAAGACATTCTTAAGCTATTAGGTAATAAAGTACCTGTCCCAGCACCTTCCACAGAGCTTTCCACGTACACACAGCTGTTCAAGTATCAAACTCTGCAGCTGTGGATCTACAGGGTCCAACCAGAGCTTCACAAGCATTATATTACACTCATTCATGATGTACTGAAACAAGAACACAGTCCCAAGATCTTAGCTACTCATGTGAAGACCAGACCCCGACTTACTCAAACTCGCCTGATGCAAGCTAAGGAAAAGCAAGAGCATATAGTTGGAACCCATGAGCTAGCTAGCTTCCTTCCTTCCTTCCTTCCTTCCTTCCTTCCTTCCTTCCTTCCTTCCTTCTGAGAACCAGACAACTTCTCACAGCCATAGCAAACTGCATTAGAAATTTTGCTTCAAAATCAATAAGGTGCTTTGCCATGTGGCACAGACGACTGATGTTCAGAGACAGAAGTCGAAAGTCCTCTAGGCACATGAAACTGATTGCACAGCTGTTTGGATATGGGCTCATGTGTGTTGCTGGGAAGCACCCTAAGAGATACTGAAGTTCATGATTAGGAGTAATACAGTGATACCTTCGGTTGTGCACAGGATCTGTTCCAGAGCTCCAATCAGATCCCGAGAAATTTGCAACCAGAGGTGCCTGTTCTGCGCATGCGCACTGTGCGGTAGAACGCTTCTGCACATGTGTGGTGAAACCTGGAAAAATACTTCCAGGTTTGCCGCGTTCGCATCCTGAAGGATACGCAGCGTATCCAGAGGTACCACTGTACTCTCAAATTACTACACTGTTTTTAGAATACAGTACATGTTGATAATGTTAGCACCGTAACTTCTCCACTAGTTTTGCCTTAGTGCTCCCACTCTGAGAATGTGGTCGCTGGAAGGGAATGCAGCCCTCTGCTGTAAAGGGTACCCCACCCATCTTAAGACAGAGAACCTTGCAAAACGTCTCTTGGTAACAAATGCTAAGCAGGTAATAACTTTGCTTGAAATACAGAAAACAATTTAGAAATTTACTTTTCATATATTAGCACACATTCAGAATGTTGCATCAAAAGATTTGGACTGAGTTAGTGTGGGCCATTTCGTTCATACACACAGACCTGGTGCTGCCTTAAGTTTTGAATGCCAGAAGACTGCATTGAAGAATAATTTTATGCTGCTTGGCAATTCCTGCTTTTTCTAAACCAGCATCCCTTTCTCTGTTTATCTGCAGTACTCAGTTACGGTGCTAACATTATCAACATGTACTGTATTCTAAAAAGAGTGTAGTAATTTGTAAAATTTGACCAGAATCTGCTCAAATATGCCATGCTATTTACAAAAAATAAAAAATAAAAGAGCACATGCTATTTACAAAAAATAAAAAAAAATAGATGAGGGTAATTCTGATTCATATGGAAGTATCTTAAATACACAGGGTTTGTAGAATTGCATTTGCAGGGATGTGCAGCCTGCGGCCCTCTGGATGTTTCTGGACTACAACTCCCATCATCCCTGATTACTGGCTACGCTGGTTGGGCTGATGGGAGTTGTAGTCCAGAAACATCTGGAGGGGTGCAAGTTGTGCACCCCGGATTATCCAAACATAAAATTCCAGTCTACAGAAAATGTTGGTTACAAATGTACAGAAAGGAGGAAAATCTTGCAGTGACTCAGGCTAAATTTGCGACCTGTCTTTCAGTTATTAAATTTCAAGGAAAACCTGTTAGTGAGAAAACAGGAAGTTAGGACGGTGATCCAATTTCAAAACCGTTGCTTCCTTGGGACCTTAGATTTTATGCCCAGCGATACTTTACCACTGGGGACCAGTAGCCATTCTTGATTATTCTCTCCATTCAGAACTTTTCCTTAGCACTGCTACATGCCCCAAGGCAGCTAACCATGTCTGAGAATAAATCAAGTTTCCCTGAGAATAAATTGGGTTCAGAGGCTCCGCTGCCAATCTGCTTTCTAAAGGTCTATCGATCTGCAGGGAGAAATGTTTTTCAAAAGAGAGACTTCCACAGGTATAGAAAATTAAAAGTGATAAATTCATGCGCTCACTCAAAAGCCTTCACCTGTTTTACCAAACCAGTGTGGCCAAGAAAAAGGCATCTCAACTACCAATATATAAAATTTTAAAAGCCCAACTTTTCAGCCACAACAGAAAATAACAGAGGATAAAATGAGAACCATAAACGACTCACACAATCTGATATAAAGCAGCCATTTATCTGCAACTTCAGGTTTTAACTTCCGCTGTGAAATGCCTGTTTCTGGTGGGGAGAGATGCTCTGTATCTTTTGCCAGTGACATCTTGATGGACTGAAGCCTGCACACTAAAATAAATGATTCTATGTGCTGTAATGCTGCCCTAACAAGAATGCCTGCTGATGCTTCATCCCCACAAAAACTTCTAGGTTATTAGTCATGATCAAGAATATCAGCAACTTTGCTTGTAGCTTGGTGGGTTAACAAAGCAGAACTCCAACCGCCGAGGAATGAACTGTTTCAACAAGTGACCACATGAAGCCACAAGCGAATGCCACTCATACCACAATGTGAAACCACAGCCAAGACCCCTCCTTATAAGGAGGAAGTGGGGGACTCAGGCTGGAAGGCTAAGGGAGCAGTTTAGTCCACACAGTAGCTAACAAGACTCTTCTCATTTTTGCTGTGATTGAGAGAGCACATCTTTCACTTAAAAAGTATACTTTGCAGTTTTAGCCCCAAGGTTCACAGAGCATTCATCCTAGGGGGACACACATACGCAAGGATTTCTTTTAAGCCTCCAAGATCAACCTGGAAAATAATTAAATATTAAAACAGTCCACAGATGTTATCCAATTTCACCTACCATTGCTTCCAGGTATAAAAATAATCCATATTCTGTTTGAGCTTCCACAGTCAGGCACATTATGTCAATTATTGATGCAGCAAAGAGGTGAGCTGATGAGGAGCGACGTTTGGAAGACTATCACTTAGATGAGGTAGGTTTTTAAACTAGTGAATTAGGTTTAAGCCATCACTGAAAACTAGGATTCCACTGGACTCATGATACCGGTTCAATAAGCTTACGTATTATTGATATCATAATTTATGCTCCTCCAAGGAACTTAGAGCAATGTATTCATTTCTCTCCACCCACCTATCAATCTCTTTACTATAACCATTTGAAGTAGGTTAAGCAGAGAGTTCGTGACTAGCCCAAGGTCTCCCAGTGAGTTTCATGGCTGAAAAGGAAACTGAAGCTAGGCTCCCTGATGCAAACCCAACATTTTAACCGCTGTGCCATTTAGTTTAGTGGTTTTCACTCTGTGTTCTGGATAACTCTAAGGCTTCATACTGTCTTATTAGGGTTTTCTCAGGTGGAAAATCAGCAATGGTAGACAGGATTCCCTGAAAAGCAGCTTGTGCATCACTGCTGATCTTCTCTCTACAACATGTAGCTGTAGGAGAATATGAGGTGTGTTCTGGATCACATTCATGCACAATGATGGCAAAACCCCACTGGAACAAAAAGCAAGCCCAGATAATGGCCTAGAATCCCCTGCAAAAGCAAACAAATTGATCTGAAGGATTCCCTTAGTACAGTGGTTTTCAACCAGTGTGCCATGGCATCCTGGGATGCCTTGAATGATGACCGGGGTGCCACGGGCAACACTGGCCTCTGTCCCTTCCCTCCCTCCTCCGTTGCCCTCTCACATCTCTGTCTTCCGAAGGTTTGCACAGCTGTTTGTTGCAGCAGCCCTGGCTATAAGCTCCCCAGGCAAATGCTGCCTCTGGGCCTGGTTGCCAGGAGTAAGCAGCCTCGGAGGAAGCAAGCAAGCGGGCAAGGGAGCCAGTCCGCTTGCCCTTGCTGTTGAGAATAGATAGACAAGTCCCAAGCCCCTGTGGGGCAGGGTGAGGAGGCACCTCTTCTTGGGGCATGGCGGGGTTTTAGCTCAGAGACCAGGGGCAGGAGCAGCAGCTGTCCAGAGGACTCCCAATGAGAGGGGAGAGGAGAGGAGGCTGAGCGAACACTCCACAAGGGAGGGTGTTCAAAAAAGGGTGAGAAACTGCCAGCTCTGCAGACAAGGGGTGACATAATTGGGCTTCTGAGCCCTACAGGGGTGCCACAGAAAGAATGTAGTTGGTCAAGGGAGCCATGGACTGAAAAAGGTTGAAAACCTCTGCCCTAGTATAAAAAAAACTGTCCTAGCAACAAAAATGAAAGTGTCTGAAGATGTACAATTAAAAGCATGCAATAGCTAATTATGTGACCAAGCAGCAAGGTTTGAATATAGGTGTGTCATCTTTTCTGCCACAAAACCCCAGGTATGTACACAACACTACCTTGGCAAGCCACATGAAAGCTTTCGTGGTGGAGACCAATCTGGATGGCTTTGGAGTCAGCCAGAAGACAACGATTATCTTGACTGGACCATTGCATAAACTTACCCACCCACCTGCAAGTGGGTGCCCTGTTGCAGCATCAACCCAAAGCGTTTAATTTTAGAACTTCCTTTTCTTCACAGATCCTGTCTTGGCGTACGAGACTGGGTTGTTTGTGGCCAGAGGGTGGGGGCCTTGAAGCCAAAGTTCTATGCTGCTTTCCTTAGGCAAGCCACTGTTCTTTGTCTCTCTCTCACACACACACCCATCTGAAAGATTATCCTGGCCTACCTCTCAGGGTTAGAATGAGATAATAAAGTGAAGCACTATGAAATGCAATATTAAATGCTTAGTATTATTACTAGTACTTTTGAATTATGGTGCTGGAGGAGACTCTTGAGGGTCCCATGGACTGCAAGAAGATCAAACCGATCCATTCTGAAGGAAATCAGCCCTGAGTGCTCACTGGAAGGACAGATCCTGAAGCTGAGGCTCCAGTACTTTGGCCACCTCATGAGAAGAGAAGACTCCCTAGAAAAGACCCTGATGTTGGGAAAGATGGAGGGCACAAGGAGAAGGGGATGACAGAGGACGAGATGGTTGGACAGTGTTCTCGAAGATACAAACATGAGTCTGACCAAACTGCGGGAGGCAGTGGAAGACAGGAGTGCCTGGCGTGCTCTGGTCCAGGGGGTCACGAAGAGTCGGACACGACTAAACGACTAAACAACAACAAATTACTAGTACAGATCCATGGACCTGGACTATGAGCCTTGTTTGCTCCCTGCTCCTGGGCTTGTCAGGAAAATCCCAGGCACACAGAAGCCTGTGCTTCTTCAAATTTTATGTTGACAACAAGGAATCTGAAATATTTGTTCAGCCAAGCACAAGGGTGGTGCCAAGCAATCTGAAACTCACTTCCTCAAATAAGAAGAATTCAGGTCATTTTCTCCATACCCCACTCTAATCCAGTTGTCTTTCAGCCTTGGATGAGGTTCTGATAAGGCAAACTTTCAAAGGTGGGTCTCTATTTCTACACAGCCAGGATTAAAGGAGAATATTGCAGCACTTGGAAGTCTGCATTGGGAGAGAGAGAGAACAGTGGTGCTATCCACAGGGTATTTCACCCCGCTGGGACTATACGGTAGCACTAAAAAAAATAAATCGTGTTCTCATAGCTATTTATACAGTACTGTCTGAATACATTACCACTAAATATGTTAAAAGCAGCTGAAGGGAACAGCTTTACATGCAATGCAGAATCATCTTTCTGATCTCACCAGACACCCTCCCTTCCCCAAAATGCAGGAAGCAGTGAAGAGGTGGACTGCTGTAGTGTCTGAGGGCTAGTGTCTGATGTTGGGCCGGTATGCAAGACCAAATGAGAATACCTGTTACCAGCCTTGTGAGACTGGGACTTAGGAGATGCTATAAAAGGCCTTGTCCCACACCATACAGCCTCTGTTTGGAGGCTGGGTAGGAACACTTCAATGCTGTCCAAGCTGCCTGTGAATGGGCATGCTTTTCACCTTCCCTGGGTGAAAATCATGTTATGTATGGTGTAGTTCATACTTCTTCAGATTCAAAGGACCAGTGTGACAGCTGGCACATGGGACAAAAAAGAAGGGCCCAGAAATCCCTGCCTTTGTAAATAAAGAACATAAGAGCTCCTCCAGGGAGGGAGAGATGTCTGTACAGTGGTACCTCGGGTTAAGTACTTAATTCGTTCCGGAGGTCCGTTCTTAACTTGAAACTGTTCTTAACCTGAAGCACCACTTTAGCTAATGGGGCCTCCAGCTGCCGCCGCGCCGCCGGAGCACAATTTCTGTTCTCATCCTGAAGCAAAGTTCTTAACCTGAAGCACTATTTCTCAGTTAGCGGAGTCTGTAACCTGAAGCGTATGTAACCTGAGGTACCACTGTACTTGGCTAATGGGCAAAGCAACAGAGCAGGGCTGGTTCGTTGATCTGTGCAACTTGTGGACAGTACCTGCTTGCAGCTTAACTCCACTCTCTGCACTCCTGCATGAGAACTTTACTGGCTTTTAAAGTCTCAAGCACAGCACCCAAGCAGCATATAAGCCAGCCTTTCTCAACCTGTGAGTCCCCAGATGTTGTTGAACTACAATTCCCATCACCCCTAGCTACCAAGGTCAGAGCTCAGGGATGATG
This sequence comes from Podarcis raffonei, assembly GCF_027172205.1. Lineage (NCBI taxonomy): Eukaryota > Metazoa > Chordata > Lepidosauria > Squamata > Lacertidae > Podarcis > Podarcis raffonei. Next base: position 8,400,077 of record NC_070609.1, on the reverse strand, counting down.
GGAGTTGTAATCCAACAACATATGGGGACCCACAGGTTGAGAACTGCTGATATAAGCAATGAGACAGCCAGCCCAGTTGCATATGTGCAGAGAGTATGAGTTCCCCAGGCCCTTCCTCTCCCCTAACTTCTACAAATATTCACAGCTGAACTTTTATATATTTAGTAATGATTGATAGGACTGAAGCTGCCTGGTACAGAGTCAGACAACTGGTCCATCCAGTTTAGTACTGTCTACACTGTGTGGCAGTGGCTCTCCAAAGTTTCATATGAGGGACTTTCTCATCCCTACTTCTCATCCTGCTGGAGACTGAATGCAAGGCAGATGAACCATGGCCCTTTAAATCCATTATCAATCTCTTCATTTTCACCACAAAGCAGTCAGTTACACCAGCGGGACAGAAACCCACAAACATGGCAACTGCAAAGCATTTTTAGTCAAGGATGAATTTAGTAGCAATATGGATAAATCCTTCTGGTTTTTTAAAAGAAATTATATTTTAGCTTAGGACATGTTTCCTAAGTTTTCTTTGTGACTGCTGAAGACCAGTAAGAGCACATCCTCTTAACACCGCCTAAGAACCAAGATCAACAGCATGAAAGCTTGGTAGCCTGTCCAAATTCATAGGGAAACTCCCTTCAGATGCAGATTTGTTTGCTACAGCCTTTCCTCAGCTGATTTATGAAAACGAAATGCTAGGACCTCTCTGGTTGGGTGTTGAGGTTAGGATATGGTATAATAAAGCTTACTTGTTTCACTCTAATGATGCACTGTTATCTATTCTGAGAATCCAAGACAAGGAATTATAAACCCCCTTATTTTGTTCTGTTATCTTTGGCTATTAAAGGATTCAGTCAGGCACAAGCAAAGCAGAAATGCCTCTGGCCAATTAGGAACTCCTGACTTAGTTTTCAGTATGCAAACATATACATTATCACAATTTTGCAGAAGGGAACACAGTCTACAATTCCAAACAACCACACAATTACCCCAGTGACTCTGAAAGCCTGAGAAATGGAGGAAGCAAAAAAACTATAGAGATATACCCTATGTTAACAAGGGTGCTAATTCAGGACAGAAATCCCAAAGTATGTCTGGTATCTCTGATTGTGCAAACAAGCTCCAGGGCCCAAAACAAAACATTTGGAGAACTCATGTTCCATGATTCATGCCCTTTTCCCAGGATACTCCATTCTATTCCCCACCTTTCCTCCCCACACCACCCCAATTTTATATTTTTATTCCAAGTCAGCCCCAACATTTTTTGTATTTCTGCAAACCTTGGGGCTCCCCCAAAATTTCCTGAGTCCTTCCTCACAATGATCCATACACTCTGAGAACCAAGTTCACTAGGAGTATATGAGATTTCCATTAATAGGTATATCAGGTCTTTGGTATAACTCATATTAGTATGAACAGTACCACAAATCAGCGCTTTACTAACTTCATCTGAATCGACTTCTGGGAAGTTGGCATTGTTAAAAAACACTAAAGATGTTTATACACAGGACAGGTTTTCCACTCAGATGAATCATCTGCAGCTCAACCCTAAGGCACGAGAACTTTCAATAAAGCTGCAGTGTTCATTTCAGGTAGAGAAATCACATGGCAGATTCTTTGTGTAGTAAAATCTTGAGTAAGAATGAATGTGTCTTGTAGTCAAGGCTTTCCGATCATAGCTCTGAAGTTGCACCTAACAGGACAGGTGCATCTTGGACTCTGCCCAAGCGCTGCTCCTATCTGCAGTAACATGAGCTGTTTGCAAAGGCAAAAGGAAAGTCTATTCTCTCATTAGGATAATAAAGAATAGAATGCACCAATTTCACTCTGCAGTGACTTATTTCCAAGTACACTAAAACCAAATCATAATGCTTTTCTATGTACACACTAAGTAAAGGTAAAGGGACCCTTGACCATTAGGTCCAGTCGTGACCAACTCTGGGGTTGCGGCGCTCATCTCCCTTTATTGGCCGAGGGAGCCGGTGTACAGCTTCCGGGTATTTCAGAGCAAAAACCAAGCACTCTCTCAAATTATTGAAAGGGGCTAAAAAATCAAATGATGGGAGTGAAAATAAATATTAGGAGTGAAATACTGCATTCACAGTATTAGTACGGGAAGCAAAATGGAGCTACCAAAACTGCACCATCAACTTCCATGATATAGGAATTTTACAGACACAGCAAGAAACTGAAGGCCCTTAAAGCTTTCTCCACTTGCTGAACTGCAAAAGGCAGCTGCTCTCTGCTTTAGCTAAAAAGTTCTGTTAGTACAACAGAGTAACAGCAGCCCTTCATTGTGGGAAAGGATTCATCTTGTCAGAGCCATGCAGAAGCATCAAATAGGAATACTTTACACCTGATAAATACCACTACAGGCAATTTCAAGTTACTTCTAACATTTGACATTTTATTATGTTTTTATATTCTGCTGGAAGCCACCCAGATTGTCTGTCTGCGGAAACCCAGCCAGATGGGCGGGGTATAAGAAATAAAATAAAATAATTATTACTACTACTGCTAAACTTTCTGGTACCTACTCAGGAGGGGGAAGTATGTTCTGATCTGGCAGCAACGAAGGCATGAGAATTTAAATATAGACGGTATAACAGGAAATAAAATAAAACAGCATGCAATTCATCTATAGACTGCTCAAGCATAAACGACATTAAGTTAAAAGCCTCCAAAGCACAGCAGGCATATCCTTCAAATACTGTTGAAACAATAAACTGTTTCACTTCTCTGCAGATGCTAATCTGTTTGTAGAACATTCCCTTTTAATTCTTTAAAACCAATACAGATAAGAGAAAATGATGTTTAGAAAGTGTTTAGTATAAACAATGTTTGGAGTTTATTTTGGTTCTTAAAAGCAATCATTTGCCGCCGCCACATTTTTCTATGAAATCCATTGCTGGCTCATTTTACCCAGAATTCAATGCACAGCCGAAGTGACATTTTACCAATGATCTTCAATGAAGTTTGACCAAAGGTACACAAACTACACTGCTAAATTAAGGTACATGCAAGAGCTTTCATAGCTACTAAACTATAAGTTTCCCACCTTTGCCCACCCACCCACAAAATGCAAATGGAGCCATATACTCTTTCTGAACCAACCAAGGGGCCTTCGCAGATGAGATGTGGCATTAAAATAAACTAACAACAACATCTCTTGCTACAAATATCTTACCTGTTGCTTCAATGTATTCAATGCATCTCTCAATAAAAATGGGGATGGGTTTCTCTGGTGTCACTACAGTGGACAAAGGCACCCCGAAATAGTTGCTCTCCCATGTAGCCTTTGTGATAGATGGCCGAGGCTTAGGCTTTGGTTTCTGTAGAGAAGAATTTACCAGAGTTAATATTGTTGGAAACATACATTATAAATAATGAAGCAATGGATTTAATGAGGCTTTACCTAAATAGCCAAAAGGTCAATAATATAAGAAACTGGGGCGATAAAAGACACAATTTAACTTGTTAGTCAAAAACAAGCTGTACTTCTGATTATACATATGCGCTCAATTTGCTATAAAGCTATGGTTGCTATTGCTACGTAAGTAGAATGTGAGTTCATATAACTATATATAATACTTTAAAAATAAAAAGGAAACATTTAAAAATAAAGCTTAGAAGGAAACATTTTTGAACTACTTGGAATGATACCACCTGCCACAGCAAATGCTACACAGTAATAAAAATAATTTGAACACCAGATACCTTTTACACCTGACTAGCAGGGAGTGAAATCGCAGCAAATACAAAATCCATAGAATCATAGAATCATAGAGTTGGAAGAGACCACAAGGGCCATCGAGTCCAACCCCCTGCCAAGCAGGAAACACCATCAGAGCACTCCTGACATATGGTTGTCAAGCCTCTGCTTAAAGACCTCCAAAGGAGGAGACTCCACCACACTCCTTGGCAGCAAATTCCACTGTCGAACAGCTCTTACTGTCAGGAAGTTCTTCCTAATGTTTAGGTGGAATCTTTCTGCACCTCCTCTTCCAAACTAGAATGCTACGGTGCAAGCTACATTTTGTTCACTTACAAAAAAATGCTGTGAAGCCAACAGGTATTTTCTTCCCACAGTGGATAAAGAACAGAAAACAAATAAGGATTGTTTTCATCTAAACCAGTCTTATTCTCAAGCAACAATGTGCCAAGAACAGCTAAGAGCAACAGGCAAGGAAGGCACAAAGCGTCAGGTCAAGTGACAGTGATTCACAAACTCTATCCGGGTGAGCCTTTGAGTAAAAGTGTGTGATGGCGGGGGGGAGGGGGGGGAGTGTGGCTCCATGGAAGTTTACTTGGAGTACTGAGGAAAAGCTTCTACTTCAAAAGCAGGAAAAACAAACCACAAGCAGCAAACAGAAAAACAGAATGGCCTGCTTAGGGAGAGATGGAAGGGCAAATGTATCTTCTCAATTATATATAGGGAAGGAGTAGCCAGCGTGGCACCTTCTAGACTCTCATCAGGTCCAGCTAGCATGGCCAATGATCAGGAATGATGGGAGTTGTAATCCAGCAACATTTAATTGGCTATTCCCTGGTAGCTAGAACCTCTGGCACTAGAACAAGAGTCATCCCGCAGGTCTATGGTCCTTTCCAGGCTGCAGAATTATTTTGTTTCATTTTTCGTAAGACTACTTATCCACCCGCCATCAAATTCATTTTATCAAATAAAATTCAATTAACAGCAGAAAGACAAACGTTACTTCAAAAACTCTAGCGGTCAAAGTATTTAATTTTTAGATACTAATACTGTAGGGCTTGCAAATGTGTTAAATGTCATAATCATCATCATCATCATCATCATCATCATCATCATCATCTATTATTTATACCCCGCCCATCTGGCTGGGTTTCCCCAGCCACTCTGGGCGGCTTCCAACAAAACACTAAAATACAATAACCTATTAAACATTAAAAGCTTCCCTAAACAGGGCTGCCTTCAGAACGTTTTAGAATCCTTGGTTAGTGGAGTACCTGAATTTCTCCCCACCACAGTTTGCTCTTACACTCTCACTTGTGCATTCCCATTCTAGCCAAAGTCTGGAAAAAGTCATAATTCCATTAAGGTATTAGATGTGGGTGGGAGGCAAGTTTCCCTATATTTTCATTTCCCATTTTTCTGCATTACACTTAAGGTAAAAGGTAAAGGTACCCCTGCCCGTATGGGCCAAGTCGTGTCTGACTCTAGGGTTGTGCGCCCATCTCACTCAAGAGGCCGGGGGCCAGCGCTGTCCGGAGACACTTCCAGGTCATGTGGCCAGCGTGACGAAGCTGCTCTGGCGAGCCAGCACCAGCGCAGCACACGGAAACGCCGTTAAAGCGGTACCTATTTATCTACTTGCACTTAAGGGTGCTTTCGAACTGCTAGGTGGGCAGGAGCTGGGACCGAAAGACGGGAGCTCACCCCGCCGCGGGGATTCGAACCGCCGACCATACGTTCGGCAAGTCCTAGGCGCTGAGGTTTTACCCACAGCGCCACCCGCGTCCCTACACTTAAGGTACATGATACCTAAAGTCTCAGCTGGATTCCTCATTTGTTTTCCTAGGTGGATTTCCATGGCTAATTTTCCTTTAAGACCTGTGCTCCAGAAACTGAAGCGGCTCTCTTTCTCTGTAGCTATGACCTATGGTGACACAACAGATATTACTATTACACCACTCTGCAGCAGAGATGGAAAGTAGGAAAGCAGAGTCATTCTACTGGCTTTGCTAGATCAGCAACTTTTGGCTCTATCTGTGAACCGCGCCCCACTCAGCCAATATGCCTTGCCAGCTGCAAAGCATCCCTGAATGGCAAGGAGCGTCCTGGTTGGTTGATATGGGGAGAGACAGTCCATGAGCTATTGTAGTCCCGAGCTGTACCGGGCTTTAAAGATCAAAACCAGCACTTTGAACTGAGCCCAAAATCTAATCCGTAGTCAACACAGTTGGGTTAAACTCCCCATGCTGAAGCCTCAATCCAAATCCCCCACTTCTAGTAAAGGAAAAAACATACAACAATGTTGGTTGATCCTGCTATGGCTGCCATGTGTAGTTTGGTCGTCAGTATTTGCATAAAAAAACAAAACTAAAAGGAGGAGTTAGCAGCCAGAGTACTCCCTCATGAATTAGCTCTGGAATGTGCCTAATTATGCTATTGCTATTGGGGGTTCTGGGACATCACATGAAAGCCATGCAATGTCGTTTGGGTAGCCCTGATATCAATATTTTAAAATATATTGCATTATCTATCAATGTCAGGTTATCAGATAATGTTTTTTAAAAAGAGGTTGTTGTTGTTTTTTAAATCACTTTATCTTAAAAATAGTTGTTCATAATATTCTCTCCAGATGAGGAAGTTGGCAGGAAACCCGGGGAAGATGGACGCGCTGCACTAATTGAAAAGTCACAATATGTAGTGTATGACTCAACTGCAAGGAGGTTTCCAGCTTGATAAAAAGGGCTATACAAGGGCAGGTGTTCTATTATTTTGAGCTCAAGAGAGGAGATTAACTCACTCCTAGCCAACAGCTTCCCTTGAAGACATCTGTTGAACCATGTGGCCCCAGGAAACTTCCCGCCCACCCAACTCCCCTCCTCCATTGTCTATACCCCATTCCTAGCTAAAAAATGATCACTTCCTGTTTAGTCTGTTTCCATATAACTTCCTCCCTCCAGAGCTCTGGTGACAGAAGGATATGTAGAACAATACAACAACAGGGGGAGGGGTGGCAATTTATTTTCAGACACCAATGACAGAAAAGAGCTTTTCTGCCAAAGACATTAGAGAGCATATTAAGAAAATAAACCAGGTCACTGAAACTTAACAGTAAGAGCCTATGCCCTATCCTTTCCTAATGGATCACCATTCATGCTGGACAGATCACCAATTAATATGCTCCATGATGGCTATCAAGATTATACCTCAACACAGGCTTCAAGGAAGGAAACCATGGCACAAAATGAACACTCAACCCTTCACGATTAAGTGGGATTGCTTCCAAATGACTCTTAAGAACCATCTGCTTTCTGACTTCCCTGATACCATTGAGGAACACTGGACCAAGCTAAAAACATCCATTATTGCAGCCTGTGAACAAACCATTGGATACCAAACCAAGAAACACCAGGAACGGTTTTATGAGAATGATAGTGAGATTGAACACATTATTGACAAGAAAAGGAAGGCCTTTCAGATCTGGCAATGATATAGAAACTGTGCCACTAAGAAAGAAACCTATGCCAATGCTAAGGCTCAAAGAAGAACCAAAGAACTAAAGAACACCTGGTAGATTAAAAAAACTCAAGAGATCCAGCACTTAGCAGACACACATGACACAAAGAGTTTCTTTAAAGCCACAATAAATGGGCCAACTAGCTATCCCAAAAAACTGACATACTTTCACACTCGCAAGACTGAACGTTTTGTCATCTGCTGTACTTGAGGGCTGATTCCAAAAGATCTCGTATGAGAAACGCCTATGCCCTTGTGGAGCCAGCAGCACCGAAACAGTGGCACATGTCCTCCAACGAGATCATCACCCCACTCGCACTGACCATCCCAGGGCGCACAACCACTGTCACAGTGTCTTTTCTCCTGGCAGACCAAACAGAGCAGATAACAGCCAGGGTTGCTAGGTTCTTAGCAGGGGCAATCAGAATAAGGGCCACTATCTGACTGTTGATTCAGGACCCTAAACTGTGCTTTTATACTAAATTTCCTTCAGCTTCTCCATTATATGACAGCAACAATCACAGATAACAATGGCTCTCAAAGCGAACCATTCACAATGGGATCAGGTGTTAAACAGGGTTGTGTTTTCACCCCAACTCTATTATTTTCATTGCCATGATCCTACACTTTGTTGAAGGGAAACTCCCCACCGGGGTAGAAATCATATACCACTGGGGAAATCATATACCATACTCCCCACCGGGGTAGAAATCATATATTGGGCAGATGGAAAGCTCTTTGAGTAGGCTGAAAGTAAAGAGTAAGGTTACCATAACTTACGTTATAGAGCTACAATAAGCTGATGACAACGTAGTGTGTGCACTCAGAGAATGACCTCCAAGCCATCTTAAATATCTTTGAAGACCTACAGATAGCTTGGTCTATCACTCAACATCCCAAAAAACCAAAGTGCTGCACCAACAAGCACTAAACAACCGCTCAGCAGTGCCGCAAGTGTCAATCACGTCTTCTCCCTGGGCTCCTCCAAAAGGGCTGAGAGATTGATGCCAAAATCCAGCATCACCTGAGCTTGGGGAGTGCAGCTTTCTCCTGATTCAAAAGCAGAAGATTGGGACATTCACAGGGAAACCAAAATGCTTGTTTAAAACGCTATTGTGCTATCAACCTTACTGTATGCTTGTGAAACATGGACCACTTATAAATGCCATCTGCAACTCCTCAAAAGATTTCATCAATGATGTCTCAAAAAAAAATTTTACATATCACTTGGGAAGACAGGAGAACTAATGTCAGTGTACTGGAAGAAGCAAAGACCACCAGTGTCGAAGCAATGATTCCTCAACATCAATTTCGTTGGACTGGTCATGTTGTTCGGATGTATGATTATAGTCTTCCAAAGGAACTACTCTATTCCGAACTTAAAAATGGAAAGTGTAATGCTGGTGGTCAACAAAAGATGTTTAAAGACTCACTCAAGGCAAATCTTTTTAAAATGTGGTATAAACACCGACAATTAGGAAACACTGGCCAACGAGCTTGCAATTGGAGAACAGCCTTTACCAGAGGTGTCACAATACTTGAACTCAGGACGAAAGGGAGTTACCGTATTTTTTGCTCTATAAGACTCACTTTTTCCCTCCTAAAAAGTAAGGGGAAATGTGTGTGCGTCTTATGGAGCGAATGCAGGCTGCACAGCTATCACAGAAGCCAGGACAGCAAGAGGGATTGCTGCTTTCACTGCGCAGCGATCCCTCTTGCTGTTCTGGCTTCTGAGATTCAGAATATTTTTTTTCTTGTTTTCCTCCTCCAAAAACTAGGTGCGTCTTGTGGTCTGGTGCATCTTATAGAGTGAAAAATACGGTACATGCTAAGAGGAAGACACGTTTGGCAAATTCTCACCACAATCAACTCCCATCTGAAACCTATGTCCCCACTGTGGAAAGATGTGTGAATCTAGAATTGGCCTCCACAGTCACTTACAGACTCACTTTTAAGACTGTGTTCATGGAAGACAATCCTACTCGGTTACAAATGATTGCCAAAGAAGAACAGCAGCTATGAAATCTGTCATTTAATATAAACTGCCTTTTATCTCTTTTTGCATTGGGTGAGAAATAAATTAGCAGCACCTCAAACATTAGGGAATATTTACTAATATTTTTGACTTCACAGGATAAGCCACACATTTAAGTACCTAAAAACGTAAGAGCAGCCGTGCTGGATCCGACCACAGACACATCGACTCTGATTTCGTGTCAAGCATCTTCACAAATGAATATAATGTACAAAGTATGCGATGCATGAATTTATAAGGCCCCAAGATTGGGATATTTAAAAATCATATATGCTAGAGTAAAATAACAGTTGAAACATTAAGATCCATACAAACATCAGCCAAAAATGGCAATACAGCAGATGGGAGTTGTTATTTAGTCTAGTAAAGGTTAAAAGGTCAGAACCCTCATCAAGGGTAGCCTACAAACAGCACATTACAATAGTCCAATCTGGAGGTTACCAGGGCATGGATCACTGTTGCAAACTTCTCCTTCAGGAAATGCTGTAGCTTGAAATAGGCACTCCCAAGCAATGGTGGATCAAGGTGCACCTCCAAGCTATGCACCTGCTCTTTCCAGGGGAGTGCAACCCAGTCCACGACAGGTGGTATTCCTGCTTCCAGGTCTCAGGAACTTTGAAGACACAGCACCTCCATCCTGTTTGGATTCAGTTTCAATTTGTTGGCCCACCTCCAGTTTGCCACACACTTTTTTCCTCATTCTTTCACACTGGACATATAAAAAACTTTGTTGAGCCAGAAGTTAAGTCCCCCATGGCAGATAATGTATCAAGATTAAACGAACTCAGCACATGCTCTTTAGGAAGCTGCCCACATTAATGCAAAGATGTACTGCCTAAAGCTACAGAAGTTCTCCCACCAACGCAAACAAATCCAGCAGGCAATGCAAACAGGACTATATATTTGATCATGGCCTGAAGAAACAACAAAAGGAAGAAACAGCAAAAGGAAACATACCTTTTAAAAGCACCGATGATTTGCAATCAACACCTCAGCAGAAGAAAAGAAAAAAGATCTAGCGCTGAGATGAGATAGGAGAGTATAATTGTGATGACTCAAATCAGTGAAAAGCTTTCACACTGTACATCATTTTAATGATGTACAGCACAGCAGGAGGAAAGCCTAATACAAATCTCAAAGCTATGAATTCCCCCCCTGCTTCTTAAAGTAGTAAATGGGATGCAATATTAAGTGACAAAAGCATGGGGGTTCAATCAACTGGCAACATTTCTCTCTGTTCGCCAACAGCATTAGTGGAAAAGTGATAGAATACCTAGCGCTCTGCAGGTATTACTTCATGGCTGACTATAAAGTGAAACGGGCTTGGGATTCCAGCCTCATTTCCCTGGCCAAGCTGCCCAAGACACAGCTATCTAACTTGGAATGAAAACCTAGACCAAATCACAGAACTAGTGCAAGGGCTCAATGTAGCTATGACCTTTTCTAGCCACACACTTGACCAAAACGGAGGCATGGGCAAAAATGGCATGCAGCCACCACAATATATGCCAAGCTCCCCCTGCTCCTGGAAATTTAAGACCTGCCCACAGCTTTCTGCTTTGAGACCCCAGCCAAACAGGTCAAAATGTTAATAAAAATGCACACTGGATCCATCACAATAAAGGAAGGGCTGAAAGCTCAGTAGCAGAGCACATGCCTGGCAGAGAAAGTGTCTCACATTCAATCCCCAGCAACGTCAGTTAAAAGAACATATGAGAACTGAGAGGAAGGCATGTAACATCTTTGCTCCCCCAGCAGCTCCTCCATCAGCCCCCAGGGCTGTGAAAGACAGCAGCAGTAGCAGCAGCAAGGACGCCCTGGCCTGTGTGGGACTAACATATAGCTTCTTCAACAGTCAGTTCCAGGCCAGGAGACTCAGTTGCCGAATGCAATTTGTTTGAACATCAAAGAATGGGGGTGGGGGCTTGCATACAGTACATACACCTTTGCCCTGCTGCAGTGACTACTGTGTCAATATCTATTTTATTGTGTTTCAAATATCTAGTAAGCCGCCTCAAGCGCTTCAGTTAGTAGGGAGGGCAAAAATACTGGTTTTGGCAGCCAGAAGGATCAGAAAGGAGACCCTGGACAATATAGCAGTGAACTGTAATGGAGAGGCAGAGATCTAAATAGAGACTATAAGTTGTGCTTTTGCCTGTATTTAATTTTTATTCAGATTTGTCATGGCCAATGGCTAGCACAATAAAGTTATTTGGATTGTATTGGCATAAATAAATGGGACAGGCAGCAGGTGATGGGAAAGACCCCTGCTTGAGAACCCTGGAGAACTGTTGCCAGTCAAGAGCAGACATCATTGAGTCTAGATCAGGAATAGCTAATCTGTGCCCCCCCCCAAAATGTTGAGTACAGTGGGGCTGCTGGGAGGTGTAATCCACTAGCATTTGGAGGGCCTCAGGTTAGTCACCCCTGGCCTACAGAAACCAAGAATTTGACCTTGTATGAGGCAACTTCCTAAACTCTCATAATGACAACCAGGGACCTAACAAATGCTTCAGTCATCAAAAGGGTTAAAATCAAGAAGTCCCTGCTGGAAATACCATCTCATCAGTGCTTGCCAGATGTCTGAGCCTGCTACCCTCAGCCAGGCATGTGTCTGTCATTAGGGAGCCATTAAAATGTTACACAGCAGCAGCAAGCAGTCCAGCGAAGAGAAAGCAACACCATTCCAGAGTTTACCTTCATTTAGCCTAGTGAATTCTTAGCTAGAAAAAAATATTAAGGAGTCCTCTGCGCTACACATTTACACACATGTATGTTGGCTCGGGGGGGGGTCCACATATGCCAGATCATAGATTTCACCACCTGTACTACTGAAGCACTACGCAGAACCATTTGAAGATCTGTGACCATCCAACACAATGGAACTATTCTTCATACTCACTGCATTGTCTTTAAATGGCAGGCAGGCCTCCCAGTTCCTCTTGCATGCTTATAGCTTCGATAAAGCAGCAGGTGCCTGAACCTCAACCCAGCATTAAAAGGATTGCAGCAAAAGGACTGGAGAGAATGCTGTTTATTATTTATCAATATGTTAGAGACTCATTTGGAACCTGCCTTGGGACTCCTGCTTCCTGGCTCGTAGCCAAGAAGAAAAGGGTGTGGAAAACAGTGCATAAAGAATACACAACATATTCATCATACAATCAAGTATCCACCAAATGTTTAATGGGGTAGATCAGTGGTTCCCAATTGGTGGTAACCCACCCAGGGGGTCTATGGCACCATTCACATAACAAAAACTACCCCAGATATATCAAACTTTCCAAAAGTAGGGGGGTCCATGGCTTGGGTTTTGAAAAAACAAGGGGTCCGCAGTACTTAGCTAAGTGGGAACCACTGGGGTTGACCATTTCACATACCCTTCTTTGTCTTAATTCTTCAAGGAGGAGCTTGGGAAAGAAGTATGGATTTGACCGAGACAGAAGGATGGGGGACAAAAAGAAGTGTGTGAGTATTGCCTGAAATTTGACACAACATTTATGTTTCCTAACAAACCACATTTGCTAGCTCACCTTAAACCATGGCTTGTTTTTGATTTGCTGATACTGGCCTGCTAGGGAGAAACAAGCAACTATCTGTGGTTCAGACCTAGTGAAAAGCCAAGGCTTCTTGATCCTGACACTCACACCAGAGAGCGAACAGAGCAGGAATTGTTGAGGCATGTGCGCCAGCACAGTAGTGGTTCACAGTAAACTATGGTTAAGGCAGAAGGTCTGACTTATTAACATGGGCAGTATTAACATGGGCAGTGAGAACACTAGATCATTTTGTAACAATTTCAAGAAGTACTCTGAAGAGCAATTCACACAGTGAAGCTCATAACCAATACATAGATGTGACTTGCATGTCAAAGACAACTGGGAGCTGTAAACCCAGTTTAACTACCATTCTACACTGTGCAATCAGCATATTACGATGACATAATTCTAATAAATGCAGAATGATTCCAAGAGACATTCTATTCAAAAGGACTATATTCTTAGTTTTACACATTCTAGTAGGAGGAACTATCTTCAGCAGGGTTAGAGTACAGAAAAGGAAAGAAACGCCTGTTCTATGCTATAAATGTTCTTAGCTAAAATATATTTTGGATGATACTGAATGTCAAAGTTCTGGGTTTTCACTATCTTGACATAGATTAAGTGAGCTAAGCCTCCAAATAAAGCTTTCATGGTCAACTTAATGAGACTGCCAACATGAGGATCAATTAGTGCCAATGGGAAGGTGTGTGCTACAAACCTGCTTCAATAATGATCTGGGCCATAGCCAATTTGTTAATTTTGGAACAGTGAAATTTGGTAACATTCTTGCTGTGATCAACAGCGGAGTCCGATTGACCTACTAGACTAAGCAGTTTATAGTTCATTGTAAAAATGCAGTATTATTTTGTTGCCATTAACAGAGAAATCTAGATAAAATTAAGTTACTGTCTCTGTACACAACTGGCTTAAGACCATATGCTGAGTCAGCTACTAAACTTGCAGCCTAAGAATGCAGATAGAAAGGGGAAGAGATTTATTACTAAAAAAACTTTTTAAAAAATCAATGTGATTGAAAAAAGAAGAAATCTGTGATACAGGGACCTGATGGAAGCAATAGAGCATTTAAGAATCTACCCATGTAGCAGGGGCAGTGTTAGAGTAAGATTATAACACTGCCTAGTGCAAATATAGACAATGATTTGGGGGAGGGAAATGCATATACATAAAAGAGGAAAGTGTAAAGATATCAACAGAACACAGCTGAGCTGTTAAGGATGCAATGCATCACTGATAAATGTACAAAGGAATAAATTAAGCCAGAGAACAGACCAAGCTTACAATTTGAAACTTTGCCATCATCTCTACCAACATATTCCTTCCAAGAGTTTATGAACATGTACTTACTTCAGTGATGAGGAACCTCCAGCCCACAAATGACTCATGATCATAAGGGGTCCAAGTTGGCCTACAAGGCAATTTTCCTTAAACAATCCCCACTTGTTCATCAGCTAATGTCACTGGGTGCCATTATCTGATGGGCAGGAGGGTAGTATTCAATCCTTGCAGGGAACATATTGGGCAAAGCAGATCCTTGCTGCCATTAAGATTAAACCCTCTGCTCAGCAACTAGTGAACAAAGAGTTCGGTCCTGCTGTTTGCGGCATGTGTTTGTTCCCCTGCTGGAAACAGGGAAACGTAGCAAAAAGTTGTTCAGAAACAGTTTTGCAAACAGACCTGCACTGCTCTTTAAACCTCTGGTTTGCAAACCGAGACTGTTTGCAAAAGAGCTCTCAAGCAGTCCTGGGCTACACTTTGAAGTCCCAATACTTGGGACTTCCAAGTGCAACATCACCCAACATCACTATAATAACACCAGGTGATTGACAGGTAAGCAGCCCTGCCCATCTGTAAAATTTTCCCCTTCAAGGGTAGGGAGCTAAGGATCTGGCCCATTAGCCAGAAAAGGTTCTGCACTCCTGACAGACATTTTGCCCCATTAGGACAATCTAAGATTCCAGGAAAGAAAGCTGCTGTTCCAACACATTTGAAGAAGTACAAGCAATATAATCTGCCCTGGAGCAAGCTGTACTATCTGATGAGATGTTAAGGAAATAATCTGCAGAATTTGGAGCCTAAGCTCTACAGATTGCTCTTCGAAGACAAAAATGTACTCAGAAGATGTCTGCTAAATTTAAGTCACTTTCTAGACTGACAGTGAAAATACATGCAAGACTGAGGCAGAAGATGGAGAGTCAAACTACATATGAGATGGGAGCTCTGTGAATAGATCTTTCAACATCTTTTTCTCTTATAAAAAGCAACTGTTGCTATGTATGCTTTGGACCAGGGTCCCAGCAAAGCAAGATGGGGAGAATTTTAAGTACCAACTGAGGTAAGGGACCCGGGTGGCGCTGTGGGTAAAACCTCAGTGCCTAGGACATGCCGATCGTATGGTCGGCGGTTTGAATCCCCGCGGCGGGGTGAGCTCCCGTCGTTTGGTCCCAGCTCCTGCCCACCTAGCAGTTCGAAAGCACCCCTAAGTGCAAGTAGATAAATAGGTACCGCTTTATAGCGGGATGGTAAACGGCGTTTCCTTGCGCTGCGCTGGTGCTGGCTCGCCAGAGCAGTTTCGTCACGCTGGCCACGTGACCCGGAAGTGTCTTCGGACAGCACTGGCTCACGGGCTCTTAAGCGAGATGAGCACGCAACCCCAGAGTCGGTCACGACTGGTCCGTACGGGCAGGGGTACCTTTACCTTTACTACCAACTGAGGTCGAGAATTTGGAGGGAGGGAAATGCAGAACACCAGTGCTCAAAACTCCTGTTGTTCTAAGTGCATTTTGTGACAAGGAATTTCATTAATGCAAGCAGTTTCTGAACTCTGGGCGCAGTACTGTGCCTAAGATTTCAGATTAAAACTGCAGAGTGGAGGGAAAGGAGGGCTTTTTTCTCCCTCCCCACTTCCAGCTACTCTCTGAAGACTGGAGAAGAGCCTCTCTTAAGAATATTGGGGTGGTGGGCAGGGGAAGGACTAGACCATGCGAAAAATGAACATAATATTTCAGCTGCAGTTCATTCGTTTTCAGCACTGCTTGTTATAAAACAGTGCATCTAGACATTCTGTTGCTGCGCCCAAAACCTAGGTTTAAGGTGCCATTTAGTTCCTAGCTTCTGTATCTCACTTTCTAACACTGCTTGACATGCTAGCTTTTATTTTTATTATTAATAATTGAATTTGTATACTGCCATTCATCTACACGTCTGAGGGCGATTCACAACACATTGAGAAGGAATAACTATTCATTTTTTTAAAAAAAATATTTTTTAAAGTACTTTATGTCTGTACCAACCTTATTTGGTTATCAAACTTAGCATTAAACTTATTGTGATTACCACTTGCAGATCTGCATAGTTGTTAGTGTCGCTGAAGCTACAAACCACTCCGGGTGATGAGAAAGCATGTCTGTGCTGACTTCCAGGCTTTCCTAGCAGACTGGTGAGTAGGTGCTGCTGCTTAAACAAGGCTGCTTTTCAGAGCATGCAAACACTGAATAGCCTCATATTTTAAGACCCATGGAGAAAGTTGCCTGTTGATACCTTCCTTAAGAGCTCAAATATTAACACTCCTAACTTGAACGAATATGCTATTTAAAAAGTGAGATGCCACCAAGAGCCCACTCCACTCCATTATTTATTCCCTAAAAGTACAGCCCTCCTCCTATTTGTCTTTTTTTCTATTAAGCAAGTATCTGAGATGCTCTCTCTGTACTGCCAACAAGGCTTCAAATTCACAAAAGCTTTCAATTTACCCTTCTTGCATCAGCTTTTAAGCTTTGGAAGTTATGTCTGGCAGTTAACTTGTGCTCCCTCTGCTGGCTATGCAGTAGGTTAGCACCTCCCAACCCTTTCCCCTCGGCCTTTGAATGTATTCCAGTCAGAGTTTTTGATTGTTTTCTGAGGGGTAAGCTAACACTTCTAGATATTGCTTCTACACCTTCATGAAAATGCTTTGAGGGCTGACCTCCACTCTCCTTTACACATCCAAGTCTACTCTCTCTTTACTGGGAGTTCAAATAGGTGCTGTGGTATGCACACACAATCTACACCAGAACAGAAGGGTTAACGGCATTCACATGCTTTCTTATTAACATTTGCTTTCCTATTGGGAGATGCAGAAGCCATCGTGGGATTCAGGAAGAGGAAATTAGGCTTTTAACATTTTGTATTTCCAGCTCCCACTGTATTATGCCATTACAGAATTCTGAAGCAAAATATATATAAATATATAAAAAACCTGCAAGAAAAAGAAAGCTCCAAGCTACTACTGAAGCTTCCTCAAAAGGGGTTTTACCAGTTCAGTCTGCCTTTCTGTTTTTTCTCTCTTCCAGGAACAGGGCTCTAATGCCAATGAAGAGAAGTATACCCTGCTGGCAAGAGGACAGCTGCTGCAAGTATGAAATCACCACTGTTTTGCAAAGCAGTCACGACATTGTTTAAAGAGACAAAAGTCTTTGCATAAAAGAAATGAACCTACTTCTGTTCAGTAGCTGTTTGTGTTGCAATGGAAAAAACCCAAATTAAGAAAATAACTCAGTGAAAGAAAAGTTTGAAACGGAGAGATAAATCTTACATGAAAAATAGCTTTCCACATATCCTATTTACAAGATTAAAAGCTGCTGTTTGACTGGCTTCTCTGCACATTCTGGATGGGATATTTCAAGTCATTCCATTTTAGAACAACAATGAAGCTCCCAAATAGTAAGTTTAAACACAAGCTTCACACTGCATGCCAGACAAATGTTCTTCAAAATTCTCTACTCCATAAGAAGGAATCAGCTGCTACTTGTTCCCAATTTGCTTTTAGAAGCTGGACTTGAAAATGAAAAATGGAATGTAAAGGGGGAAACAATTTATAACCTTTCATTACAACACATTTTCCACCCTTATAAAGCAGACGCATCTAATCTATCATCTTGATCAGGAAAGGTCATCAGAAAATATTTCCCAAAAAAAACAAAAGGAAAAGGAAAATGCACATTTGTTTTCAGTTTCCAAACAAGCCCTGGAAAGAATTTGATGGCATCCTTTACAATTTTCTCTCATATACAGCCTGCTCAATAGGCAAGAGAGCTGTTCGTATTTCATACAATTTGAATCTTTGCACTCGTATTGTAATTCTAGATTATCTTAGTAAAAAACCTTGAAAATTAAAATTAAAAAGACGTTGAAAGTATTAAGTTACCTTTGTTGTCCTCCTCAAGCTACGTAAGATGTTTCTTTTCCTAGGATCTTCATCAGTCGTCTCATATGGAATGACAGCGTTATCTCCCTTATATCCTTGGGAAGTGTGGTCTTCTTCTTTCTTCCTAATTGGCCCCAATTCATCATCACTCCCTACACTGAAACTGGTCCTGTAACTGGCAAATCTCCCAAGCCTCGTGCATCTTGTCCGATACAACACTGGTTTACTAATGATGGACACCTTCCGGCCTCGTTCTAAGGAGCTTGTGTCCATTTCACTGTCCGACCCGTTGCCGCTGCCATTGGACTGGGTTTTGTTAATGTTACGAATGGTGATGATTTTGCCTTGGGTGCTGTCGTGAGGCACAGAGTAGATATTTTCCTCCTCGTTCCTTGGTTTGACTACTGCGTCCATGGGTTCCGCATAATCGGAAGGGTCAAAGCCATCTGTAGGTGGCCACGTGGTCGAAGACATGGACTTCCTCTGTGCATCCCGATGCCCTTGATCCAAATAGGAGAGGTCCCCCTTAATATCAAAGTGGACAGGGGGCTTTGGTTTCACTGGCGGAGGTACTTTGTTGTTCAACTTGCTTTCAAAAGTGCTCATAGCAGAAAAGACAGAAAGACCATCATTCCCCTCCAGCTCCATGGAAAGTTTAGAAAGATCTTTGGACAAAGTGGGCATGGATGTGTCATCTCTGAAAGGGCTGTAGGTCGGAGGCTCAATATCTTCTTCTGAATCATGAAGGTTTGAATTACAGAGAGGCGAGCCAGCCCGGGGTGAATTGAACACTTCTTCTGTGGTGCTGCACGCTTCGGCGGCATTATCGTACATGTGGGTAGCTTCAATGATGTTTTTCCTCTCCACCACATCTTTGAAAAACAGATGAAAAATCTCTAGTTTATGCTGAGGTTGACTACAAGGTATGGTTGTAAACTTTCCATCTATATCCTGGGCAATTTCTTCTCCCTCGGTTAACTGTTCTCTGCTTAAATCATTGTCTAGAACATCTATTGAGCCATCAGTGAGTGCCACTATCTGAACAGGGATAATGTCCTGCACTTCACAAAGAAAGGCACGTAACATAGCCAAAGATGCTTTACGTTTAGCTGAATAAAACAAAATGTAGCCATGGACCAACCAGCTTTTCCTAATGCTAAAAGAGGAATGGTATGAAAGCAAGGAGAGTTCTATACGCCTCTTGTGTGGTCCTATGGAATATTCAAGTAAGACAGAATTGCTGCTTCCACACTGGGAAGGCCTACAGGTTTGGGACTGAAGAATAGGTAGAATAATATCATCTGCATTAAAAGGATCTCCGCACAACAAGCACATGACAATCCGAAGGTCGATATCGGCCAGATCTTTAATGCTTGCTGTTGAGCTCATAAGATTTAAGTTTCGCTTTGAGTCCAGCAAGCCTTTCAGAACTTGACTGATCTGCTTTTCATTAATATTACGCCCATATCCAATGCCAGTAGAAGCAGGGTCGAGGAAGACGCATTGTAGCTTACTGGCAATCTGCTGTCCTTGCTGTATTAAACTGTGTAGTGTTTCTCCACTGGTATCTCCTCTCTTGTTGACCAGAATCAGAGTCAGAGGAAGATGAACTAAGTGGTTGTCCCTTCGGCCAAGGGTTGACTCTCTGCTCTTTTCAATACTTTCAACAACGTAAGACAGAGATTCCTTAGAGTTATAAAGGCAGAGGCAACCATGCGGCTGAAATGTTGGTGTCTGGAAAGAATTAACAGGAAGTCTGACATTACCCTCTATAGGTCTCAAGGAGAGCTCATACATCTTCCCATCTATCACATACTTGTCATCATTTGTGCAAAGAGCTCGAATCTCATTTGCTAGCTCACGTGCAAGTCCATCTTTACCAAGAATGACTAGATTGATTCTATCTATATTGGAATCTGAAAGCAAGTTTTTCTGATTGCGATCAGATGGCCTGATGAACCTAGAACTTATCAAGTGCTCGATTTTAGCATCTATGCAAGCTGGACAGCTGGGACAGGTTTCCTTTGTTGGGTGGTAAACAAAATGAATGTGTTTCAAGATCAGGGCGTCTCGTTCAGCTTGCAGCTTTTGTAGTGCTTTAAATCTCTGCTCTTCACCCAGCACATCCTGGATGACACCCATTTTCTCCTTGCTTGGTTTGGCATCAAGCTCCAGTTCATAGAACAGTTCTGAGTACTCTAAAAGCAGTTCCTGAAATTCTTCCTTGGCCCTCTCTATAATTTGCTTTTGATGTCTACTGTAAATATCCATGTAGACAGACTCCTCAAGCCACATATAAAAATCCTCGTTCATGATGAAGCTGCGAGCTTCTTCCCAAGGTTTTCCTGGTGTTATGAAAGGGGAAGTCTCCAAATTCTCTTTGAAAGACCTTCTCATTTCTGCCCTTTTCCTCTCGTTCCTCAACTTCTCTAAGTGGGCCTCATAGAGCTGCTGAGCAGGCAGGGTCTCCATCAGGTCAAAGGGAATGCGCTCATTCTCCATGTTATCTATATGGCTGGTGGCATCCCAGGGGGTCTCTTCAAGAACAACAAACCACTTTAAGAAGTCTGGTTTTGTCTCCAGCAGCTTCTCCATTTTTATGCAGCTCAAGTGGTTTATTTCATCCAGGTCTGGAACAAGGGCATCAAAAGCAAGAGGCAACGAGGCAAGGTACATCTTCCTCCTGCGCTCTATATGTTCTTGTTTGAGGCGATGAATGTGCTGCAGGAAGAGCTTCTTGGCTTTCTGCGTCCCTTCCAGATACACATAATCCTGATACTCAGGGGAGGACTGCATCTTCCGTGAGACATTCAACCAAGTCTCATTGTGGTTTTTGACTATGCGGCTCACCAGCCACTCGTACTTATCTTTAGCAGCAGCAATCTGCTGGCTCTGCTGCTTCAAAGCCTCAAAGTAAGGGATAATTTTAGTTTTGCCCCGGCTTTTGTCGATCAGCTGCACTAAAGTGCTGAAAGCCAAGTCAACGTTCACATTGGATCTGGCAGACGTCTCCACCACCTGGAGGTTCTTTTTGCTTAAGGCAAAAGTGTGCGCATCTCTAATGTACCGCTCCACTCCTTCGTCACACTTTGTCAGAACCACCACAGTGGGCTTTTTAGTTTTCGTGAGTTGATTGTACAGGTTTGAAACAAACTTGAGCTGATCGTCAAAGTTCCTGTTCATACCCCTGCTGACGTCGATGCAGAGGAGAAAGCCGTCCACCAGCAGCTTCCCATCTGGCATCTGCTTCTGTTCAAAGTCTTGCTCCAGCCCAAGCTGATCAGTGCAAAAGTACATGAGCTTTTCAGCTGATGCGAGTTTTGTCGCAGCAGCCCTTTTGATGTAGGGCTGCAGGGCTGTGCTGCGGTGGGGCTGAAAAGTCTGGTCATCGATAAACTCAGTCTGCTCCACAATATGCATTTTACATTCCACACAGTCCTCCAAAGAACGCACAACTTCCCCCCAGTACAAGAAGTGGTCATTGTTAACCACCCTTCCTCCAAAGTCACTGGTGCTGAGAACCGAAGTGTGGTCCAAATGGAAGTCATCTGCCCTGGGCCGTACAAACCGATTGCACAGGCAAGACTTCCCAATGCCACACTGCCCTTTCTCTTTTTCTGTCCCAGACAACCCCACCACACTGATGTTGTAGGTGGGAATGCGAACATCTTGCTTCCTTGCCATCATCATCATCCAAACATCCTGCCACACTCGGCTTCTTCCTAGAGTATTAGAGTCTGCCGCACTCCCATGCAATATCAAAAATGACTGGATGGCTGTTGGCGATCCAGGTGAATCATCTCCAGGACAGCGAAAGTGGCTATTTCCCTGCTGCATGCGCCATCAGCAGCTCAGTTGTCACTGATCCTCAGCACTGGATAGACAGCATTCCCCCCTAGAGAAAAGAAAACAAACACAGTCTTAGGATGATTAAAGGGATAGCACTAGCATGGTTTTAAGGAAGATCTTTAGCACAAACATGAGATAAAATGATAAAAAGACAAGTTACGCTTTAAATGTATTACGAAGACAAATATTAAAGTAGAAACTGACTTTGAGGCTGGGTTCTGAAAATTGCTCCTGGAATTCTCTCTCACACACACTACCAGGAAACAAGTAAAGAACACCCCTTGTACAACCCTCTTTACAGCCCTAATATCCTTTCTCATTTTAAAAGCAGCATAAGGGGGGGGGGCAGTCGGTTCCACAGGCATTTTCTCCTCTTCCCCTTTCTTTCCTGAAAAGGAAATGGGTCCACTGTTATGGGGTGCAAACCTGAATGCTAGTACAGTAATGCTAATAAATATTCTATATTACCAACAGCTTCCAAGGCACTGTCTCTATAGGCAGGAATGCTGCCCTTCTTGCTTCGCACCAGGAAGAAAGAGGAAGCACTTGGAAGACCCAACAATGCAATACCCCAAAAGCTGCTTGTGCAGTTCTCTTGATTTTAGGAAGGATGGAAGGGGGAAAGACTTGCATACAACTTTTAGGAAGTAGCTGTATTGACCCTTCCAATAATTTTTTTTTCTTGGTACAAAGCAAAAAGAAAACCCCACCCACAGCCTCTACAATGCAGCCCTGTTTTAACGCTGGGCAAGCATCATGGAGGGCTGCATTTGAGATAGGCCTTGTACTATGAGTCCATTGCTTCCGCCAGTTCTGTAGGGGGAGGGGAATGCATTGGGGGCCACAAAGAAGTGATAGCAGAATGAGGGACAGAAGGGGGGACCATGGAGACACAAGATAGGAGCTGTGTGGACAATTATCCCATATAATATTTAAGTCAACTTCTCTTGGCAAAAGTCCTGTGTTTTTAAATGGCTTTTTTGACAGGCAGAAATTGACAATTGAAGCTTTCTTTGGAATCAAAAGGGCAAATGTGGACCTGTTGAACATTCACCTGCTGGAAGGCTGCTGGAGGCACAGAATCCTTGGCAGGGAAAGAACATACCCTTAAGTATTCTGATTTCCATTTGCACAATGTCTGTCTACTCATATTGCTCAAGGTCAGTAAGCCCTTGCAAGAGGACTATCACTTTGTTGTTTGAATTTGTTCATGTTATTAGGAGAAGCTTAAAAATTTGAACTATGTACCAAAGCTCGACTGGTGCAGTCAGAACACTTGTTCTAGGCAGTATCCAAAGCACCATAGCAATTGACAAAGCAGAAATCAATGTAGCTGTGAACAAAGTGAGCATTCTAATGAACAATATATTCTGTCACTGTCACATTTCAGGGGCTCCCCCGCCCCAGCAAATATACATATATAGGCTTTGTATACTGCCTTGAGACACGTGGAATAAAAAAAAATAGTATTTTAAGTGTGTAAGTTGCCTTAATAGTTTTTCTTGCTCATCTTCAAAATAACTAAAGTAAATGGCCACTGCATCCATGAGGAACTTATTGGCCAAGGCCACTAAAACACAAGAGGACTTTTAACTGAAGCCTCCCAAACCCAACATTCTTTGCAATAGACCACAATTGCTCATTACCTGTATTAGAATATTGGGGTTTGGTTACTTTAAAAAATGTTGGAAGTCCCCAGTCATGAACAGTAATGTGATTAGTTTTACAGTTTAATATTTTCCACTGTGACAATATGGGGGTTTTAGCAACACTTGAATTTTGGCAATTGCTACCTACTGCAAAATCCAGCTGGCAATGTTCCCAAAGTGCTCCAAATGTTTCCTTGAGGGAGAAAAATTCTTGCATTACTCAGCCCAGATTTATCAGTGCATCTAGGTATCTCTTGTTTGGGGTGATTTCAAATGCTCTAGACCAGGCATCTCCAAACTCGGCCCTCCAGCTGTTCTGTGACTACAATTCCCATCATCCGTGACCACTGGCCCTGTTAGCTAGGGATAATGGGAGTTGTAGTCCCAAAACCGCTGGGGGCCCAAGTTTAGGGGTGCCTGCTCTAGACATAGGACACATATGGGAACATGAGGCCAGACCACTTCCAGATTTCCTGAAACAACAAATTCGCAAGGAAAGCTGAGCAGATAAGCTAGTTTAGAAAAGGAGAGCAACTCTTACCCATCAGGCAAAAGGTTTTGCCAATAAAGGTTTAGATGGACAACTGTGTTTCTACTTTCTGTAGTTTATCTGGCAGTGGTTACTAACCAAGCACTAATCACAATGAATGAGAAATCATCCTAATTACCTATTAACTGCCACACCATGTGGTCTGTGGGTACTAGCCGCATGTCCGCAAACTATAAACTCTCTTTGCCACCTCGCTACAAAACTCCATTGAAATAGTCCATCACCAAAAATGAGAGTGAGAAAGTTCTGTCCTGGAGAACAGCAAGAAAAGCTGTTTACTTAAAACACAGCCTTAGAGAGACAGAAATAATGAGACTACTACTACAAGCATACACTCCTTACTCTCCCTCTACTCAAACATATTTAATGTTTTATTTGCACAATGTTGTCAACACCAAACGAACCAAGCCAAAGACCTCTTTGGTGTTTTTTTTTAATGTAAAGAATGGTACCAGATTAACAGCTGATGATTCTATTCATCAGGAGGATGAATTGAACTCCCTGAACTGACAGGCTCAGTCTAATAGGATAACAACCAGTTAAAAGTGTGAAAAGACCCAAGTAAATTCTTAAGTAATATTACTGTGGCATCATAACTACTTGCTTTTAAGTGGCTCTTTCCTTCCCAGAACTGTTTCGATATTTGCTTAGTGATTTAAAAATATTTAAAATACTGTTACATAATCCACCTTGGGAGGCTTAATCCCTACAAGGCACCCTAAAAATACTCTTATAAAAATGAAACAAAAATTAAATTAAATTACGAAACAATCAGCAGTCTCAATCATACTGCTTTAGTGACATGTTAAAACTGACACTATCATTTAAAATTTTGGGGGAGGCATTCAAATGGCATTGCTTGCTTTCATAGTTACAACATGCCTGTTTTTAGAGAATGTGGACTTTGAATCCGCAACCAGTATAAATTATCCTTTGCTTTGATGGCTGAATAATGTAGTTTAACTAGTTCTTCAGTTGGAATGAATTACACAAGACAAAAGGCTGCTGTACGTTTGAAAATGCTATTGTACGCTTGAGTTAGAAAAGGAAACCTAGAACATTTGATCTTAAGTGCATTCAACTTTTCTAAGAGGTAGTTAAAAAAAATAGCTGAGTCACCAGATTAAGTATTTGGACTACTACAAAAAAAGTGGGATAGAGGAAGTTGACACGTACTATAAACCGAGGGCTGCTCTGAATCTACAGCCAACTGGATATTTTATCTTCATTTTACAGTTATAAATCAAAGATTTTCTACAAAGTCCAAGTCCATTCAGTGCAGCTGGTGCAGCTGGAATGTTTTGGGCTGGGCTTTTCTCACATATAAAGTAATGGGCAACAAGATTCTCAACCCTGAAAGAACATAATTCTACTAGAATTTTCATAGTAAATTAGTTTTAGCAGTTAAAGGCATCTTTACAGCCAATGGCGCTCAGACCAAGAATAGTTTTTTGCATGCAACTTTCAGGGCTTGGCACCTCAAATTTGAACTTAAAAGATTCACAGTCAACATTCTTGATTATACACATTACCTCACACAGGACAACATCTATCACAGTGTCAGCATAAGGGGTTTGGGGCCTTAGAATCAGATCCTACTGGTGTACAATGTAGTACCCTGACTATAAGACTGATTATCTATTTCCCTTTCATGCTGCTGTCCAAGAAAGATAATGGCACAGGATTGATCAGCAGCTTTCTCCTCCATGTAAATATACACATATAAATATTCCTTAACCAACAAGCCTTTTACGTGGACATTTTTATTCCAGTCTGTATTGTACTTCAAATTCTATTTATAAATGTTTTATTGTTGATACTTATTGTCAAGTTGCTCTAGGATATTTTATGGGAAGAGATTCTTGAATGAAACGAACAGATAAATCCTGGCACTTCTGTGTAAAATGCCACCTCCTTGCTGCTGCTCAGTTCTGTGTGCCACACATTAAGAAGAACATTGACACATTAAGAAGAACATTGAACTGAAGTGTGTCCAAGGATGATTATCAGAATGGTAAAGGATCTAGAAAGTGGGCGTTTTTAGACTGGAGAAGAGAATGGTGCGCAGTTAGGGGTGCTGTAGTTGCATTCTGTATGCAGATCCTGCACCGATTAGGGGTTGGACTGGATGACCTCTAAGGTGCCTTCGAACTCTATGAAACCAAGCCCAGCATCTTGCAACCCTACTCTTATTCTCAAATCCTGTTTCTGATGCTTCTCTTTCTCATAA
Source organism: Podarcis raffonei (assembly GCF_027172205.1). Classification (NCBI taxonomy): domain Eukaryota; kingdom Metazoa; phylum Chordata; class Lepidosauria; order Squamata; family Lacertidae; genus Podarcis; species Podarcis raffonei. The sequence goes on along the minus strand of NC_070609.1, from coordinate 8,373,794 downwards.
TTACTACCACCTGTTTGCTTGCTACGCAGAAAGCCAATGAGCAAGCAGACAATGGCTTTTAGGGCTAATCATTCTCACCACCACTGGGTCAGAGTGAAAAGCAGGCAAGCAAGCTAAAGAGCAAGTTCAGTGGGCTGCCTGCAGAGATGCACAACTATGCCACTTATGGAAGCTGGTCCTCATAGCCAACACAGATGGATTGGAATGTAGTAGAAATAATGTGTCCTGCAAAACACTACAGGTAGGGAAAAATGCTCACATAAAAGCAGAAACCGATATATCACCAGGCAAAATATGGAGAAGACACATGGCAGCAAATCCAGCTAATATTGCATGGCAAATTCCAAAGATAAACTAAAAACAGTCTTCTCCATACTAGGCATCAAATACTAGTAAGTTCCAACTCCTGTGATGCGTTGCAAGCAAGAAAACCATAATGGAAAGCATTAAGAGCCAGAGTAGGAAAAGATTGAGACTGCTGGTGTTGGAAAGAGAGCAGGAGGATACCAAACAAACCAGCAAAGTGGCATGCCCAAGTGCCTGAGGAGAAAGGCAGCAGGGGGCTGTCTCAGCACTAGGAAACCTGTGGGAGGCTTTTCATTCAACAGAACAGCAAAATGACACGTGCAACAAATTGATGATACAAATGAACAAGCAGTATCTCCGACTTGGAAACTGGCCAGGTAAACAATCCTTGTTAAGTACAACTTTTAAAACAAAAAACATTGTTACACACTGAACTTCACCACCACTGAAACTTTAGTCACCCACAGAGCCTAGGACTTGCCAATCAGAAGGTCGGCGGTTCGAATCCCCGCGACGGGGTGAGCTCCCATTGCTCGGTCCCTGCTCCTGCCAACCTAGCATTTCAAAAGCACGTCAAAGTGCAAGTAGATAAATAGGTACCACTCCGGCGGGAAGGTAAATGGTGTTTCCGTGCGCTGCTCTGGTTCGCCAGAAGTGGCTTAGTCATGCTGGCCACATGACCCAGAAGCTGTACGCCGGCTCCCTCGGCCAATAAAGCGAGATGAGCGCCGCAACCCCAGAGTCAGTCACAACTGGACCTAATGGTCAGGGGTCCCTTTACCTTTACCTATCGGTGATGAGCATTTGCTAAAATATGTTGTACAGTGGTACCTCGGGTTACATATGCTTCAGGTTACAGACGCTTCATGTTACAGACTCCACTAACTCAGAAATAGTACCTCAGGTTAAGAACTTTGCTTCAGGATGAGAATAGAAATTGAGCTTCGGCGATGCAGCAGCAGCGGGGGGCCCCATTAGCTAAAGTGGTGCTTCCGGTTAAGAACAGTTTCAGGTTAAGAACGGACCTCCGGAACGAATTAAGTACTTAACGCGAGGTACCACTGTACTTAATGAAGCCCTGTGGATTGGGGTATCGCAATACTGGCTGTTCTTTCAACTGGACTTGAACTGCTATGTTTCGAAGAGTGAAACTATAAACATATAAGACTGCCTGCAAATTTCCTACCGAGTAAAGTTTTAAAACTAGGAACAAAAGACATTACAAGTGATAAAGATAGGCGTCGCAACATATAACAGCCCAACAACCAGCTCCATACTCACTCCTCCTGCTCCACAATCTCAATGCTTTTCTCTGTGTTGCCATTCTTGCTGTTCTCTCGATCAGCAAAACAGAAACACTTTTCAATTTTCTATTAATTATCTAGTAAATAATTTCCCTACCAGACAAGCAAGCAGCTCCAGATAAAGTTATGAGAAAAATATTAAATTAAAAAATGCCAATTCAGTAGAGTGTGAAATCCATGCATATACTTAGCTGGCGATGGAACTGTATATACTTGGTTCTATCAGCCCTTCTCTTCATTTTAGTGGAGAAAAGGCATTCCTTCATGAGAAAAAGGAGAATATGTCTTTTCTGGGATGGTACCCTGCAGTTTTTAGAAGCACCAATATAAAATTGGTTGCCTGATCAGTAAGGGCACATTTTAGACCATGGGTAGGCAAACTAAGACCCGGGGGCCAGATCCGGCCCAACTGCCTTCTAAATCCGGCCCGTGGACAGTCCGGGAATCAGCGTGTTTTTGCATGAGTAGAATGTGTCCTCTGGGTTATTTGTGGGGCCTGCCTGGTGTTTTTACATGAGTAGAATGTGTGCTTTATTTTAAAATGCATCTCTGGGTTATTTGTGGGGCATAGGAATTCCTTCTTCTTTTTCCCCAAAATATAGTCCGCCGCCCCCCCAAAGGTCTGAGGGACAGTGGACCGGCCCCCTGCTGAAAAAGTTTGCTGACCCCTGTTTTAGACAGACAAATGTATTTTCATGATCTACATCTCTACTATTTAACCTTCAACACTTCCAAGAACTGGCCCACAGACCTCACTGAATGTTGCCCTCATCCACCCAAATCGTGATGATTTTGTCTGCCCATCACAGTTGTAGAAAATGCAATGTAATAAACAACAAAAAGGGGAAGAAAAGCAAAAGGGGAAAAGCAGGACTCCTCAGCACAGAAAGCTAGTTAACAAAGAAGCCACACAATACTAGAGTGAACCCTGGTTAACCCTGCATTAGGTACAAGAAATACAGCCCCACATTAGGATGTTTTATTGGTATAGTAATGCTTCCCTGCTGCAAGTAGCACAACTAAATTATCTTCCCTGTTTGCTGGGTACCGTTTCTTATGCAAAATTAAGCACAGCCCAACTCAGCACTCTCTTTAAAACATACCCTCAAATTAACCTAATTTAAGGGGTGTTTGTTGCTGCAAACACGTGCATTATTTATATTTAATGCTAACTTCCAGCTTGTTGTGGTTTTAGTGTTCAGAATTACACACTGCTGAAAATCACTTTTAATAAAGCAAACGGTGAATGACCCTGAAGCACAGCAGCGCAAGGGGTGCCGCTTCAGTCCACTGCCCGTACTGTATGTGTAACAATGGGGAAAGGATTTCCACACAGAGTCGTAAATTTTCTCACTGCACCACAGTGGCTCAAGTGTAGAAAATCTCTGAAATGGGTCATTTGTATCTTTGGAAAGGCTGATTTAAGCTTTTAACCATCTGGATCTGAAACATTTAATCTCAGGCAACAGATGGGCTATTCTTAGATGAAGGGTGTACAGGAGCTTACAGGCCATGCACACCAACCCCAGCATCACGCTCTGGGTCCCTTCGGAAATTTACTGATACAAGGAGAGGAACCAAGTATGTGCGCAAATCACACAGGCACTGCTACTAGCTGGGAGGAATACACTCGAGTCCTGCTTAGCAGCATGCATTCTCCCCAGCACATAAAATCCACTATCGGTTGCATGGGTAAAGGCCCACTATGAGAGGTGGTTTTCCAAAACACTATTCCTTCAACACGACGCATCTAAGATTAGCACAATCCCCTGGAAGCAAAGCAGATAAGTAGGCATATTGTAAAACTTCAGTTATGACACATTAGTAGCATACCTCACCACCATCCCTAAGGGAGGACATTAACATGGACAATCCTCCTTCTACTTCTGCAAAAGAATGTGCATAATTCTCTTGCCGTTCTTTCAATAAAATGAGACTGAGACAGAAAGATTTCTGTGAATGCTACCAACAGTTGTCTCTATCAAGTACTGAAATCCTAGAGCTGCTCCAGAGGTTCCCTTAATTTTGGGGGTGACTTTTCAAGTTAAAGATGGGGAACTGCAGAAGTGTATGCAGCAAAACCTGTCACTCAACAATTCAGATCTCACCTAAGTCTGCTACTTATGTGAAAGAAATTAAAAGAAAGGCTTCATTTGCTTTTTGTTTTGTTTTTACTATTATTGTTAAAAGAACTCATTTTTCTTCCTAGCTGGACAGGCAAAGCTTCTCTCTTTTCTGTTTACTTCAATAGACTTGCATACCAAAACCTTCTGCTAACAGAGAATGTACTCAAAGAATCCAGTGTTCAAGCAGCAACTTTTATTAGCTATCACAAAATCTATGTTAGGCTAAAGATTAATATGCACACGCAGATTATAAATACATCATGTACAGCCTGCTGTACAAATGCACCCTCATTTTAGCTTGCCTACTGCTTCTAGCGCGCGCACTCGTGCGCGCGCGCGCTCTCTCTCTCTCTCTATATATTATATATATAAAAATAAAATTAAACATATATAAGATGCTGTATTCTTATCTCCACTTGAAACATTGCAGAAAACACCACCTGTATAAGAGCAAGAAAAGCTTAATTTTGCTTCTTGGCCAGGAAAAACATTCTGGGCCCTACAGGGCAGGAGGCATCTCTGTTGATATGCCTAACTAGGGGTATGAAAATCGAGAAAGACAGCAGTCAATGGTGCCTAAGAAAAACCCCTTAAGCCTGAAATGGCACAGGGGGTGCTGCACAGGTAAAGAAAAAGGGTTTCTTTGCCTCTTGAGATTGACAAAAAATGTTGCACAGCATCTAAGCAAATCTGTAACCAGAAAGTCACATATATTTTTGAAATGAAGCATAGGGAGAGTTTCTCTCGACAAACAGTACTAGTTATATGTCTTACCATCTCTCTTACTTTCAGCTTTTAAGAACAATGGGCTTCTCTATTTAGTTATAAAGAGGAAGTCTGTTGTTAAAATCATTTAGAAAGCAGACATGAAATTAAAGGGGGAAACGCAAAACACAACTCAGAATTTCCAAAAATATCCAGCATTTGATACATAGGAATCCTATCTCCCCACAAGTTTAATCTTAAAATGGGATTTGCCAATTAAGTCCATCTGCTGGACACCTTCACCAGCTTGTTCTGAGACTGGAAAGCCAATACACACCTCAGCATAAAAACTGAGGTTTAAAAGGGAAAATAGCTTGTTCAGCATCCCAGCAATTAGTTAGCAATAGCCCCATTGGTTATTAAATCAGAATGAGTGAGTAAAATAACTAGATTTTAAATCAAGTGTCAGGGACTGGCAGGACACTAATGAGTGTGCACCAGGAGAAGGGGGTCTGGAGTTTGACTCGGGGGGGGCAGTGATTTGTGGGGAACTGTACTTGTCAGGAGGCAAGAATCAGGGCAAGGCGAAGCTTCACAGTTGGAGGGTGGAGCACAGAATGGGTCAGAAAAAGAGGAAGGTCAGGCAAGCAAAGGGCCAGGTGTTCCCCCCTGCCTCCTCCTGCACCACTGTCTCCCAGCACCAGTAGGGAATTGAAGAGGGATGAGCAAAGGAAGCTGACATGCAGGCACAATCTCTGGCTGCATGCGCACACCCTGTAGGGGGAAGGTACATAACTGGTGGAAGTGGAGTGGCCCCTTGTTGCTACAACTGCTCCATAATAATAATAATTTTATTATTTATACCCCGCCCATCTAGCTGGGTTTTGCCAGCCACTCTGGGTGGCTTACAACGTATCTTAAAACATAATAAAAACATCAAGTGTTAAAAACCTCCTGATACAGGGCACAAAGTGCAGACCTGAAATAGCTGCCTAGACATTAGACTGGTGTGCATGGGTATTTGGAGCCATACAAACTACTCTTCAGTGTCAGCTTTGACAATAAAGAGTTTACTATCTGCTATGTGCATTTTTTGGTTGGGGAGCACCCTTTCTAGGTCTCTCTACAGGCCTTCAGATCTCTCTCCAAGCCACAAACGTCTCCCCAGGCCACATCCTCGCTGGCCCTGCTTCATAGCCCAAGTAGTTTTGCCTGGCTAGAATATGGCCTTGAACTCTGACCGTGCCTCTTGCTTGCTTGGATGGCAGGAACAAGCCTACTGTACAAATGTAAAATTAAGATTTGTTCCTCCATGCACTTATGCCTCTGGTCTCAGAAGGTTGCCCAGAAGAGAGTGAGGGCTTTGGGCTAAATGTTGCACACCCCTGTCTTAAACCAATAGCAAAACTGGCTATTAGCATTTGTAATTTATAGGGCCAAAGATCCAAAAACTAGCTAGGCTACTAACTGCAAGAGCTAGTAAAGTTCTTGAAATTTTGCATTGAAACAAAAGGCCTTCATATTCCTGTATCGCAGGCTGTGCTGGAAACTCCCTTCAGGTTCAAAGGTGATTTCCCATGCAGCATAGAGAGCAAACAATGTCTGCTCACCACAAAAAGGGAGGGGGGAGTATGGGTAAATAAACTTTGCCACATTTAAAGGAGTCCAGTTCTCGCAATAACCTCTCTCTAGGCCTGCTCAGAATCTTTCATAAAAGACAGCATCACTACTCCACCACTTTTTGTGCTACCACATAAAAAGAGCTGTGCTTCCCTTTCCCATCCAGCCAGAGAACTGTGCTCTCTTGGATTGGTTCTTAAAAGGGAATGAGGAGCAATTTCTCTCACCTTTCTGCTTTAGTTTCCTAGAGCAGCAGATGGGATGCAGTCTGACTGCTTTGTTCCTCAAGCAACAAAGCTCCCCGTCTTTGCCAGCTGTTAATTAAAAGTGATAAATGAGACAAAAAAGGGAAATATCTATGCTAGCAGCATTTCTACTCCCCCCCCCCACCTTTACTGGGGGTTTCCACACATGGGAGGGTCAACCTCTGTGAACTCCATGTACCCTCTTTTAAGAAGAACCAGACAGCCTTCACAGTTCTTAGGTCTGTTGAAAAGAGGTGCAACTGAAACTGCCTAGATCAGGGGTCAGCAACCTTTTTCAGCTAGGGGCTGGTCCACCGTCCCTCAGACCTTGTGGGGGGCCGGCTATATTTTGGAAAAAAATAAATGAACAAATCTATGCCCCCCAAATAAGCCAGAGATGCATTTTAAATAAAAGCACGCATTCTACTCATGTAAAAACACCAGGCAGACCCCACAAATAGCCCAGAGATGCATTTTAAATAAAAGGACACATTCTATTCATGTAAAAACACGCTGATTCCTAGACCGCCTGCAGGCCGGATTTAGAAGGCGATTGGGCCGCATCTGGCCCCCAGACCTTGGGTTGCCTACCCCTGGCTTATATCATCAACCCTTGATGGATTATGAGGTGTCAAGAAGTCCAAGCATTCCTATAAACAAAGTTAAAATGCATCACACTGTCTGCTGTTTCAGTAGGTTCTCTTATTTTCCACACCCCAATGCACACACCCCTTTTTTAGTTTAGCAGCCAATTGTATGAAATTTAAGAGCTACTAACTGGTATGATGTCACTGCCCATGTTTAGATTACTATTGCTTATCCCTTTCTGCCCTGAGATAAAATGTTGGATATTTTATGGGATGTTACAAGTATGAAACCTGGGAACAGTATGAAGTTCAGGGGGAAAGACAGAGTATAAAGTTTAATATTTTCTACCTGTTTTCTTATTCATTGTAACAGTGGGATGAATTGGTTTGCAATCTATAAAAAACTATTTTTACTAAGATGGTTTTCCCACATCTGTTTGTAACACCGAATAAGCACGTTAAGAATTTGTACCGTACAGGTTGGGTATATCAAGATGCCAATTAAGATGCAACTGCACACACCCCAAGCTCTAAGGCTCGTTCGTTATCACTCTGTACTCCTCAACTCTTTTCACTGTGCTTAACAACTTAAGAGTGCAAGACTGTATAACATCTATTCATTTTAACCAGGCTTATTTCAAATAATGCCCTATATAGAACTCTAAAGCTATGTTCTTTCTCTCTGTGATTTATAAGCAATGCACACAGATTTTTTCCCTCATCTACAGATTTACCTTGCCCCATTGCAGTTCAATGGACTATAAGAACAAGGTCTTTCTTCTGCTTTCTGTATTAAGAAAAATTAAGCAAGCAGAGGTTATCAACTCAAACGCATCCATCACTAGCAAAGGGAAATCCTAGTTTCCCCATCAATATTCAAGCTGCAAGAGAAAATGTGAAGACCTTATTCTGGCATCATTATTCAAATAGATTATTATTAACGTCAAATAATTTTTTAAGGGAGCAGACTTCAAACATATAAGAATTAGACAAATAATGTGAGACACTCTATAGCTTGTTTGAGCACTGCCAAAGCCCTATCACCGTGGTATCAGAACACTCTGAAGCATCTAACAGCTCACATAGTTGAAGACTTGGACAGTAGCCAAACCACCTCCCTAGCTGGGTCATTAAATCCAACTAAAGAGGGGGAGGAATTCAGGCTCTATCTCAGGTCATCACAGCCTGCCTTCCCTACTCCCAGGGATGTGTTCAGTGGACAAAAGAGAAAGGTAAAGCTATTGTTAAAAATAATGGTTTAAGGCTTCTGCAACTATAACTGGGCAGCTAAAAGCCAGAATTTAGCCTCCAAAACTACAGCTAAAGAAAAAGGGGCCATCAACTGAGGAACATTACCATCACAAACCCCAGTGAAATTAATAGGTGCTTCATGAGTATAGCTCTCACTTCTGTTCCATTTCAGAGGAATTCAAAATCAAACCATTTACAGGAGACAGTGAACCAAAGTTTAAAACTACTAACAGAGTTAGTAGTAAAAGTCTGATGTTTTCCAGCAGTCAAGATTTCTGTGGTGCAAGTGGGCAAGCACCACTGAATGTCACTCCCTGTATTTAATTTAACATTTATCAGTTGATGTGAAAAAATATAGCAAAATTATTATTTTTAAAAAATGTTATTCAGTGATCCCAATTTCAAAGTTCATATAGGTTACTCTTATCAAGTTACTTGAAGTAGTCAAAATACTGGCTGGACATATTTTCCTATACTGGTGTGTTTAATTAATTAAGTAATTAGCATATCTCCATTCCGCCGAAGATCAGAGCAGTTCACAACATAAAAATGCAAAATGAGAACACAAAATACATAATAAAACAAAAACAAACCAATAACCTCCTTCCACAAATACGTTTAAAATATGATAGATATTTATTTATATCTGAAACCTTACTATTCCAGTAGCCTATTGGTTAACCTCCCTACATGCACATTGTAATGCATTCCCTACCATGCAACCATGCTGAATTTGAATAAGCTGACAATGTCATGGTCTAAGGAGTATATCAAATGCTTCTGAAATGTAAAAAGGAGGGGGGATACAGAGCTGTGTTATCAGCACATGTAAAAGTATTAGAAGCTTTGTAGGGTTCAATGTTAGAGATGAATATACCCTATAGTGGACCTGATCTGTGATCCTCTCTGAATTTCATATAAACCTCCTTTTATGCAAATACTCAAGCAAAACCATAATGGGTGATGGGTTTCACACCAGCTCACCCCACATTCCCTTGCTGCCCATTGATGCTTATGAAGGACCAAACCACAAGATATGTACACCACTAAACCAGAGTGTAACATACAGTGACTGGGACCTAAATCCTTTGGGGCTAGTAAGGCCCTATTTCGAACCTTACACCCGATATGTGATCCAATAAGACGACTTATGAGGGGGCAAGCTAGCCTGATTCTGATCCTCCAACATACGTTCACTCTAGCATCTGTCCTAACCGGCTTAAGCAGAGTAAAACTTAAGAGGCAATAGACCCTCTAAGTCCAAAGAAATATCAAGGTGCTGGACACTTCAGAGCTGCTTCTTTGCAAAAAGCTTTAGTCCCAAAGGGATGGGACAACCACAGCAAATGGCAAATGTATAATTTGCAGCTTACACAAGATAAGAGTCCAAAAATATTATTCAGCTCAACTGCAGAACAAACTTCCATTCCCTCCTTCTTGCTCTCCACTGTGTAACTCCTCACTACTGAGCTGAACCAACCCATTTGTAAGGATTACACATACAGCTAGTGTGAACTAGCAACTGATCAGCTAAGAACAGCACGAGTAAATGCCATTCTAAACCAAAACCTCTTGGGATAACAAAGGCAAAATCTTCAAAAACTTATTAGTCCCTTTTTGGAGATGGAAGAGTATGAGTAGTGAGCACTTTTCTTTTGCAAGAATTTAACCAATTTAAAGGGCTGCCCACTGAACAGCTATGATTTTAAAAATAAATAACAAGAGGGGGAAATCCAAACTTAAATGCGATACAGCACTCAAATAAGTCAACAGAAAATACAAAGTGGCAGAATTGTTTGTTACAGTATACAAAAAAAAAGAAGACTCAGAAAGACAGATTGAAACGTAACAACATTAAGATCATCCACGGATACTTTATTTTCCTCAAGATTTGTCAAGTCCCACATATCCTTTCCCCCTTATTTACCTAAAAGCACATTACAACTACCAGAGGTAGGAAATAGAAAGACTGCAACTTGGCAAGCTGCCTTATACAGAATCAGATCCATCTAGTATTGTCTACACTGACTGGCAGTGCCCTCTCCAAGGATGTGTGCTTTGCACACCTTCTATGTGCAAAGCAGATGCTCTATCGATGAGAAACAGCCCTCTCCCAAAAAGGAAACATGCAAATAAGTAGTTGTACAAGTTCATTCCAAACCACTGGCCTTAATGAGACCAGGATACAAGAGCACCTACATGAGATTACCTGGTATTTCTCTCTATCTACCCACAATGCAAGACAGCCAAATCATTGGACAGGCATAAATTAGGTTGGCTCTGGTACAGCAAGAAAGATACCCATTACTGCACAGGAGACAAGAGTGACGGCCAGTTCCTGTCTCCTGCTGACAACCTCTGAGCCCACACACACTACATTACTGAGTGTATTTCAAACAGTTGAACACAGACCCTGGGATAGAGGAAAAAAGCAAGAATATACCAAAGCACTAACCAGTATCCCATGCTATCAAATGCATAATGTTCATAGCCCTGCTCGGGGAAGCTCTGCCCAGTCTGCACCCAAAACAGGTAGTACCCATCACACAGCATAGATGTGACCACGTCAAATACCGGAGAAAATTGGGAAAGAATCCACTTTCTTTCAATATTGTACAAAGCCCCGAAAAACTGTTTCTAACAGAGGTATAATATCTAAGAATGAAGTTATTGAACTGCTTACCCCAACTTTAGCAAAAACTCTTTTATGGGAATCTGTGTCCCTAAACTTGGAAACGATGAAACAATTCCTAAAGCAGACACGCTGATTCTCAGTGAGTTGGAATGTGCCTGAGGTTCGTGGCAGCCTTGTATCATAAGAACATGATGAAATCCAATTCAGGGAACAGGATTCCATCCATGTCCTATACTACGGGAGGAGAATCCTTTTCAGCCCCAGGGCTACAATGCCTCATGGGCAAACTTCCAGGGGCTGCATGCCAGGGTGGGCTGAGCCAGAGGCAACAGAGGCTGGAGCAATGAACATGACTCTTACCTTTGTACAGTAGGCTACATGTGCAAGCCAGAAGTTTCTACACACCCCTATCTCTCCATCTAGACAAGCAAGAGACATTATCATAGTTCAAGGGCACATTCCAGTGAGGCGAAAGTACTCAAGGAGGGTGCACAGCAGAGCTAGCAAGGACTGCAGCCAAGGGAGAGAGAGCATGTAAAGAGCCTTGGAGAGCAATATTTGGACCCTGGGCCTGACGTTCACTGCTCTGTCCTAAACAAACGCCAAAAAAATCCCCTTTGCTTTCATTTAAGAAACTGGCAAGGAATGAAAGCTCAGTTCTCTAAGTGTGCCTGCTACATTCTGCATTGCATAGGGAAAAAATAAAACATCACAGCTATGATGGACAAAAGTAAGTTTTCTTTGTCATATATGATATACAAAACTAGAATATTATAGGCAGGGAATGTAAATGTTACTTCACCTGTTAAAGTTTACCCTTTTTTAGAATGTCACATCATCAAAACCTCTATTCACTACCATGCCCATTTCAAATATGAATAAAAGAAAATGTGTAATGATTTGGTGGGAAGAAGAGGATTAGTAGGGGGAGAAATCCAAGCTGTCCTACAGTAACATTAGTAGTATTGTTTACATAGTGTCCCCAATATAAAATAATAAATAAGCCACCCTATACCCGTAGATCTCAAGGTGGTTCACAACATAAAAACACAATATAAAAAAAAACAAAATACATAATAAAAATAAAAACAACCCACTAATCCCCCTTCACACAACACATTTTAAAAGAGCATTAGATTAAGGTTACCAGATGTCCCCGTTTCCCGGGGACAGGCCCCAGATTTACAAATCAGTCCCCATACAAAATCCTATCATTCCTATTGAAGTTGAAAAGTGTCCCAGGATCCATTAAAAAAAATCTAGTAACCTTACATTAGATATCAACCAGCCAAAGGCCTTGTTAAAGGTGTATAATGAAGGCACCAGCCAAACCTCCCTGGAGACAGCATTCCACAAAGAGAGAGCCACTGCAGAAAAGGTCCATTCTTGTGTTGCCCTCCTCCTGTGCAAGATCTCAAACTACAGAAGGAATGAAACAATCGCCAGGAGCTTTCAGGTGCATTCCTTGCACACCGGCATCTCTCATCCTAAACCTTTTTGCTCACATAGACATAGGCATAACACTGCTGTCGTGTCAGGGTAATGTTTTCTGTGCCTGGCACAGGTGTTGCTACATACCGCTCTAATCTCATGGTGCTGGCACAGTGTAATCTTTAAGATCTTACCTGGACATGAGCTGGAGTAGAGGAGAGATCTATCCACAGCTAATAACTATGGGATCAACACAGAACCTTTATGTTCAGAAAGAGTATCACATGATGGGGACAAGCAACAAAACAACTCAGCTGTTGAGTTTCTAGAGGAATCTAGCTAGCTACTCTTGGAAACAAAATGCTGGACTAGATGAACCTTTTGATCTGATCCAGCAAAGAAGCTATTCTTACTAAACAGGTGGTCTTTGAAAAACACATGCAGACAGAACAATGGGGCATACTCATTTTTCCATGTTTTTGGTGATAACACAAATGCCTTCTATATTAAATTTATCAAATTGTTAATTTATGTTGTTTTGTTTGCATTGGCTGTTGGTCAGAGGATTCAAAAAAATAATCAATAGGTTTCAACCCATTAAAACTATTACAACAGCAGCATCACATTGCCAATAAATAACTGTTGATGTGAAGCATATGCTTGCAGCATGCCTTATCAGTTTATAGTGACAATTATCACCAAGGCATTTAGATAACTCCTACCTGGCTACTATAACCGTCATTATCTAGAAATATCTACACTTGGGCAGTATGTTCAGCATTGTGGGGGGAGGTATTTTAGCTGCTTCCAACTGAAAATATATACAATTTCCTTCGATCTAAAACTATACTGTTGCCCAGGCTCACGCTATACAGCTAATATCTTAATGGCTCCCTTCTAATTGCTTCAATTCACATCCTTCAGCATTTTCACCACTACATTTCCAGATTGCTTGCTACACACCAATGAGGGCTAGAAACCACAGTAATAAAAACGCCCCTTAACCTGGTTGAAAATTATATGTGAATGTAATAAAAATTTATTAAATTATATATTCATAGGCTCTAATCCTGCTGAAGTTAGTCATGGCTAATGTGAGTCTAATAACCTTCAATAGAACTTTACTTCAGTGCGACTGTGGACAACGCTCAACTATTACCCTTTATCAAACCAATAAGTGCATTCAAGTGCTATGCTATGGCTTAGGATGACAAAACATGAACAAATAAGAGCACGCTTCAGGCCCACGTGCTCCCTTATATGCCTCCACTGCCAAAGCTAGTAAGAGAACAGAAGCTTCTGTCTCACTATGTTTTGTCATGTTGTCCGGACTAACAAACTGTGGCTAATACCAACTATGGTTTCAAACCAACCAACTTCAAATCCTAATTGACTCATTTAAATTAACCATAGCTAAGATTAACAGGGTCACAACAAGAGCTGTGGTTAATCAAAAGCAGAACCAAAAAGCTTCTGAATTCATCTTTCTAAGTGAAGAGGACAAAAGGGGAATGCACAAGCAAAAATCTCATATGGACTTCTTCCTGTACTGTTGGCCTCTGTCCGTCTCAAGAGACAATGGAGTGCACCTCTGGGGGTGAAGTCAAACTGCTGCGATAGCATACCGAAGCAACCTCCCCAGGGCTCAAGCCTAGGCAATGTGTATGGAGCTCCTGGGATGCCCAGATGACAAGACCCACCCCCCTCGGCCTCGCTGACATAGTCCAAAAGAAAGCAGAGCAATACTTCTGGCTGCAGGAGTTGCTAGAAGCAGGCGTACAAGGCACCATCTGATCATCTTAGGGACTCCACTGGATTTGTGTAGGGTTTATTCCTTAGCCTATTCTCTTGAAGATGCCCTGCAAAGCAGTGGGTGTTTAGGATCAGAGTTTTCCTTCTGCTAGATGGGCTACCTGTCCAGGTTGATTTCTCCCATCTACCCTTCAGTTCCCTCTATGCATGTGCAGAAGCTAAAGGATTGATGGTCCCTGGTTTAAATGATACAGCAACCATTTGGTATGCACATTTGCTCAGGAAACAAATGACTTGGAAAGCTAGAAGCTTGATTTAAATCAACTATTTAAATCACCTTGATTGACCCTCCTACCTATTTCTAGATGTCAATGACTGTACTCATAGAAGCAAGAAATGCCCTACATGACATGTCTTACTCTATTCTACAATAACTGAAGTTAGTCCAAAATTGCTATCACTTCCATAATTATTTTCTCTCTCATATGTGCCCCTCTAAAATGAAACGAATGACACACCTCTCCAAAAAGAATAAAAAACTTTCTTAAGGTGTGAGGAAATTCTGGCCCTCACTTGTTGCTGGGTTCCAACTAGCGTCAGCCCCAGTTTGTCTTATTTTTATGTTGCTTAAAACCAATGTTCTGCTTCATCTGATAAGATACAGAGTAGATGTTCAAAAATCAAAATACATAAATTATAAAAAATTTAATCCTCACCTTGGCAAGCGGTCTTTCTAAGCAATCAATAAAGCTTTGCTTTCAGACCCTATCAAAAATTTCAAAATGACTCATCAGCACATCACACTAAACTGGGACAGGAACCTCTGGCCCATGGGCCCAATTTGGTCCGTGAGGTCATTTCCCCCAAACCTCGCATGGGTGGACTTTAAAGGGGGGGGGGTCTGCTTGTTTTCCGTAAGCAGGCAATGAAAACAAGTGGGCCCAGTTTTTTTACTCATCATTCACGATGGAGCCGTCCTTGCCAGAGCCAAGGTCTGCTTTTGACACCAGCACTAACAAGACTACTCCATTGCACAGCAATGATGAAGTGGGTGCTTGTTTCCCCACACAGTCCCTCCTCCCCATAGCTAAGACACAGAGCAGGGACTCACTTAAAAGTAGGCGCCCTTTGCAGCATTTTCTCCCACACTTTCAAAGATTGCACCAGACCAGTGTGGGAGAAACTGCTGCAAAGAACTCTCAGATTCGCCGCCCCCCCCCCAATCCTTGGACAGGAATATAGGGAATGCAAGGGATTTTGACAGATGGGTGGGGCAACCTGCCTGCCAATCATGTGTTGTCACAATAACGGTTTGTGATTGCCAGGTGGATTGCCCTGCACATCTGTCAAAATTGGCTCACAGAAGGGCCGAAAAGGTTCAGCACCCCTGCACCAAACCACAGTCTGCACAAGCCAGAATGAGCTGCAGCATGTCTCATGCACTCACTATTCTCTGGCTGTGTGGCTAGGAAGAACTTGGACGCTTTTGTTTAACCATGATTTGTTGTGTCATCTACAGCAACAAATTGTGGTTAACATTATCTATGGTTAATTTTAAAGCAAGAAGCGAACTAAGCCACAGTTACTGAAGCAGGATTATTTAAACTAGCCACACTCAAGATTAACCTCAGTTCCAGGTCTGGACAAGATGGCAAATTGTGATTAATAACAAGCAGAAACAAGACCTTCCAAACTCTTCCTTTCAGGGTGAAAGGGAAGCTGAGTGCATGACCCTGAGATTTCTTGCAGCTCAGCCTGGCTTTTCTGGCTTGTGCTAAGCTATGGTTTTGTGCGATGTGTTAAAGAAGTGTTTACATATAAGGTTTAGTCAGCAAACCTCTAAAGAAGACTGCAACAGTTCAGATCTAACACCAAACCAGGGTCTGGTACTATGTAAACTAGGCCTGCGGTGTGCTCTGGTCTATGGGGTCACGAAGAGTCGGACATGACTAAACGACTAAAGAACAACAAAACTAGGCCTGCACTCTGGTGCAATCTGATTTTCTTTCTCATTGACATTTTAGCACAAGTCATAGTTTGCCTGGCTTAGAGGTAACAGTAAACTATGGCTTCCACTAAATCAGAAGGGAGAAAAATCAGAATGCATGAGAGAAGAATGTGTGTGAGCACAGAGCTTGCTCACACAGTGCCAAACAAAAAACCCTACAAGGGTAGAGGCTGTTCACTGTTCACCATGATTCAAAATATTTAGAAAAAGCAATGCTAAACCTTTTGGTCAGACTACTGACCAGCCAATTAGTGACCATGGCAAGGTGCCTTTTTTGAAATAAATAATCAACCACTTGATTGTAAAAAGCCTCAAAAAGATACAAGAAGTAAATCAAGAAAAATTTACAACCTTACTTTAAAACATACAAATGTTAAAATACAAAAACAGATTAAAATTACCTCAACTTCCTAAGCATCTGGGTAGGCTTGTCTAAATAAGAATGTCTTTAGCAGGCAACAAAAAGAGTACAGTGAAGGCATCTGCTTTATCTCAATAGGCAGGGAGATCCAAACTGTAGGTGCTGCCACACTAAACCATTGAGTGCTTACAAATGCGGAATGGGTATTATGTGGCACCTGTGTTAGTGCCAATTCCATTTATGTTACGTGTACTTAAAATACACGCCCCAATCCCTAATACTTCCTAAATGTGTCCCCACATACTGAGCAAGTTGTATATCTCTAATCTAATTCCACAGTATAAAAATATACACATGGCTTTAAGTGGCAGCAATTTTTAATCACTCCAAGGAACTATACTAATGCAAGCAGTTCAATTTGTTTTTTAACCACAAAGACAAGAGGAAAAGTTTGAGAGTTATCTGTCTGCACACAATGACTATGCTATGTCAGAATTAGAAAGGGAGCTGCAATCAAGAGGTTTTTTTGATAAGCGTATAGGAAAGGAATTCAATCAGAACAAAAGGAAAGGTGGGAAGACTGGGAAAAGCAGGATATTTCAGGCAATCACATTAAAATGACTCAAGAGGATACTTAATACTGAAAATACCTCGTCATCCTTCAAAATAAGAACCTAATAGTGGAATTACAGAGATTTCGAAAATATATCTGCTGTTACAAACTGGCAAGTAGCTGGTTCTTTAGCTAAAAATACTAAATCAACAGGGCTAGAAACAGACCAATGTGCTACTTTGTTCCTGAGACACAGCAATTCAACTATTCATTCAGTTGTTATTTGAGGACAAGGTCAAAAATTACTATAAGAAACACTGAGCACTGAATGCATTTTAAAAACATTCTTAAGCTATATAGTCCTAAAACATGATTAATGGTAACATAAGCAAAACAACTGCACTTGCTTCCAAGTAAACATTTAAAGGTTTAGGTGCCAGGGTGGATCAATTCTCTCTCCTTTAAACATACATTCTTCTATCTGAACTAGGCTCAAGGAGATGCAGTTGCATTGCTTGAGAATATCAGATCTTTTACAAGACAAATGTCAACTTACCAATACTCCTGGGCTTTCAAGCGCAGAATCCTAAGCTATTCTTATACAAAGAATAGTTGAAATATTACTATTTATTCCCTTGGCTCAACACATCCTAGCACCCCAGTTTTACCTACTCATGTGGTAAGAGTAAGAAAAAATGCTTAACCTTTGCAGAACACGTACCTTCTTTGAGACAAAAGAACCTCAGCAACAGGCATACACTCAGAACTATCACAGAAAATGTTACCTCCAAGGATTCTTGAAGCCATAAATATAAGAACAAAAGCAGATGCAAATATATCACTGGCTTTGAATTTCCTCCTTCATTGTCAGCTCTCAGCATGGAACAAGAGCATCTCCAACAGCTCCTAGCAAAGCAGTTACATCGCTCGGGAGCATAGGGAAAATCAGCTCTCAGTGAAGCTGTCTACTCATTCTATTATATAAAATGCTCTCACAGAGGAACACACACTAACATTTCTCTCTAAGAATGTGAATAGTGGTAAGAAGCCAGGAACAAGGCTTCAGTCCACACTGGGGGGGGGGGGACTAGCTATTTACTGCCACATCCTGAAAATCTGCTACTGGCAATATTTTCAGACCTCACTAAAAGAACAAACTTCAATTCCTGAGACCAGAACTCTCTGCAACTGAACACTCAGATGCAGATGAATCTAAAAGCCCTTTCAGGATCAAATTAATTTCCTACTGAATATAATTAACCAGCCTTACAAAAAAAAAAGAACCCTCCTCAGCTAATGGTATGCATAATCTGAGTCCTTGCTAAGATTTCTCCAGCACCATGTACAATTAAAACCTCATGGCTGTTCCACTGATCAAAATTATTTTGACTTGCATCACAAGGGAACATTTCTGCTTGTATCACCGACTGATTCACATGATTACTTATATGTGGATACTCATTTAAACAAGGACTGAGTAGTAATTTTGAACTGAATGATCATTTGGATAACTGCCTTTGCAAAATAATTCTAATGGTCAGAATATATTGGTGTCAATACTGAGGGTGTAGACCCAGATTCTCTTTCTGTGCACAACACCAAACAGAAAGCTATAATTTGACACAGGGCCGGAATCAGAACTACAGCTATAAAAATATACTTCAAACTTCTCAAAACATCCAAAAGAACTTTTATTCAATTAGCTTTAGACCAACAACACTGTAAGCCCCAGTTTCCTGTCCTGTTATTAGAATTAATGGTTTAAGATATTTGATATAGCAGGCAGTCTTTACTAACTTCTAATTATCTGAACATGATCCAGTTCTCAAAAACAGAGTCATCCATAAGGACAAAATGCTGACCTAGCTTTGAGTCTAGGGCTGAGTCCCTGCAATTTAATCAGTCACTAAAAGTAAAGAGATAAAGTCTAGTAAACTGGGCACCCATCACTTGCCTTTCAGCTGTGCACATTCTAACTTATTTCAGAACTGCCTGCATAAGAATATTACTTGGTGATGCCTCCAAACAGGGACAAGACGTAAGATGGAAAATATTGTACTGAAATAATCTGAGATATTCATGGTTTGGAAGTCTTCTGCTGTCTGATTATTAGCGAAGGTCAAAACCAGGGTAAGGTAAAGGAGTTCCACCATGACCATTCCCTATCCTGAAACGGGAGAAAGATGGTGTCCTAACATGTTATGTAGCTCATCACAAAGCCACAGAATAAATTTCTCCCAATAAAATAATTTAAAAAGAATTCTCAAGAAAAAAAATCATTGCTCTCAACTAGCCAACCTCATCCTTCCTTCAAGAAAGCACAAAGGTAAGGGGGTATCTGTGACTTTACCAAGAGGTTCAAGACTTCCAGACTATTAACGGTATTCTTACCAAGAATTTTGATGTTTTGTTTTATATTTTTGTAAACCCCTTAGAGGTTGTCTTGCAGTCAAGTGGTACCTACTTTTGCTTTAAAAAATGTTTTTTAAAAAAATAAGGCCTTGAGGTATCTCAATGGCATGGAAGGAAAAGAGTCTGAAAAAATAAAGGAACGTTACGGAAGAGTTTCCCAGGAGTTTGCAATCTCTATAAGAAAATGTTCTCTCCTTTTTCTTTCCATCTTGAATGACTTTTAAGAAAAAAGTATTTTGATGGAGCTATATGCCCTCAACCAATGTTAGGCATAGTGAAAGGAAAAGGGTCCTTGTTTCTCAAGATACACCTTGTTCTACCTTCTTCTCCAGTATCACCAACCATCTTCAAGAGCTGAATTTAATTATCATCATCTTGATAAAGTCTTGCTAAAAAAAACACACAGTTTGAACACACATTAACAAATTGGAAATTCCATTACCGTTCATAGGATTAAGTAATTAGGATGACCACACATGTCAGAAATATGCCATTCCTCAGAAACCTGGGAGATGTCCCAGGAGAGCAACATGGACAAGAAAGAGAAATACTAAGACATATCCCACAATCCTACCTATCAAAAATAAGTAGAGAAGCTGGAGGCTGCTTTGAATGTTGCACTTTTTCTACACAAAAAGAAAAGAGAAAGGGGGGGGGTGGAAACCAAGAATAGATGCCTATTTTTCCCCTACAAGACAAAAGACAGATTTTTGAAGTTCGGGAAGGAGATAATGCACACAATGAGAAGTCAAAAGTATGCCCCATTTTCACCTACAGAGTTTGGAGGCATGTACAACAGGACAGCAGGCACCACTTCTCAGCCTCAGTAGTGCATTAAGGGAAAAGTCACTTTCCCCTTATGCCATCTTCTCAACTTATCCAAATGCCTTTCAAACCAGGAGAATCTCCACATCCCAAAGAACTGAGCTGAGGAAAGCTGGTGACACTTATTTATTCAGAAGTTTTCTTATCTGCCTAGGACAGGTTACAACAATATTACGATAAGGCAATATTAAAACAAAACAGGTCAATAACAAAAAGCAAAATCAAATATACAGGTATGGTCCTGCAAACATCACAAAAATCAAAACTGTCAGAGGCCAACATAAAGAGGAATGTCTTCAGCATACAGAAGAAGCTGTATGTTGAGGATGCTAGAAGCTTGGAATGGGGTTAGAAGAATATAGGGGGTACCATGGAGTGTTCTCAACCATCCCCAATACTTCAGAGGGCAGCAGAACTGCCAAGAGAGCACCCTCTGCCAATCTTAATATCTGAGGATCAATGGGAAAGGAAGCAGTCTTTCAGATATTTGGGGCCTAAGACATTTAAGGCTTTCAAACACCAATGTGAGCATCTTGAACTGGACCCAGAAAATATCTGGCAACCAGTGCAGTGGTTTCAATTTAGGGGTGATTTGAGTTCTAAATGGAACACCGGCGGATATCCTGGCTGCTGTGCTTTGGACCAACTGAAGTTTCCAAGCTGTCTTCAAGGGCAGCCCCACAGTGTGCATTGCAATAATTCAATCTGGAGTTTATCAGAGCAAACAGTGCAGAAACAGCCATTTGCCACCCCCTCAGACCATGCTTCGAGGAGGCAGAACCACCCAACCGAAATCAGCAGGAAGACTACCACTGGTCCCTGTCCAACATTAACTCAGGGATGAAGATGCTGGCAAGAATTTCTCTTTGCGTCTCTCTTCCCTGAGCCTCGTAGTTTTCCCCACCCCACCCCACCCCACAAGGCAACACTAGGGCTTCCCTCCAGGCAAAACAGCAGAAATGTCTATCAGCCACTGGGGGTGGTCAAAGACAGAATAATACTTGTTTGCTGGTGTGCTTGACTCCACCTCAGGTTTTATTCTAGGGGCACCCCATGTGCCCTTCCCCAAACTCAATATCCTTCCCCCTCCCCTTGCCACAATACCCCCCTTTTCAGCTCAGCCTGCGCCTCCATCGCCAGGGCCCTCCGCATGCGTGCTTCTAACCCCATCCCCGCCCCTCTGAACACTGGAGCAGTTTGTGGAAGGGACCCCCATCATTATCATCATCCCCCCCCCCCCGGCCAGGGATGCAGGGGAGCATCTTTCCCCTTGCAAATACGCAGGTAGGGGCAGAGTCTCTTTATCCATGTCAAGTTTGCCAACCCCAAACTAAATGGCTGAGAAAGGGGGGGGGGGGAGATAGATGATGACTCTTGTATTATTCCTCCACCACATACCTAAGGAAAAAAAGATATTTTTTTGCCTTTTGGCTTCCCACTCACACACACCCCGACCCTCCCCGAAATTCCGCTACCTCAACGGGGGTGGGAGACATGTATTGGTGCGGAACGGAGCAGAAGGAAGAAGGGGCGTCTCTCATTCTCTCCCCCCCCCACCTCCTCGCAGGCAAGGGTCTTTTCTTCGCACCGCACCCCTCCCCGCGCAATGTGTGCTTGTGCAGTGGGGAGGGAGGGGATTCCTCCATTTCCGAAAGAAAAGGGGGGAGAGAGAGAGAGAGAAAGGAGGGGAGGCTCTTTCTCCCCTCCCCCTTTCCCCCCATTCCACGCCTGAGGTAAACTGCGGCGGTGGGGGGCGTGGGGGGGTTTCGCCCCTGCCCCCTCGGGATGAGGCAGGATCGGGGGAGGGGCGCCTTTGCCGCCGCCTCATTGTTCGCTCCCCTCAGTGGGGACCGGGGCGGGGTGCGGAGGGCGGCGGGGAAGGCGAGGCAGGCGAGCGGGGTCTGGGCGGGGAGGCTCCCGGCGGAGGCACCTACCAGCTCGGCGGCGGCGGCAGCAGCAGCGGGTCCTGGCCGGGCTCTCGGGGCGGGGCGGAGAAGGACCCGAGGCGGCAGCGGGAGGAGAAGGAGGCGGCGCCATGTTCCCCTCCTTCCTTCCTTCCTCTCTCCCTCTCCTTTCCTTCCTTCCTTCCTCCCTTCCTTTCCTTCCCCCGGCGCGGTGAGAGGAGGAGGAGGAGGGTATCGGTGGGTGGGGTGAAGCGAGGGAAGAAAAGCGGCCTTGTAATGGCGGCGGCTGAGGCGGATTCTTTTCCCCCCTCACAAGGAGCAGTAGCGGCGGCGGCGGCGGCGGCAGTGGCACCATCGACCGAAGGAGAGAGAGAGACAGGGCGCGAGACCGCCTCTGTGTGTGTGTGTGTGTGTGTGTTGCGCGTGCGCGCGACGAGCCCAGCGAGCAAGCGGGGCGGGAGGGGGAAGACAGGAGGAGGAGGAGGAGAAGAAGCTGCTGTTGCGGCTGGCGGCGTGCGCGCGCCGGCGGAGGGGAGAGAAGTGGGCGGGGCGGGCTGCGGCGTGAGGGGGGAGTAGTGGGCGGGGCTCCGGAACCTCTATTCAGAGAGAGAGGGAGAGTGCGCGCGCGCGCATGCAGGCATGCGAGGCAGGTTTGCATGCACAGAAGCGATACGGGACTTTGCAGAGGCGCGCGCGCGCGCGCGGGTCACCTCCTCCCCGCTGGGGGGGGGGGCTTTTGCGCGCGCAGGGGCGGTCCACCGGCTAAGGCTTTTTCCTCTTTTTTTTGCATGCATGCAAGGGAAGAGGAGGAGGAGAGGCGGGGCGGCTAACGGGGAGAAGCGCTTGCTGCAAGAGGCTGGCACGCGAGCCCGAGCTTGTAGCCAAGATCGTGGGGGGAGGGGGAAGGCGGGGTTGCAAAGGAACCCACCCGCGCACGCCCCTGGCGGATCCGTAGGATCGCGGTGTCTCTGCCTTTGCGCGCCTTTGAACCCCGCCGGCGCGCGCGCGCACCCGCGCCCTCCCTGCCAAACGTTGTTGCCCAGGCAAGATGCGGGCGATCCCTCGCAGCAGCGCGCATCCTGGCGCAGGGTGCGCCTCGGATAGCCAAGGGCCGCCGAAAGTGCTGCAGCTGCTGCGGACGGTTTGAAAACCAAATGCAAGGATCCGGAAGTCGGGGGTTCGTGCCGCTCTCCCCCCCCCCTTCCTTAAGGATGTGCTACATGAGCAACAAAAACCACCAGCAATAAAACAGAAGCATCCACTGTATTCTAGATTAGGGGGTCAGCAGCTGGAGGACAAGCTTTGGCGGGGGGGGGCAGATGACGTAGCGAGGGGAGGCTGTTAGCCGGTCCTGCTCTAGGCCAAAGCAACTTCCCCTGGTCAGTTCTGGCTTGGGCTGATGGGAGTTGGAGTCCAAAAGAGCTGGAGGGCACCAGGTCTGGGCAAAATGATAGTGGCAGAAGTTATCTGTGACACAGAAGCATCCCAGAAAACTTCTTTTGGAGGGGTGAGGAGCAAACTTTTTGTTGCATTTATTACATTTACATTGAAGGGACGTCCAACTCCCAATAGAATGCGATCTACACACAGTATAAAAAAACTAAATAAAAAAATTCCTTCCAGCAGCACCTTAGAGACCAACTAAGTTAGTTATTGGAATGAGCTTTTGTGTGCATGCACACTTCTTACCTGTAACTAGAACTATGGACGGCTACTACCTGTGTATAAAAAAATTGGCAGAGATCTACCCATTATCGTAAAAAGACTGGGAGTGATCTACCCAAAGTTGTGGAGGTTTTTTGTAGGAAGCCAAAGTTAGCTTCTTGGGGTTTTTTGTAAGGAGATCGCTGGGGGACCAGAGATCTACCATGATCTACCTGTTGGACAAGCCTGGCTTCTTACATTGATTACATGCTCATACGTGATTTATGCAGGGTTGGAATAGAATCCCAGGTATCTTTTGGCCTAACTTCCTAAAATATACGCATGAAGAGCCTGACTGCTGGATCTAACCAGCAGCCCGTCTGGTTGAGCAACCTGTTCTCGCAGAGGCCAACTGGATGCCTGCAGGGGAAGCCTGGGAGCTTCCTATCAAGCCATCATACCCAATATGATGGGCAAAAGCTCTCTGGGGTCCCAGGCAACATTCCCACCCTCCCGTTTAACTGGAAATGATGGCACCTTCAGCATGCAAGGCATATGTTCTGCATCTCAGGAGGAAAAAGTGGGATATAAATGTAATAATCAGTTGGGGAGGGAATTGCCATTATTACTTCCTTTTCCATTTTTGAAGAACAGTTCCCCCCTCCCCAACTGGAGTCTTATGATGCAATCCCATGCCTGTTTAAAAGGTAAAGGGACCCCTGACCATTAGGTCCAGTCGTGGCCGACTCGGGGGTTGCGGTGCTCATCTCGCTTTATTGGCCGAGGGAGCCGGCATACAGCTTCCGGGTCATGTGGCCAGCATGACTAAGCCGCTTCTGGCGAACCAGAGCAGCGCACGGAAACGCCGTTTACCTTCCCGCCGGAGCGGTACCTATTTATCTACTTGCACTTTGACGTGCTTTCGAACTGCTAGGTTGGCAGGAGCAGGGACCGAGCAACGGGAGCTCACCCCGTGGCAGGGATTTGAACTGCCGACCTTCTGATCGGCAAGCCCTAGGCTCTGTGGTTTAGACCACAGCACCACCCACATCTTCTGTTTACTCAGAAGCAAATCCCACTGTGTTCAATGGGGCTTCACCCACCCACCCCAGTAAGTGCATTTAGACTTCGGCTGCAATCCTTATGCCCACCTACTAAGAAGTAAGCCCAACAGGATTCGTTTGGATTTACATCTAAGAAGACACACATAAGCACTGTTACCACAGTCCTATCCACATTTACTTGAGAGTAACCTTCATTGAACTGTGTGACTGCCAAACCAACGTGCATATGGTCAGGGTGTTAAATATATATTATCACAGAATTATAGACTTGGAAGGGACCACGAGGGTCTTCTCGTCCAACCCCGTCGGCATGCAGGAATCTGCGGGAATCTTTTGCCCAGCGTGGAGCAAAAGGTCACGATCCTGAGATTAAAAGCCTCATGCTCCAAAACTGAATTACCTGGAGATTTAAATTCTGTGCTTCTAGAAACTGATCCGCCCCCTTAATCATTCACAATTTTTGTGACTTGATGAAAAGATCAAGGTATCAAAATTTCCGAAAGAACTCTTATTTAAAAACAAACTCTCAGCTGTGCAGTGTACCAAGATCCCTTTGTCTGCACTTAAAAACTGGCATTGGTTAGAAATCTGGCAGAGCCTCACCCATCCATGACACAGCTTCCACAGCTTTTAGCGTTCTGGCGAGACAGCTGGGGCTGAAATCCTTTCTGCCACAACGAGCGCAGTAAATGTATCATAACTATTGATGTGGCTTCTTAATATAGATAACCCGCATGCTAATTGCATAATGCAGAGTCGCTTTGCCCTGTACAGAGCCTGCCCCTGGAAAATGATCACATCACACAGACCAGAAGCTAATGTCAGCTCACTTAAAGACCTTCTGGGGCTTAATAGATAGCAAAGGTTTTCCAATGGCCTTCTTAAAAATAACGAATTCCAAATAGAGCATAACGTGACCTGGTGACCACCGGTGTAAATGGCTTTATAACAAATTAATGTGGAGTTCTATTAATGGCTGTTTGTCATGATGGCCTCAGCCCAGTATACCTGAAGGAGCGTCTCCACCCCCATCGTTCTGCCCGGACACTGACGTCCAGCGCCGAGGGCCTTGTGACGGTTCCCTCATTGCGAGAAGCAAAGCTACAGGGAACCAGGCAGAGGGCCTTTTTGGTAGTGGCACCCGCCCTGTGGAATGTCCTCCCATCAGATGTCAAAGAGATAAATAACTACCTGACATTCAGAAGACATCTGAAGGCAGCCGTGTTCAGGGAAGTTTGTGACATTTTAGTGTATTTTTGCTCTCTGTGGAAGCCGCCCGGAGTGGCTGGGGAAACCCAGCCAGATGGGCGGGGTACAAATAATAAATTATTATTATTATTATTATTATTATTATTATTATTATTAAGCTTCCAAGTTCAGAGGCAGTCTACCCGACTTACAGACTTCCTGGTGGCTTCTGTCCGGCTACTGTGAGAAGACGGCTGCTGAATTGGATGGACCCCTGATCTGATCCATCAAGGCAGATTATATGATAAATTAATGAAGTGGAGAAATTAACGGAGGAAGAGAGGCTATGTGGAGCCGTCCCACGGTAGCAGAGTGCATATTCTACGTGGTCCCGGGTTCAAACCCTGGAGAGCCAGTGTGGTGCAATGGTTAGAGTGCTAGACCAGGTCCAGGGAGACCAGGGTTCGAATCCCCACTCCCGCCATGAAGCTCACTGGGTGACCTTGGGCCAGTCACCATCTCTTAGCCTAGCCTACCTCATTGGGTTATTACGATGATGAAATGGTGAGGAGGAGAACCATGTACACCGCACCTTGAGCTTCTTGGTAGATAAAGGTGGTATGGAAATTTATTTATTACTAGTTATTTATTGAATTTATATACCGCCCTATACCCAGAGGTCTCAGGGCAGTTCAAGGAACAAAATCAAAATATTAAACCACAAAATATATCTTCTTCTTTGGCGATTCCTCGTAGCCAAGTAAGATTGTCTTCCATAAACACGGTTTTAACAATGAGTCCATAAGTGACTGTGGAGGCCAGTTCTGGATCCACACGTCCTTCCACAGTGGGGGCATTGGTTCCCATGCGGGAGCTGATCATGGTGTGGATTTGCCAAGCGTGCCTTCCTCTTAGCACGTTTCTCCCTTTCGTCCTGAGTTCGAGTGTCTTCAAAGCCCATGACACCTTTGGTAAAGGCTGTTTTCCAACTGGAGCACTCTCAGGCCAGTGTTTCCCAGTTGTCGGTATTTATACTACATTTTTTTAGATTTGCCTTGAGACGGTCTTTAAACCTCTTTTGTTGAAAATCAGCATTACGCTTTCCATTTTTAAGTTCGGAATAGAGTAGTTGCTTTGGAAGATGATAATCAGGCATCCGCACAACATGACCAGTCCAACAAAGTTGATGTTGAAGAATCATTGATCACAAAATATATAACCAACATATAAACAACAACCCCCCTCCGCAAAAAAATCCCACATTTTAAAAGGGCATAAGATGTCAATCAAATCAACCAAAGGCCTTGGTTAAAAAGGAACGTTTTTGCCTGGCGCCTAAAGGTGTATAACGAAGGCACCAGGTGAACTTCCCTGAGGAGAACATTCAACAAATGGGGAGCCACTGCAGAGAAGGCCCCGTTCTCGTGTTGCCACCAAGAAGGGCCTCAGAAGATGATCTCAGGGTCTGGGTGGGATCATATGGAAAGAGGCAGTCCTTAAGGTATTGCGGTCCTGAGCAATGTGACAAACAAAATCAGTATAAAATAAAATCGGTGTGTCCAAGTAGGAGCGGTCAAGACTCCTGGAGAGCTGTTGCCAATAGGCCAATGCTTTGACCTGAAAGAAGGTGGATTCCTATATTCAGATCCTGGGGACAGGTAACCAGGCCAAGTGGGGGGGTGTTGCTTGTGTCACACCTTGATCTCCATCCTTCCTGCAGACATCCATCGCTGGCCGCTGTAGTGAGAGCAATGTAATAAACTAGATGGGACCTTTGGCAGGCCTCCTTATTCTGTCATACAAAGATCAACTGCCTCGTTTTGTACAGTGCCAAGCACCAGTGCTCTATAAACAGGTGGCAGCAGCATGGAATGTAACCGTAATAATAATTAACAAGAAGGGCAAACAAGCCTTGTGCTTAGAATTCCTCAGCTGTTGTTTATGCTGCCCCAAGTCCCTCCCATACACCGAAGCCCCTCCTGCATGAGGAAAGGCCTTGGAAGGGGGCACCAGATGGCAGCAGCATCTCACAGGAGTTTTTGGCCCTGGGTGGCTAAATATTTGCCCATGTTCTTACATGGTGGGAGGCAGGAAGGAGGCAAATTTTCTTCCTTCATCCCTTGGAGAAAAGGAGCTGGGTGCCTAAATTCAGATCCACACTGCATTTAAAACACATTAGGTAAAGGTACCCCTGCCCGTATGGGCCAGTCGTGTTGTGGGTTGTGCGCCCATCTCACTTAAGAGGCCGGGGGCCAGCGCTGTCCGAAGACACTTCCGGGTCATGTGGCCAGCGTGACAAGCTGCATCTGGCGAGCCAGCGCAGCACACGGAAACGCCGTTTACCTTCCCGCCAGTAAGCGTTCCCTATTTATCTACTTGCACCCGGGGGTGCTTTCGAACTGCTAGGTTGGCAGGCGCTGGGACCGAGCAACGGGAGCGCACCCCGCTGCGGGGATTCGAACCGCCGACCTTTCATAGAATCATAGAATCATAGAGTTGGAAGAGACCACAAGGGCCATCGAGTCCAACCCCCTGCGAAGCAGGAAACACCATCAGAGCACTCCTGACATATGGTTGTCAAGCCTCTGCTTAAAGACCTCCAAAGACCTCCGCGTCCCTCTTAAAACACATTACTTCACCCAAAAGGGATGCGGGTGGCGCTGTAGGTTAAACCACAGAGCCTGGGACTTGCCGATCAGAAGGTCGGCGGTTCGAATCCCTGCCACGGGGTGAGCTCCCGTTGCTCAGTCCTTGCTCCTGCCAACCTAGCAGTTCGAAAGCACGTCAAAGTGCAAGTAGATAAATGGGTACCACTCCGGCGGGGAGGTAAACGGCGTTTCCGTGCGCTGCTCTGGTTTGCCAGAAGCAGCTTAGTCCTGCTGGCCACATGACCCGGAAGCTGTACGCTGTAACCCCAGAGTCGGCCACGACTGGACCTAATGGTCAGGGGTCCCTTTACCTTTACTTACTTCACCCAAAGACTCCTGAAAACTGCAGTTTCCCTTGCACAGAGCTACAAGTCCCAGCACCCTTAAACTGTAGTTCGCAGGAATTTCGGGCAGGGAGCCAGCTGCTTCAAATGTGTGTCAAATGACCTTTAAATGCCCTATAACTCCACATCTGGTATTAGATTAGGAAGAAAGGTAGGTCCAGCTGTATGAGCAGATCTTTGCAAAGGTGGAGGGGAGGAGCCGGTGAGAGTCACAGGGGAAGCAAACGGCCCTTATAATATTTGTTACTTTTCAACTACTGTAAAGCCGTTTATTTTGCGGTGACCTTTACTGCTGCAAAGGCTTGTGTCAATATTTCTCATCCAGGCTCATCGTGGACACTGAGATTTGAACCCTGCTCCTTCCTAGACCAGAACTTTGCCCAGACATGTTTCAGAAGGAAATAAGCAAGCAGGCAATGAGGAAACAAGAGGGGAGGTTCCTTTTTTTTCTGTAGTCCAGAAACATCTGGAGGGTTGCATGTTCCCATCCAGACAAGCACCCATCCCAACAGCTTCTTATATGGGGGCAGACTCTCCCCAAGGATTTTGCCTGATGGAGCCCTGCCGTCTTACCAAAATGAGGAGAGGCTGCCACTGGGAAAGGGGAGGGGGCACAAATCCTGCTTTCCCATTGATCTAGGGAAGTCTGCACAGGCTCAGAACAGCAAGAGAGAGGCACAGCACAAGGGGTGGAGTTCTGGGTTAGTTCTAGGGGGTGCCCCAAAACTCTGCATACAAACTCCATACAACATCAAGTTAAGGCGCATCTAGGACTCCTTCCCAACTTTTTCTTCTGTCCTTGGAGGTTTTGCTCCCACAGAGGTCCTTGGGAGTAGAGTGAGGAGTCCTTTGCTTCTCCAGGATCACCAAAGTAATGGGTCACTTTTCCAACATGTGATGGGATTGTAAAGTGTTATGTACTGAGTTGAATAGGATCCAAATTGCAGCAGTCTGATTGGTCCTAGAACAATAGGATCCAGAATGCAGCAGTCTGATTGGTCTGCAGGAGCCACCCAATCCAACTCTAGGTGGAAGTGAATCCGCAACCTGATTGGCCTACAGGAGAATCCCGGAATTAGCCAATCATGTGGGGCCCATTGTGTAAATAATGTATATAAAGCAGACATTTCGGGGCAACTTCCATTCCTCTGCACTACTATGAGCTGAACAAAGAGCATGAAATCCACTTTTGACTCCGAGTATATTTCATAAAGCATTTTGGATACTGAGCAATGAAAGCACAGGTCTTATGCCAAAGAATCCTGGGAACTGTAGTTTACTCTTCACATAAGCTACAGTCCCCAGCACCCCAACAAACTACAATTCCCAGCATGCTCTGGGGAAAGCCCGGTGTTTTAAAATTGTGTTAGATCTGCTTTAAACATAGGTCAAAGGTTCCTCCTCCCATCTAGCCCAGGAAGGCTGATTGGCAGCAGGTTTTCTGGAGTCCTATACTCAGATCTTTTACATCATCTGCTGCCTGAGATTCTTTCAACTGGAGATGCCAGAGGCTGCGGTTGGGACATTGTGCATGCAAGGGATGTGTTTGCCCAGAGAGTGACAGCCTCTCT
Source organism: Podarcis raffonei (assembly GCF_027172205.1). Taxonomy (NCBI): domain Eukaryota; kingdom Metazoa; phylum Chordata; class Lepidosauria; order Squamata; family Lacertidae; genus Podarcis; species Podarcis raffonei. Next base: position 8,343,310 of record NC_070609.1, on the reverse strand, counting down.
GAAACACGTAGCTGATGAGAACTAGAGGTGGGAAAGTCCCAGGACTGGTTGGTACCCGAGTTTTGAAATGGTGCTATATTTTGACGCTGCTCCCCACCACCAGAAAAGAAAAGGAAAAAATCATATCTGTATCATAAGCCATACATTTTTTTCTTGCTAAGCGAGGCAGACCTACGAATCGCTTCTGGCTTTCTGCTCCTCTGGAAATCCTCCGCCAGAGCAAGGGTGGGAGGCAGCTGTCAGCCCACGCTGGGGAGCAGACGTTTATCCTAGACACCTCTGCTCTGAATGCCAGCCCCATGCCAGGACACGATACATAAATAGAGCTAGCAATTAGCAGCGTTTGACTCATTCCAGGAGCCAACACCCAGACTTCCTAGCTTCAGGGTGACAGGCTGGGAATCAAAGTCACTGCCTTTACATCACACAGTCCCCGGGGACTTCCTTCTCCTCTCTTGCTCATTTCAAACTTTGTGGTAGGGGAGCACAGGCATCAGGCTTAAGAGATCTACCTTGGGGTGTCCCCCGCTTTTAATATAACTTCTGAGATGCGCCAACCGAAGCCCAAACATACTTAAAAGTATGTGGGCAATAGGGTGCCTCTGTCTGCGCACCTGTTAAGGTCAGGAATTTGTCTTCCAGGATCAGAATTACACTCACGGTCCTGCGACACAAAAAATCCACTCCTGGTTTTCCACCTAAGCATTCCATCAGGCTGCAAAGACAGATGGATCTGCAGGGCTTCTCCATCTTTCCTGCTCAAAGGCCAGCTTTAGCAGTCTTCTCTCTCATTTATCAGGGGCGCGGGTGGCGCTGTGGGTTAAACCACAGAGCCTAGGACTTGCCAATCAGAAGGTCGGCGGTTCGAATCCCCGTGACGGGGTGAGCTCCCATTGCTCGGTCCCTGCTCCTGCCAACCTAGCAGTTTGAAAGCACGTCAAAGTGCAAGTAGATAAATATGCAGCGCTCCAGTGGGAAGGTAAACGGCTGCTCTGGTTCACCAGAAGCGGCTTAGTTATGCTGGCCACATGACCCGGAAGCTGTACGCTGGCTCTCTCGGCCAATAAAGCGAGATGAGCGCCGCAACCCCAGAATCGGTCACGACTGGACCTAATGGTCAGGGGTCCCTTTACCTTTACCTTAAACAAGAAAAACCGAATATTTACACATCTTAATTTACCTTCCTCTCGACTTCCCTCCCCTCCTTTCTGCGGTTATTTATTTCATATCTTTTTATTGCTGCTTATCCAATTCAAATACATTCACAAATTTCTCCTTATCTTCCCCTTAATTGTCTCCTACTGCACGTGTTTATATCAGTCCCTCTGATGTTTTTAGTTTTGTTTACAATGTGTCTTCTAATAGTCTCTAAATTTTCCCCATTCTGTTTTTAAAAAGAGAAATCTTTCCATTCCAACTGGTTGTTTTGAAAACTATGTAACTGAGGAATAATAGTTCCTGGACGATCTTTTCCCTCCGTCCTCCCAATTCCTTTGCAAGCCTGATATCTGGGATCCTTTGTAGCTGAAGACCTGGATAAAAATGCTTGAAATAAATAAAATAAATGAATAAAATTCCTTTGTTTCTGCGACCTAACTCTTTTTTTCTTTTTTATTAATTTTCCAAATCAATTAAACACTTTCCAAAATTTCACACATTTGATTCATTTTTGACTTCCTTCGACTTCTCTGATAATCATCCATTTTTACTCTCAATTTCGCATTTCTCAAATTATATTGCCAATCGTCTTCCCTCCCGCCTCTATATTTTTTTTTAACAATATATCTCCGTTTTTACAGTGCCTCTTGAAACCCCACCAGCGTTGTTTGTACATCACATATTCTTTTCAGATATTCAACACATTTCCCCCAGTCCTCGATGAATTTTTGGTCTTTAAGATATCTGATTTTTCCAGTTAATCTGTCCAGTTCTGAGTAATCAGTCAGTTTCAGTCTCCATTCTTCTATCATTGGTATTTCTTCTTGTTTCCATTTCTGGGCCAGTAGAGTCCTTGCTGCTGTTACTGCGTATTGAAACAGCTTACAGTCTTTCCTTCTTATTTCGTTTCCTGTAATTCCTAAAAGGAAAATCTCTGGTTTTTTAACAAATGTATATTTTAACATCTTTTTCATTTCATTATAGATCTTTTCCCAAAAGTCCTTCACTTTCTTACATTCCCACCACATATGGTAGAATGTACCTTCTTTTTCTTTACACTACCAACACTTATTACATGTCTTATACATTTTTGCAAGCTTCATCGGTGTAATATACCATCTATATTCTGCAGCCTAACTCAGAAGGAATGGAGAGAAGACCCGGTTGTTGTCTCCATTGTTCAACATTTAGGAATCGGAAACCCCTACAAACGACCAAGAGCTCTACCCGGGATTCTGGTCCACCTTCTGCCTGCCCCTGCTTCACCGTGAGGTGGAGGAGAGAAGGTACATTTCACATGCAAACTGGGGTGTTTTATTTATTTTATCTGCTTATTTAACTTATATGCAGAATTCATCATGCAAAAGGCTGGGCTGGATGAATCCCAAGCTGGAATTAAGATTGCCGGAAGAAATATCAACAACCTCAGATATGCAGATGACACAACCTTGATGGCAGAAAGTGAGGAGGAATTAAAGAACCTTTTAATGAGGGTGAAAGGGGAGAGCGCAAAATATGGTTTGAAGCTCAACATCAAAAAAACGAAGATCATGGCCACTGGTCCCATCACCTCCTGGCAAATAGAAGGGGAAGAAATGGAGGCAGTGAGAGATTTTACCTTCTTGGGCTCCATGATCACTGCAGATGGTGACAGCAGCCACGAAATTAAAAGACGCCTGCTTCTTGGGAGAAAAGCAGTGACAAACCTAGACAGCATCTTAAAAAGCAGAGACATCACCTTGCCAACAAAGGTCCGTATAGTAAAAGCTATGGTTTTCCCAGTAGTGATGTTTGGAAGTGAGAGCTGGACCATAAAGAAGGCTGATCGCTGAAGAATTGATGCTTTTGAATTGTGGTGCTGGAGGAGACTCTTGAGAGTCCCATGGACTGCAAGAAGATCAAATCTCTCCATTCTGAAGGAAATCAGCCCTGAGTGCTCACTGGAAGGACAGATCCTGAAGCTGAGGCTCCAATACTTTGGCCACCTCATGAGAAGAGAAGACTCCCTGGAAAAGACCCTGATGTTGGGAAAGATGGAGGGCACAAGGAGAAGGGGACGACAGAGGACGAGATGGTGGGACAGTGTTCTCAAAGCTACCAGCATGAGTTTGACCAAACTGCGGGAGGCAGTGGAAGACAGGAGTGCCTATTGTGCTCTGGTCCAGGGGGTCACAAAGAGTCGGACACAACTAAACAACTAAACAACAACAATTTATTTTATGCGTCCATTTCTAACAACCTCCATTTCCAATATCCTGCCCCGAGGCGAGGGCGCCCCCTTCTGCGGCGCCCCCTTTGCCCCAGCCCCGCTCAGGGCCTACCAGGCCTTGCCAAAGCCGGGGGCTCAAGTAACGGCCTGGCGGGGCCTGCCCTACGAAGCGCTGGGCTTCGCGCCTCCCGACAAGTCCCCGGCTTGGCGCGAGCGCCGCGTAGCTCGGGCTCCCCCTGCTGGAGGCAGCCTTGCCCTGATTGATTCAGGGGAGCATTCCGTACTCCCATTAACCGCTCAGGTCGGAGGAACTACAACTCCCGGCATGCAACGCCGAGTCGGCGTATAGCCCTGACGGGGGCGGGTTTTAGCCCTCTCGGCGGCGTTCCTCCTCCTCCTGCAGCCGTTCTGAAGACTACAACTCCCGACTGCCCGCTGTGCCGGGGCGCGCGCCTGACCGGATATCCGGTGGGAAGGGAGGGTCCGGGGAGGGGTGTCGGAGCAGCTGCCCCGAGCTCTGCGTGGAAAGAGGATTTAGGGCAGGGGGTCGCCATGGTAAGAATGGGGTGGGGAGGGGCTTGAAATATGGGGCTCAGCCGGAGGGGGAGGGGAGGCAGGGTCAGCAATGGGGGCCCCCAAATCCAGGGGTCCAGGGTGTTGGGTGTGGGGAGGGAAAGGGGCTGCTGGTGGGAGAAATAATGATAATTCCAATTATGCCAGCTTTCAATGTTAGCATTTGCTGCAATGCTTCAAGTCAGCGCTGTTAAATCCCTAACGACTTCCCTGCAAGGTAGGCCTCTGGTGTTGTGCCCACGGCAAGCAGAATGAGCAGCAGGGCTCTGTGGCCGCATCCTGAAGCTGACCTTGCTAAGGCCATTGGCATAAAGGGTAAAGGTAAAGGGACCCCTGACCATTAGGTCCAGTCGTGGCCGACTCTGGGGTTGCGGCGCTCATCTCGCTTTATTGGCCGAGGGAGCTGGCGTACACCTTCCGGGTCATGTGGCCAGCATGACCAAGCGGCTTCTGGCAAACCAGAGTAGCGCACGGAAACGCCGCTTACCTTCCCGCTGGAGCTGTACCTATTTATCTACTTGCACTTTGACGTGCTTTCAAACTGCTAGGTGGGCAGGAGCAGGGACTGAACAACGGGAGTTCACTCCGTCACGGGGATTCGAACCACCGACATTTGGATTGGCAAGTCCTAGGCTCTGTGGTTTAACCCACAGCGCCACCCCCGTCCAGAGCTTTAAATCACCTGGTGTGCTGCGCCAACCTTGCCATAGCTCCGTGGTTAGAGCACCTGCCTTGTAAGCAGAAAGGGTCGCCGGTTCAATACCAGGTAGGGCTGGGAGAGGCTCCTTGCCTGAAATCCCAGAGGACTACTGCCATTACAGGTAGGTAGCCGTGTTGGTGGTCTGCTGTAGTCGAAACAAAATTTAAAATAAATTCCTTCCAGTATTACCTTAGACACCAACTAAGTTTGTTACTGGTATGAGCTTTCGTGTGCATGCACACTACTTCAGATGCACACGAAAGCTCATACCAATAACAAACTTAGTTGGTCTCTAAGGTGCTACTGGAAGGATTTTTATTTTGCCAGGCCGTTGTTCTCGTCGCTGGACTACAACTCCCATCGTCCATAGGTAGCAGGGTGCCATGGTTAGGGATGATGGGACTTGTGGTCCAACAACCAAAAGTTGATCAAAGGCTGGAGTGGGCAGTACATGAACAAGATGAGGCACAGGTTCTTCTGACTTGGTATAAGGCAGCTTTCTATGATCTTTTGCCCAAAATGTGCAAGGGGTATGTGGGTTGGGGAGAGAGAGTATTTGTGGAGGAGAAGGCTTTGAATAGTTGCTAGCCATGAGGCCTATGCTCTGCCTCCACTGTCAGAAGCAAGGATTTGGTGGGATAACAGTAAAGTTTTAAGCAGGCTTTCCCTGTGCTTGATCCAGGCATTTCTGAAATATTAACTGTAGATCTATGGCTTTATCGTTCTGTATCGTTTATATTGTTTTCATTGCTTCTAGAACATGTGCTTTACTTTTGCCTTGGGGGCTGCAAAGCAGTTTATAAATTTGCAAAATAAATAACAATAAACCGGAATCCTCCTCTTGATGCGCAACTTGGAGAGCGGGCATGGACTTAGTGGGATTTTCTGTTGGGAAGAAGGATGTGAAGTGCTGCCCATAGTTGGAAGGTAGCTAGAAGATGCCTACAGGAGATGGTGGTAGTGCCCCATTTGACTGGCACGTGTAGAGGAGGAGGTTGTTGTTCAGGGCAGAGAGCAGTCCATGCTCATGGAAGTTGCATCTTCCAGTATGGTGTAGTGGTTAAGAGCGGTAGTCTAGTAATCTGGGGAACCGGGTTCGTGTCTCTGCTCCTCCACATGCAGCTGCTGGGTGACCTTGGGCCAGTCACACTTCTCTCAGCCCCACTCACCCCACAGAGTGTTTGTTGTGGGGGAGGAAGGGAAAGGAGAATGTTAGCCGCTTTGAGACTCCTTAAAGGGAGTGAAAGGTGGGATATCAAATCCAAACTCTTCTTCTTCTCTTCTTCCTTCCTATTCCCTTTTCCACTGATCACCAATTGCTCTCTAGGAAACCTAGCAAGTGGAATTATCCAGAAATGCCAACATTTCCACTGCAACATATAATGGTTATTAATCCAGTGACTTGGGTGTAGTGCATGGGTAGGCAAACTAAGGTCCAGGGGCCAGATCCGGCCTGTGGACGGTCCGGGAATCAGTGTGTTTTTACATGGGAAGAATGTGTCCTTTTATTTAAAATGCACCTCTGGGTTATTTGTGGGGCCTGCCTGGTGTTTTTACATGAGTAGAATGTGTGCTTTTATTTAAAATGCATCTCTGGATTTTTGTGGGGCATAGGAATTTGTTCATTTATTTATTTTTCAAAATATAGGCCAGCCCACCACAAGGTTTGAGGGACAGTGGACCGGCCCCCTGCTGAAAAAGTTTGCTGACCCCTGGTGTAGTGCATTGCAGACACAGTGGGTTCAATATTATGGCGTGCCTTTAATAGAATCATAGAGTTTGAGTTGGAAGGGTCCAACCCCTTGCATTTTGAGGAACCTCAACTAAAGCATCCATGACAGATGGCCATCTAACCTCTGCTTAAAAACCTCCACAGAAGGAGACTTCACAATCTCCAGAGGGAGTCTGTTCTTTTGTGGTTGGTCGGTCACATAAACCAAGGAATCTTAGTCAGTTGTAAGAGGATTAAACTGTTCTACATTTGCCTATGAATGTGATAATATTTCTGCAGGTAAAAATATACTTGTTTTATCTTGGCGAAAACCATTTTAGAAAAGGCGTTCTGTTATTTTGCTTCCCATCTGCACTTAAATTAAAAACAAACTTTTTAGAAAAGTAAGTTGTGCTGCCTGATATAAGCCATCCAAACCTTTTCATTTGTGAAAAGAGTGGTTGTGGTTTATTAACTAAATATTGCAAACACACACACCGATTCTTGAGTTCATTAGAGTTTGATATAACTTGTGTTCACACAAAGAGTTCCTTGTCAAGTTCTTCGAGCTGGATATTGTGCAAATCCTTTTTGGAAGTGGTCCACTTCATTAGAGTGCGGAGGAGACTGGCCTCTTTCTGTGGCTTGGCTTGCTTGCTTGAGTTACCTGGAATCTTTACATTTCTTAATGTGAGGTCTTTGCTTCGCTTCAGCTGTGGTGTGGATGGAGCTGTGCTCCTAGCTTGTGGTTTAGCTTCAAAGTAGATTTCTTTTTGGTCTCTTGATACTAGAATAATATGCAAATCATAACATGTTTTTTTCTGGTTCAGATCTTGAATATCACTAATAAATATGTGCTTTAAAATCTGATTTTATAGTTATTTATTTTTTTAAAACCTATGCTCGGGCCTGAACACAGTATTCTTCGGAAGCATCTGTCCTTGAGAATTCTGGAGAGAGATAACATGTTCATATGCTTGCGGATCTGTGGCATTTCCTCTCTAGTCAATTCTTGCGGGAGGAGAAATTCTAAAGGGAAGGATCAGTCTGTTAGTTGTGCAACTCTCATTTCCCTTGTGGCTTTTCTGTGGAAACGCATATCTGCTAAACAAGCTCGTTGGATAACAAGGGGCACTATCTGTTAATTTGGGTGTCTGCAATTTTTTTGGGACGCGGGTGGCGCTGTGTGTAAAAGCCTCAGCACCTAGGGCTTGCCAATCGAAAGGTCGGCGGTTCGAATCCCCGTGGCGGGGTGCGCTCCCGCTGCTCGGTCCCAGCGCCTGCCAACCTAGCAGTTCGAAAGCACCCCCGGGTGCAAGTAGATAAATAGGGAACGCTTACTGGCGGGAAGGTAAACGGCGTTTCCGTGTGCTGCGCTGGCTCGCCAGATGCAGCTTTGTCACACTGGCCACCTGACCCGGAAGTGTCTCCGGACAGCGCTGGCCCCCGGCCTCTTGAGTGAGATGGGCGCACAACCCCAGAGTCTGTCAAGACTGGCCCGTACGGGCAGGGGTACCTTTACCTTTAATTTTTTTTTTAATGCAAAGAAACGCAAGCAGCCAAGCAGTCTTTTCCGTGGGTGTTTCTGCTTACAGAATATTTGCTGACATCTGCATGTCGAAGGAGCAGAAGCTTCAATTCAGGCATGGTGTTTCACAGTGCAAGGGGATGTTACAGCCAGGACGCGGGTGGCACTGTGATCTAAACCACTGAGCCTCTTGGGCTTGCCGGTCAGAAGGTCAGCGGTTCGAATCCCTGCGTCGGAGTGAGCTCCTGTTGCTCTGTCCCAGCTTCTGCCAACCTAGCAGTTCGAAAGCACACCAGTACAAGTAGATAAGTAGGTACTGCTGCGGCGGGAACGTTAACGGCATCTCCGTGCGCTCTGGTTTCCATCACTGTGTTCCTTTGCGCCAGAAGCGGTTTAGTCCTGCTGGCCACATGACCTGGAAAGCTGTCTGCGGACAAACGCCGGCTCCCTCATCTTGAATGCGAGATGAGCACCGCAACCCCATAGTCACCTTTGACTGGACTTAATCGTCCAGGGGTCCTTTACCTTTTGCAGCCAGGAAAAATCCTTGAAGGACCACATTTGGCCCCTGGTGGAGAACGCAGGATCCCACCAGGTGTCAGAAGTGACCCACGCAGTGAGAGACAGAACCTCAGGAGAGAGTGACCCAAACATGCCTGCACTTTGGGCTGGAGTGCAAAGATTCTTGTAGCACCAGACTTTCACTGCCCTCCTCTCCTGTGTTTCCCTGTGGCTTGCTCATTCGCTGGAATCTTTATGCCCAGGCAGTATCTTATGGGAGGTGACAGGGCAGTGTATCTCCTGTAGGCTGCATTAGGACAGTGCTGTCATACTTGGGACCATTTCTCACGCTGTCGTGCCACCTCTGTGATGAGGAAAGTGGATGGTGTGGATCAGGGGTCAGCAGCCTTTTTCAGTCGTGGGCCGGTCCACCGTCCCGCCAACCACGTGGGGGGCCGGACTATATTTTGAAAAATAATAATGAAGGAATTCTCATGCCCCACAAATAACCCAGAGATGCAATTTAAATAAAAAGACACATTCTACTCTTGTAAAAACACGCTGATTCCCGGACCATCTGCGGGCCGGATTGAGAAGGCGATTGGCCCAGATCCGGTCCCCGGGCCTTAGTTTGCCTACCCATGTGCAAGAGCCTGTTTGAACCGGGAAGGGTGGGGTATAAATAAAATTGTTGTTATTATTATTATTATTATTATTATTATTATTATTATTATTATTTATTATTATTATTATTATTATTACCACCATGCATTCCAGCGGGTCTACTCTGAGTAGAACTTGCACTGGCTACAAACCACAGCCTTCTTGGGCTTCTTTAGATGTAGGAATTACTTCTGCAGGGGTCAGCAAACTTTCCCAGCAGGGGACCAGTCCACTGTCCCTCAGACCTTGTGGGGGGCCAGACTATATTTTTTTTTGGGGGGGAATGAATGAATTCCCAAGCCCCAGGTTGCCTCCCCCTGGCGTGGATGCTTGTTCAGCCTCTTTTTATTTTTATTTTTTTTGAAAAAGCAACATCATGCGATGCTGGAACAGATAGCCAGCCATCCCTTGTTTGTCTTTGCTGATTCTGCTGGGCTGGCTTTCTTCATACAGGGTGGGTCCCTTTCCTATCTCTTGAGCACACAAGAGGCATGGATGGAGGCTGACCAGAAATAGCTGCTCTGTTCTTTAGGGACGCCCTCGAGCTTTCCCTTGAAGCACAACCCATGCACAACACAGAGAAAGGAAGTCAGGGGGAAGGAAGGGGAAGGAAGCAGCTGGAAGATCTGGCAAGAGAGGCAGGAACTGTTCTGGTCAGGAGAGCTTTCAACAGCCCAGTTTCCCTCCCACCAGCCCTAGCCAAAATGTGAGGGGTGTTGTAGTGCATCTGTAGGGCACCAGGTTGGCAAAGGCTGGGTTTCGGCATTAAACCGCCCCCACGTTGGGAGGAAGACTCGGAACCCCTGTGAATGTTTGCATTTTACAAAACGTTAAAATCTGCATGGCTGTGTGGTGGTTCTCTCTTAGACTGGCCCTCAAGCGAATTTGGAAAATGTGTGGTCTCAGGAGACAGTCTCTGACTTGCATCTTTGCAGGCCTCCGAGTAATAGGACAACACAGTGCCTATCCAGAAAACTTCAGTGTAACTTGCCCACCCCCCAATAAGGAAGGGGATCATTCAATGGGAATGTGAAGGTGTTTTGGGGGCCTAATATGGCCCGTGGGTCGGTTTAATCTGGCCCCCCTGTGGCAGTTTATTTCCTGCGAGGAAATCCTAAAAAAACCTCAACAACTTCAACCTTAAAAAAGTTCAACAACTTTGGGGTAAAATCATAAAGCTCAACAACCTCAATCCTAAAAAAAAACTTTGGTCGGCCCTCACAGCCCTTCATTTCATCAAATCTGGCCCTCTTTGAAAAAGGTTTGGACACCACTGCTGTACAGGCTTGCTTGGGCGTAAAGCCTGCTGAGCTTAAAGTGAGCGTTAAACAATAAGCTGTAATTCTCTGTAATACATTGTGGGAAATGAATAACAATCGTCTCAGTGAGCCCAAGGCATCCATGCCTTGAGGAGGAGGCCTGTTGCTTCTCTGTCTGAGTGCCTGCTCTGTCTTTGCTGCTTTCCACTCAGCCTTTTTTGGGGGGGTGGGGGTGGTGAAGCCACGATGTGTATGTGCGTTAGTTGCACTTGGCCCAGCCATTCACGGTGCAGAGGCTTTTCCCCAAGGTAGGCAGGCCTTTATCTCTCAGTGAGCGGCAGCTCTTGGCTTATGCCCAGTGTTGGAAACTCAGATAAATAAGCTAACTGCCAAATAGCACCTTAAAGCTAGGTTATGGTCGCCGTGAAATGTCTAGGCGCCTTTCTTTTGCAATGTGATTTTTGTGGTGTTGTTCCTCATTTCATTTCTTTTTTTATTATTTTTTTTTATTAAAATAATTCAGCATTAATACACACATATTGCTAATATACAAGCATAAAGGTAAAGGTAAAGGTACCCCTGCCCGTACGGGCCAGTCTTGACAGACTCTGGGGTTGTGCACCCATCTCACTCAAGAGGCCGGGGGCCAGCGCTGTCTGGAGACACTTCCGGGTCACGTGGCCAGCGTGACAAAGCTGCTCTAGCGAGCCAGAGCCGCACACGGAAACGCCGTTTACCTTCCTGTCATGGTGGTATCTATTTATCCACTTGCACTGGTGTGCTTTCGAACTGCTAGGTTGGCAGGCGCTGGGACCGAGCAGCGGGAGCGCACCCCGCCGCGGGGATTCGAACCGCCGACCTTTCGATCGGCAAGCCCTAGGCGCTGAGGCTTTTACGCACAGCGCCACCCGCGTCCCTGTGAATATACAAGCATACAAGCATACATTTCATACAATCCTTAAAAATGTTCAAACATACCTACACTCACTCCCACAGATAATTCCTTTGGCCATCACCATACACCGCCCCTCACCCCACCTTTGTGTTAGAGTTCCAATCTACTCGATTGCAATTTCTTTCCACTTCTATATGATTTTTGTGTTGTTATTACTCATTTCATTTCTATACCGCTTTACATTTTAAAGAAAAAAACCTCAAAGGGGTTTGCAACACATTAAAAGAATCCGGAAGAAAACAAATTCAAGCTTCCAGGAAAATATTTCAGAGCCTTCTCTAAGTGACATTTTGCTTTCCCCATATTTATTTACCTATTTAATTTATATAGCTGCCCCGTAGCAGAAGTACTCTAGGAAGACAGTCTGGTGCAGTGGTTAGAATGTCAGAGTAGGGCCTGAGAGATCAGAGATTATTTGCCAGCCTGGAATTCAGAGATCTCCACATGGCCGCGATTGAACCTGTGCCAGTTGCAAAACGCACCTGGCACCTGGGGAATTTCGAACATTGCTTGTGTCCTGATAAGAAAGGATACTCCGACAGTGACCATAGCCAATTCTCTACCCCTGCACACTTTACAAACAAATACCCAAGAGCAAAGGTTATTCTCAGCTGTAATTTGTTTTTTAATAAGCATGTCCCGGGTATCAGTAGTCTGAAGGTAAACGTAAAGGGACCCCTGACCATTAGGTCCAGTCGTGGCCGACTCTGGGGTTGCGGCACTCATCTTGCTTTATTGGCCAAGGGAGCCAGCATACAGCTTCCGGGTCATCTGGCGAACCAGAGCAGCGCACAGAAACGCTGTTTACCTTCCCGCCGGAGTGGTACCTATTTATCTACTTGTGCTTTCGAACTGCTAGGTTGGCAGGAGCAGGGACCGAGCAATGGGAGCTCACCCCATCGCAGGGATTCGAACTGCTGACCTTCTGATCGGCAAGCCCTAGGCTCTGTGGTTTAACCCACAGCGCCACCCGCGTCCCAGTAGTCTGGAGAGTGCTTATTAAATCCCAGGTATCTTTGACGCTGCTTTCTTCCCCCTTCTACAGATTCGCTTTATTCTGATCCAGAACCGTGCTGGCAAAACGCGCCTGGCCAAGTGGTACATGCAGTTTGACGATGACGAGAAGCAGAAGCTCATTGAGGAGGTCCATGCCGTTGTGACTGTGCGGGACGCAAAGCACACCAACTTTGTCGAGGTAACGTCTCTGTCCGCTCGCGGCTTTCCTTCGCGTATGAAGCTGTCATGCTTTTGCCTTCGGCAGGCCGAACTGGCTTCGGCAGAGGGGACTGAAGGGCAGAGTCTCTTAGGACCTTTAGCTGTAACATGGCTTGGCTGGATGGCTTGGGTTACCTGCCATCGTTTGCTGTGTGAGCGACCTCTTGCCTGATCTCTGTGTTTCTGAGTACAGTCATACCTCATGTTACATTTGCTCCAGGTTGCGTGTTTTCAGGTTGCGTCCCGCGGCGACCCAGAAGTAACAGAACGGGTTACTTCTGGTTTTTGCCACTTGCGCATGTGCAGAAGCAGCGAATTGCGACCTGCGCATGCACAGATGCGGGTTGCATTCTTTTCAGGCTGCAAACAGGCCTCCGGTTACAGACTCCGCTAACCCAGAAATAGAAATAATTGCTTCAGGATGAGAACAGAAATTGTGCAGCGGTGGCAGAGCGGCAGCAGGAGGCCCCATTAGCTAAAGTGGTGCTTCAGGTTAAGAACAGACCTCCAGAATGAATTACCGTATTTTTCGCACTATAGGACGCACTTTTCCCCCTCCAAAAATGAAGGGGAAATGTGTGTGCGTCCTATGGGGCGAATGCAGGCTTTCGCTGAAGCCTGGAGAGCGAGAGGGGTCGGTGCGCACCGACCCCTCTCGCTCTCCAGGCTTCAGGAGAGCCCCACAGCCAGCCCCACAAGCTCGGGGGACAGCGGGGAGGCGGAACGCCGCCATCCCGCTGTCCCCCGACTTGGCTAGAAGGCTGGCGGGGGGGGGAGAAGCCTGCTCCTCCCCGTCGCCAGCCCCGCAAACTCGGGAGATAGCGGGAGAGGCGCAGCGCGCCCTTCCTGCTGTCCCCCGACTTGGCTAGAAGGCTGGCGGGGGGAGAAGCCTGCTCCTCCCCGTCGCCAGCCCCGCAAACTCGGGGGACAGCGGGAGAGGCGCAGCGCGCCCTTCCCGCTGTCCCCCGACTTGGCTAGAAGGCTGGCGACGGGGAGAAGCCTGCTCCTCCCCGTCGCCAGCCCTGCAAACTCAGGGGACAGCGGGAGAGGCGCAGCGCGCCATCCCGCTGTCCCCCGACTTGGCTAGAAGGCTGGCGGGGGGAGAAGCCTGCTCCTCCCCGTCGCCAGCCCTGCAAACTCGGGGGACAGCGGGAGAGGCGCAGCGCGCCCTTCCCGCTGTCCCCCGACTTGGCTAGAAGGCTGGTGACGGGGAGAAGCCTGCTCCTCCCCATCGCCAGCCCCGCACACTCGGGGGACAGCGGGAGAGGCGCAGCGCGCCATCCCGCTGTCTCCCGACATGGTTTGGAGATTGGCGGAGGGCTTCCTCCTCCCCCAGCCCCGCAAGCTCCCAGAGCGATGCCAAAGCTGCGCGCAGCTTCGGCATGGCTCTGGGTCCCGTTCTGGGGGAGGGGGAAGCTCAGGCTTCCCCCGCCCCAGCCCCGCGCCTGGGGGGGGAAAAATAATTTCCCCCCTTTATTCCCCCCCCCCAAATCTAGGTGCGTCCTATGGACCGGTGCGTCCTATCGTGCGAAAAATACGGTAAGTTCTCAACCCGAGCTACCACTGTATCTTTCTGTATTTATGCCAGTTAGGAATTTGAAGGACAAGGGGAAGAACACACTGCTATTTACTTGTTGAAAGTATTTTTTATCCTGCTCTTTGGCTGAAAAGACTCTCAGAGCAGTTAAAAAACCATCAGGATTACAATCTAAAGTAATCTTAAAAGTGCATATTCTCTGAATGCCAAACTCTGTTACAGTAGAACCTCGGTTTCTGAATGGAAAACGTTCCGGAAAACTGTTTGACTTCTGAAACGTTCGAAAACCAAGGATCAATGGGCGGTTGGCAAAATCCATTGAAAAAAATTGAGAAACACGCCTCGGAAGCCGTTTGACTTCCGAAGCACATTCGAAAACGGAAGCAATTACTCCTGGGTTTTTGGCGTTCGGGTTCCGAATTGTTCGGCTTCCAAGATGCTCGAAAACCAAGGTTCCACTGTACTTGTATTGGCACCTGCAGTTGCACAGCAAGTGAGAATAAAGACCTTTTTAAAGGGTCATAGACCATAGAATCATAGAACTGTAGAGTTGAAAGGAACCCCAAAGGCTCTAGTCCAACCCTCTACAATGCAGGAATCCCAGCTAAAGCATCCATGACAGATGGCTCTCCAACCTCTGCATATTGAGGTCATTTTTGTATAGTCCTTCAACGCTAGGTGGATAGCGACTAGGAGAACAGCCTCCACAGTCCTACCCTAACCTGCAATAGACACCATCTTGTGCTTCTATCCAGTGAACGCTATTTTCACCACCTTTTTTTCTCTCCCCCCCCCCCCAGTTCCGCAACTTCAAAATTATCTACAGGCGCTACGCAGGGCTTTATTTCTGCATTTGTGTGGACGTGAACGACAACAACCTCGCCTACCTAGAAGCCATTCACAACTTTGTGGAGGTGAGTAGTGCCTGCAGGCTTAAGTCTGCGCCCTAAGAATGCCCACGCGTGTGTGCTTTCACACCCAGGCATGTGTATGAATACAGTACAGTATGCGTTTGATAAGTGGCGCCCCTGTGCAGATGAGGTGGTAAATTATTTCTGAACGGTACCACTTTAGACCCTGGGGGAGGATTGTGTGATCAAGTGCTCCTGTGCCTTTTCCTCCATACCTTCTTGAGTAAGAAACTTTTTTATTTTATTTTTTAAACCCCACACAATTAGGAATAAGGAAACAGATTACGGTGATACAGTCATGCCGCATGTTACGTTTGCTTCATGTTACATTTTTTCAGGTTGCGTCCCGCAGCGACCCAGAAGTACCAGAAAGGGTTACTTCCAGGTTGCACCGCTCGTGCATGCACAGACGTGCAAAATGACATCACACGCATGCGCAGACGCACAAAATGACATCACGTGCATGGGCGGAAGTGGTGAATCGCAACCCGCATGTGCGCAGACGCGCAGCTGCGGGTTGTGTTCCTTTCATGTTGCGAACGGGCCTCTGGAATGGATCTCGTTCGCAACCAGAGGTACCACTATACCTTGGTTCTCAAACTTTTTTGATTCTGTGCAGGAGACACCCATTCTGTACACCGATCGGAGACGGGGATTTTTGCTTCCATCAGGGGCTACATTCCCTTGGGCGTCATCTGTCAGGGGCTGCTGGGACTGCAGGACAGTCTCTCTGGCTACATTTGCACCACAAATGTTAAAGCACTATGATTCCACTCTAAACAGCCACAGCTCCCCCCCCCAAAGAATTATGGGACCTGTACAGCGGTACTTTGGTTCTCAAACTTAATCGTTCCAGAAGTCCGTTCCAAAACCAAAGCGTTCCAAAACCAAGGTGTGTTTTCCCATAGAAAGCAATGCAAAATGGATTAATCTGTTCCAGACTTTTAAAAACAACCCCTAAAACAGCAATTTAACATGGATTTTACTATCTAACGAGACCATTGATCCATAAAATGGAAGCAATAAACAATGTGCTGCAGTCACACAATCAATCAGTAGCTGAACTGGGTTCCACACAGTCACAAAAACAAAAAGAAGAGCCACAAAAACGCAAAATAAATAGCTAAAACAGACAGACATCAGCGTAACACTCACTCAAAGCGGAAGTGTTGCACTCAAATCAGAAGCGTAACACTCAAAACGGAGCACGTTCGGCTTCCGAAAAATGTTCGCAAACCGGAACACTTACTTCCAGGTTTGCAGTGTTTGGGTTCCAAGTTCTTTGAGTACCAAGGCGTTTGAGAACCAAGGTACTACTGTAGTTGAAAATACAAGATCTACCTTAAATTTTAAAAGAGAAACATGAAACAATAAAGGGAGGGATCCAGTTACAGTCATGGAAGATTTTATTGAGACAGAACTGAAGAGACATAATCCTTTGTTTATATAAAACAATCAGATCAATATACCCAAAATGCTGCTATTTTGATAGCATCTCCATGTGTGAAACTGAGCCCTTTACTGCCACTGATTTATACTTGCTTAAACTCAACCTTTGATGGGTCTGTTTCTCCGTATAAACCATGTCAGAATCTTTAGTTGTTTGCTTCTTTACATTAAAATAAAAAATTGCCCCAATATCCCCACGCAGTATGAGGCCAGGAACTCTTCTCCTAGACAGACTATCTCCTTAATATATTACTTTTGTGGATACATATATTCCCCCGCAACCCCACCACGGGGAGATGTCCTGCAATGCCATTTCCCCAGGACATGCGCATACCTGCAGTCTGAGGGAACGGAGCCAGGGGGCAGTTGAAGGAGTTCCTCCATCGTCTTTTGGGGAAGCTTAGCCAACACCTCCCAAAGCATCCCATTTTCTGGGTACCACGGAAGGCCCCTGTGTCTCCCCATTGCACTCTTTTAAGATGAGTTGAGAAGACCCTCTCAAGACAACTGCAGCTGTTTGCTAGATGGTGACAGGAAGTTGACCCACCCCTCGCTGCCTCCTTGTCCTGAGATGATAAGGGCAGTTCCCTTCCTGCCTCCCCCCTTGGAGAGCACATGCAGCTGAAGGAGAAAGTTGGAATAGTGACATCATCGTCATCATTTCATTATTTATACCCCTGCCCACCTGGCTGGGTTTCCCCAGCCACTCTAGGTGGCTTCCAACCGAATACATGGTACCTTGGGTTACATGTTGTTGTTGTTTAGTCGTGTCCGACTCTTCGTGACCCCCTGGACCAGAGCACGCCAGGCACTCCTGTCTTCCACTGCCTCCCGCAGTTTGGTCAAACTCATGCTGGTAGCTTCGAGAACACTGTCCAACCATCTCATCCTCTGTCGTCCCCTTCTCCTTGTGCCCTCCATCTTTCCCAACATCAGGGTCTTTTCCAGGGAGTCTTCTCTTCTCATGAGGTGGCCAAAGTACTGGAGCCTCAGCTTCAGGATCTGTCCTTCCAGTGAGCACTCAGGGCTGATTTCCTTCAGAATGGATACATTTGATCTTCTTGCAGTCCATGGGACTCTCAAGTCTCCTCCAGCACCAGAATTCAAAAGCATCCATTCTTCGGCGATCAGCCTTCTTTATGGTCCAGCTCTCACTTCCATACATCACTACTGGGAAAACCATAGCTTTAACTATATGAACCTTTGTTGGCAAGGTGATGTCTCTACTTCTCAAGATGCTGTCTAGGCCTGTCATTGCCCTTCTCCCAAGAAGCAGGCGTCTTTTAATTTCGTGACTGCTGTCACCATCTGCAGTGATCATGGAGCCCAAGAAAGTAAAATCTCTCACTGCCTCCATTTCTTCCCCTTCTATTTGCCAGGAGGTGATGGGACCAGTGGCCATGATCTTTGTTTTTTTGATGTTGAGCTTCCAGACTCTGCTAACCCAGAAATAGTACCAGGCCATCAAGACCTGGACTGGACTTAACTGTCAGGGGTCCCTTTACCTTTACAGTGGTACCTCAGGTTACAGACACTTCAGGTTACAGTCTCCGCTAACCCAGAAATAGTACCTCGGGTTAAGAACTTTGCTTCAGGATGAGAACAGAAATTGTGCTCTGGTGGCATGGCAGCAGCAGGAGGCCCCATTAGCTAAAGTGGTGCTCCAGGTTAAGAACAGTTTCAGGTTAAGAACGGACCTACAGAACGAATTAAGTACTTAACCCGAGGTACCACTGTATTGTCTATTCAAAGTGGCAGAGATAAGGGTCTTTTCCTGACCCTTTTCACTGGACATGCCGGAACTGTGCAAAATTAGCACTCCACCACTGAGCTACGACTGGCCTTGCAAATGTTAGGCACTTTCCTTGCGCATGGCTGTGCCCCCTCAAATTCATGACTCCCTTCCTCCTCCTCTCTTCCCAGGTGCTGAATGAATATTTCCACAACGTCTGTGAGCTCGACCTCGTCTTCAACTTCTACAAGGTGGGTTTTTGTTCCCTGACCCTTTTCCAATAAGGCAGAACGAGGAAGGAAAAAAACCACGCTTGTGGCTAAAAAAGCATTTGGGCTTTCGTTTATTTTATTTAGCCTGACAATTCATATGCCGCATGATTACAGGCGCTGCGCAACGAGCTTAAGAGGTAAATTCAATGAAAAACTAACCATGAAATTGGAATTGACTGAAAAGGGCCACTGAAATAAAAAGGGAAGAATGCCAGTTTGGTACATACTCTTGCTACCCCTAAAGAAAAGGGGTGTTGTGCTTTGCTAAGTCTGTGTACCTACATGGGTCATGTGTTCGTATTCTATTAAATTAAATTAAATTAAATTAAATTAAATTAAAGCTGCTATACCAGCTGCACTGGCTCCCAGTGGAGTACAGGATCAGGTTTAAGGTGCTAGTTTTAACCTTTAAAGCCTTATACGGCCTAGGACCCTCGTACCTACGGGACCGCCTCTCCTGGTATGTCTCACGGAGGACCTTACGGTCTTCAAACAAAAACATCTTGGAGGTCCCGGGCCACAGGGAGGTTAGGCTGGCCTCAACCAGAGCCAGGGCTTTTTCGGCCGTGGCCCTGATTTGGTGGAATGCTCTCTCACAAGAGACTAGGGCCCTGCGGGACTTGACATCTTTCCGCAGGGCCTGCAAGACGGAGCTGTTCCACCTGGCCTTTGGCCAAGGCACAGTCTGACCCCCCTCCTCTGGCAATCCTCACAGAACTCTAGCCCAATGGTTGCCATGAATTTGATTTTGAATTGATTTTAGAATGTTGTGTTACTTTGATTGTTGTTAGCCGCTCTGAGCCCGGCTTCGGCTGGGGAGGGCGGGATATAAATAAAAATTTATTATTATAATAATAAAAGTAAAATAAATAATTGAGGAAAATGCTGTTTCTGAGACACGGCCAGGGCACAGCACCAGCAAAGAACGGGGCAGGGCGACCTGCTGGTGCCAGCCCTGCCCACAAGGTGGTGTTAGACACCTGCCTAAGGCTGCACTTTATGAAGTTGCGTCTGATTCAGTGGCTGCTGAAAGAAGCTTCTGTGTTCCTGGCCTCGCTTCTGGCACCTTGAGAGGAGGAGCAGAGAGGGGGTCAAGGAAGGGTGAGGCCTAGGAGTAAGACATCCAACAGTGGTGGGACTTGAGAGGCACCCAGCGTGCAAAAGGCCAAATTTCCCTGCCAGCTGGAGGCCCAGAATTCATGCACCGCAAGGAGTGTGGAGCAAGGAAGAACCACCAAGGGGAGGAAAGGCCTTGCTGTGGAGTAGGAGGCTTGAAGTAGGGCCCAGTCCGGACGTTCAGGAAGCTACAACCAGCTGGGCAAAACCTGGACCTTGCTGGTACCTCCCCGGTGGGTGGGTGTGGAGCAGTGTTGGGTCCTGCACTTGGGCCATTTGCTACCAGAGGGTGGCTCTGCCTTTCACCCCTTAATAATAATAATGTTGTTGTTTATACCCCGCACATCTGGCTGGTTTTCCCCAGCCACCCTGGGCAACTTACAGCAGTGGTACCTTGGTTCTCAAATTTAATCCGTTCCGGGAGTCTATTCAACTCCTGAAAGGGTTTGAAAAGCAAGGTGCGGCTTCCGATTGGCTGCAGGAGCTTCCTGCACTCAATTGGAAGCCGCACCGGACATTCGGCTCCTGAAAAACGTTTGCAAACCAGAACACTCACTTCCGGGTTTGCGGCGTTCGGGAGCCGATTTGTTCGGGAGCCAAGCAGTTTGACTACCAAGGTACCACTGTATATAAAAAAGAGAAGAATACAGTGGTACCTCGGGTTACAGACACTTCAGGTTACAGACTCCGCTAACCCAGAAATAGTACCTTGGGTTACCAGAAGTAGTACTACCAGAAGTAGTACCTTGGGTTAAGAACTTTGCTTCAGGATGAGAACAGAAATTGTGCTTCGGCATCGCAGCAGCAGCAGCGGGAGGCCCCATCAGCTAAAGTGGTACCTCAGGTTAAGAACAGTTTCAGGTTAAGAACGGACCTCCGGAACGAATTAAGTTCTTAACCCGAGGTACCACTGTATCAAACATTGAAAACTTCCTTTGCTCCCTTTTGGAAAGGTGGCAGAGAAGTTCAGACACGTGCTGCTTTAGATTCTTTCTAGAGGATTCCCCCACAGCGCCCCCTTTCTTAGAGGAGGAACGTCTGTACTTTCTCTGCAGGTTTACACCGTGGTAGACGAGATGTTCCTAGCCGGCGAGATCCGAGAGACCAGCCAGACGAAGGTCCTGAAGCAGCTCCTCATGTTGCAATCCTTGGAATGAGGAGCAGAGAAGTAGATCGCCTCGGATCTCCCCCCTGGCAAGATCCTGCCACTACCCCGCCCCTCCAGGGCTCATCTCTCTTCACCCCAGTCCCCTGAATCAGTGACTTGCTCGGAGCAAATTTTTGCCACTTAACCTGCAGCTGGAGGTTTGCGGGAAGCGAGGGGGGCATCTTGAATTGGCATTCCTAGTTCGGATTCCTAGCCACGCTTCCTTCTGCATGGGCTGAACATGCGAAGGGGGCGGAGAGGCCACTGGTTGGGGCTGGGTTGCTTTTCTGGGAAAGGGTGGGAGTGGGGAAGTGGAGATAGCTGCCGTCACCCCACCCTCCCTGTGCTACCATCCCAATACAACCTTCTGTCTCTGCCCTTCAAGTCACCAGCCTGCTGCCCCCCCCCGTCCATTCCCATAAGAAAAAAACGTGTTGTGCCGCATCTGCCGTAGAAAAGGGACCATAAGTGTGTGTGAGTGCGCGTGATGAGTGTGTGTACTGCCAGTAAAGTGATGTACCGATTAAATAAAGCATCTATGGGACACTTAAACCCCCACCAAGAGAGTCTCGTGTATGTTTGATAGGAGGGCGTTCCTGGAGCCTTAGAATGGTTTCACCTGGCGCTTAGAAGCCTTGGCACCAAATACACGTCGTAGGTTAATAAGAAGCCGCGTACAGTAATGGCAGGTTTCCAGTCGCTGGGAACCACAGGAGGACAGAGCGCTCTTGTGCTCAAATCCTGCTTGGGGTTTTTTCCATGGGAATCCGGCCAGCCACTGAGAACAGGCGTTGTGAGTTGGGGGGTACCTCAGCCTTACAAACTACTTGGGCATCCAGAATACTTATTTATTTGTTGTGTTCACCTCCCACCTTTGACTTCCAGGAGATCAAGGGTGTGTGTGTGTGTGGCTCCTCTCTCATTTAATTTCTACAACAGCCCTGTGAGGTAGGCTAGGCTGAGAGGTAGTGCCTCTGGGGGATCACCCAGTGAGCTTCCGAGCCAACTGGGGATATGAACTATTCTATTCCAAAATTTAAAATGGAAAGCGTAATGCTGGTGGTCAACAAAAGAGGTTCAAAGACTCTCAGGGCAAATCTAAAGAAATGTGGTACAGTGGTACCTCGGGTTACAGGCACTTCAGGTTACAGACCCTTCAGGTTACAGACTCCGCTAACCCAGAAATAGTACCTCGGCTTAAGAACTTTGCTTCAGGATGAGAACAGAAATCGTACTCCGGCGGCGTGGCAGCAGCAGGAGGCTCCATTAGCTAAGAATAGTTTCAGGTTAAGAACGGACCTCCAGAATAAATTAAGTACTTAACCCGAGGTACCTCTGTATAAACACCGAGAACTGGGAAACACTGGCCTGCGAGCGTTCCATTTGGAGAACAGCCTTTACCAAAGGTGTCATGGACTTTGAAGACGCTCGAACCCAGGACACAAGGGAGAAACGTGCTAAGAGGAAGGCACGCTTGGCAAATCCACACCGTGATCAACTCCCACCCGGAAACCAATGTCCCCACTGTGGAAGAATGTGTGGATCCAGAATTGGCCTCCACAGTCGTTTATGGAATCACTTTTAAAACAGTGTTTATGGAAGACAATCTTACTTGGCTACGAGCGATCGCCAAAGAGAGAGGGAGAGGGGTGAACTCTGGTCTCGCAGGTCCCTCTGACCCTCTAACCACTAAACCACACTGACGATTGTAAGCAAAGTCTTAACTTCCCCCCTTTTCCCTGCCTCCCCTTCCCAGCACAGACAACAGCAGAGGTTCTGCTGGTGTCTACGCCTTGGGCACCTTGGCAGAAGCAGAGGGGAACTGCAGACTTTTTCAGACGTGTGCACATGTGATGATGTTGGTGTTGGTGTTGACCTTTAAAGCCCTAAATGGCCTCTGTCCAGTATACCTGAAGGAGCGTCTCCACCCCCATCGTTCTGCCCGGACGCTGAGGTCCAGCGCTGAGGGCCTTCTGGCGGTTCCCTCATTGCGAGAAGCAAAGCTACAGGGAACCAGGCAGAGGGCCTTCTCGGTAGTGGCGCCCGCCTGTGGAACGTCCTCCCATCAGATGTCAAAGAGATAAACAACTACCTGACATTCAGAAGACATCTTAAGGCAGCCCTGTTCAGGGAAGTTTTTAATGTGTGACATTTTAGTGTATTTTTGGTCTCTGTGGAAGCTGCCCAGAGTGGCTGGGGAAACCCAGCCAGATGGGCAGGGTACAAATAATAAATAATTATTATTATTATTATTATTATTATTATTATTATTATTATTATTGTGAGTTATCAGGGTTTAGCATTTATCCCAGTAGCTGAACACTCCCGCATGCTTGAGAGAGGACCTCCCCATGCGCCCTTCATGCGAAGGGTTTGGTTACACCTTTGGTGGTTTTGCATGCAACCCTAGAGCCTTCTAAAGGTCAGGGCAACCCAGCAGCAGCACATCTTTATTTGAAAGCAGTATTTAAACAGCAGGGTCATGAGGCTGCAGATAGACCTTGATTGCCTCTCCGAAGGGCTGGTGATTTTGTATATTGCATCCTTATTTGCCTTTATATGACTGTCACAGGAGCATGAGGAATCGAGGCCGGAGCCAAGCCTACAGAAGTCTGCCCTCGGCCCCACATGGATCGGAGCCAAGTGTCCTAGTGTGGCTTCTGGTGACCTATTGCAAAGTTCAGCAGAGTTTATGGAGCTGTGTGTTGTTGTTTTTTCAAAGGCCACCAGGGGGCAGGTTTTTGCACCTGGTTCATGGGGAGCCGCCCACCAAGCCATCGGCCAGTATTGCCAGCGGTGGAATCCTTGCCTTACAGTCTTGGTGCCAGTGGGAAAGCAGAGGTGGTGAGGGTCTGTGGCTGAATGGGGGGTAATGGTGTTCTGAATGCGGCCGAGGCAAGCATGGCTTCCAAGCTGATTCTAAGGTAAAAAGGGGAGAGAGAAAACACGGAAGGAGCAGAAAAGAAAGAAAGAAAGAAAGAAAGAGGGAGAGAGAGAGAGACAAAGACAGATGAAAATACTTCGTTGCAGTGGTGGTTCTAGTTATAAGAAAGAGAAAGGGACCCCTGACCATTAGGTCCAGTCGTGGCCGACTCTGGGGTTGCGGCGCTCATCTCGCTTTATTGGCCGAGGGAGCCGGCGTACAGCTTCCGGGTCATGTGGCCAGAGCAGCGCATGGATACGCCGTTTACCTTCCCGCTGGAGCGGTACCTATTTATCTACTTGGACTTTGAGGTGCTTTCGAACTGCTAGGTTGGCAGGAGCAGGGACCGAGCAACGGGAGCTCACCCCGTCGTGGGATTTGAACCACCGACCTTCCGATCCACAAGTCCTAGGCTCTGTGGTTTAGCCCACAGTGCCATCGCATCCCAGTTCTAGTTATAGTATGAGGTAAAAGACCACTGGGGAGGAAGGATTGCTAATGAAAGTGTGTGGGGAGGTATATGTATGTAGATTTTTAGGGTTAGGAGGGTAAGAGGGACTAGAAAAGCAGACTAAATCAGAGAAGGAAAGGAGTGGGGACGGAGATGAGGGATCTGAAGATGTCGAGGTGGTGATGCCTGGCAGTCGTATTTGTATATCAAATGCCAACAGTAAAAAATAATGTAGAAATGAAAATACGTATAGAGCCCTTTTGAGAGGGGCAAATATAATATAATAATGTGTGTGTATGTGTGTGTGTTTGTGTGAGTATATGTATGTGATCTTTTAAAGAGAAGGAGGGGGGAGAGAAAGGGGGGGGTGAGGGGAAGGAGGGAAGGACAGTGTGACGCGGCAGCATCAATAGGAGTATAGCATCTAGATCAAGGGAAGTAATAGTGCCACTGTATTCTGCTCTGGTCAGACCTCACCTGGAGTACCGTGTCCAGTTCTGGGCACCACAGTTCAAGAAGGACACTGACAAACTGGAACGTGTCCAGAGGAGGGCAACCAAAATGGTCAAAGGCCTGGAAACGATGCCTTATGAGGAACGGCTAAGGGAGCTGGGCATGTTTAGCCTGGAGAAGAGGAGGTTAAGGGGTGATATGATAGCCATGTTCAAATATATATAAGGATGTCACATAGAGGAGGGAGAAAGGTTGTTTTCTGCTGCTCCAGAGAAGCGGACACGGAGCAATGGATCCAAACTACAAGAAAGAAGATTCCACCTAAACATTAGGAAGAACTTCCTGACAGTAAGAGCTGTTCGACAGTGGAATTTGCTGCCAAGGAGTGTGGTGGAGTCTCCTCCTTTGGAGGTCTTTCAGCAGAGGCTTGACAACCATATGTCAGGAGTGCTCTGATGGTGTTTCCTGCTTGGCAGGGGGTTGGACTCGATGGCCCTTGTGGTCTCTTCCAACTCTGATTCTATGATTCTATGATTCTATGAAAGGAAAAGGAAAAGGGAGGGGGAAGGGTACCAGTAGCAATAGCACTGATATGGAGGGGAAAATATTTGTATTTTATTTTATTTTAATCTTTAGAGATGGTAAATAGTAGCAGGACGATGGAGGGAGGTAAGGCTCCCCCCTCAAAAACTGACAAACTAAGAAACTACGAGGGGACTAAAAGGAAAAGAGAAATAATGATTATGATTATAATAATAATAAAAAGGATTAAAAATAAAATAATAGTAATAATAATGATAAAAATAGTAATAAATAAAATAATAATAACAAACAACAACAACAATAATAAGAGTTCCAAGCTGATTCTAAACATCATTGCCACACTTGAGGGACAGCAACCAGCTCCCTCGTGGCCTCTCGGGGCTGCTACCCCTCTGCAAACATATTTGCAAGCAATGGGTGCAAGACCCTGTCTTGGCACGATCTTGGAGGGCTGCTCTCCCCTTGCAGGGGGGAGAGACAGAAAGGGAGCTCCTTCCAGCACCTTCCCAGAGCCACGTCTGGTGTCTTTTTGAAGGTTATACCTTTTGTCCTGCGCTTGAAGTGCTCGGTCAACAAAGCCAGCGTCACGATCTCAGCAGAACCGGCTCTTCAGGTGACTTCCCCGCAAACAACTACAGATGCAACTCTGTTTAAAAGGTGACGTCTTGGGAAGAGGGCGGGCAGTTGCGATCGGAAACATTCTGGCTCTTAACGCAAAAGAAGAAAGATCACAATATGTGGGTCAGGTTTTTCAGCAGCGTCGAAATAAGGGGCTGACCGACACTCGGCGAGCCTGCTTGTATCTAGCCGGTCATCTTCAGGTAATGCCAAAGGTCTCTTGTAAAAAGTCGTCAGTGAACTGAATTGGCTCATCTTGCTCACTTAGGGCCACAGTGCCAAGCAATCCACAAATTCCTTCTGCATGTGTGTTAGTGTTGCAGAAAGAACAGCAGAGGGTCTTGTAGAAAGGTCAAAGGTAAAGGACCTCTGGACGGTTAAGTCCAGTCAAAGGCGACTATGGGGTTGCGGCACTCATCTCGCTTTCAGGCCGAGGGAGCCAGCGTTTGTCCGCAGACAGCTTTCTAGGTCATGTGGCCAGCAGGACTAAACCGCTTCTGGCGCAACAGGACACTGTGACGGAAACCAGAACGCACAGAGACGCCGTTTACCTTCTTGCTGCAGTGGTACCGACTCACCCATTTGCAGTGACGTGCTTTCGAACTGCTAGGTTGGCAGGAGCTGGGACAGAGCAATGGAAGCTCAAGCTGTCGTGGGGATTCGCACTGCTGACCTTCTGATCGGCAAGTCCAAGAGGCTCAGTGGTTTAGACCACAGACAAACACATCTATTGGAGCTTGAGCTTTTGTGCACAAAAGCCCCACTGGCAAAGAAAGCCTTAGTCCATGAGATGTGGCTAGAGGGCTACATTTATTTACTTAACCGTACTTGGAGCACTAGTGCCCAGCTCTTCAGCCGAGAAGGCTGCCAGAAGAGAGAGCTAGCTAGCTATCTATCTATCTATCTATCTATCTATCTATCTATCTATCTATCTACAGGTGAAACTCAAAAAATTAGAATATCGTGGAAAAGTTCATTTATTTCAATAATTCAACTTAAAAGGTGAAACTATTATGAGATAGACTCATGACATGCAAAGCGAGATATGTCAAGCCTTTATTTGTTATAATTGTAATGATTATCAGCCCTGAGTGCTCACTGGAAGGACAGATCCTGAAGCTGAGGCTCCAATACTTTGGCCACCTCATGAGAAGAGAAGACTCCCTGGAAAAGACCCTGATGTTGGGAAAGAAGGAGGGCACAAGGAGAAGGGGAGGACAGAGGACGAGATGGTTGGACAGTGTTCTCGAAGCTACCAGCATGAGTTTGGCCAAACTGCGGGAGGCAATGGAAGACAGGAGTGCCTGGCGTGCTCTGGTCCAGGGGGTCACGAAGAGATGGACACGACTAAACGACTAAACAACAACAACAACATGGCGTACAGCTAATGAAAACCCCAAATTAACAATCTCAGAAAATTAGAATATTGTGAAACACCTGCAATGGGTTCCTGAGCCTTTAAATGGTCTCTCAGTCTAGTTCAGTAGGAAGCACAATCATGGGGAAGGCTGCTGACCTGACAGTTGTGCAGAAAGCCATCAATGAGACCCTCCATAAGGAGGAAAAGCCTCAAAAGGATCTATCTATCATCTATCTATCTATCTATCTATCCATCCATCCATCTGTCCATCTATTTCCATCTATCCATCTATATAATAATAATAATAAATTTTATTTATACCCCGCCCTCCCCAGGCTCAGGGTGGCTAACACCAATAAAATCACAGTAAAAAATAATAGGGGGAAAAGGGGGGCAATTTAAAATACAGGTTAAAATGCAATTTAAAATGCAGCCTCATTTTAAAGTAGCCAATAAATCAAGACCATAAGGGGAGGGAAACATAAGGGTCAGACTGAGTCCAAACCAAAGGCCAGGCGGAACAGCTCTGTCTTGCAGGCCCTGTGGAAATGAAATATACTCAGAGTCGCAAAGTGATTTCATGCTCTTTATTCAGCTCATAGTGGTGAGGAGGAATGAATGAATCTCCCCTCAAAGTATCTGCTTTATATACATTATTTACACAATGGGCTGCACATGATTGGCTAATTCCGGAATTCTACTGTAAGCCAATCAGGTTGTGGATTCACTTCTATCTGGAGCATGATTGGGTAGTTCCTGCCAACCAATCATACTGCTGCATTGTTCTAGGACCAATCAGTCTGCTGCATTCTGAATCCTATTGTTCTAGGACCAATCAGACTGCTGCCTTTTGGATCCTATTCAACTCAGTACATAACAGGAAAGTTGTCAAGTCCCGCAGGGCCCTAGTCTCTTGTGACAGAGCGTTCCACCAAGCCGGGGCCAGTACTGAAAAGGCCCTGGCCCTAGTTGAGACCAATCTAACCACCTTGCGACTTGGGACCTCCAAAATGTTGTCATTTGTGGACCTTAAGGTCCTCCGCGGGGCACACCAGGAGAGGCGGTCCCGTAGGTACGTGATATACAAGGGGAAAGGGACAAGGAGGGAAGAGGAAAATCAAAACCTAGGCATGGATTTATAAACAGCTGTTCCTATAAAAGCCAGCTGGCACAGTTCAGGGGCGAGGAGGTGCTTCGTGGGCCTCCAGCGAAGCTGATGAAATGAGCCCTCCTGCTTCCTGCGTCTCTGCCTGCCGCAGCCTGATGCAACTGCTACCCCCAGGTGACAGCTGAGGGACAAGGAGGCCTGATGGAGCTGGCTTGCCCCAGCAGAGACATTTGGCCCCTGGGTGTCAGGTTCCTGCCCCTGCTTCAGGGGAACTCAGTCCTAGGAGGAAGTAAAGGGAACAGTTCAAGCAAGTAATGAAATGAGAGCAGCCACCTATTTTTTCTTCTTCTTATTTTCTACTGGCCCAGCTTTCATGCCTTAAACAGCAGCCCGGCATACAGAAAGGAAGTTGCCGACGTTTCTCCGCTGCGGAGCAGAAATAGGCATAGGAGCGAGTCCAGAGAAAACAAACAGATGGCAATCCTGACACCATGTAAACACCTACAAGCCATTCAAACGTGGCCATTCAAGGGCATCAGATGAGATCTGAGCTCATACGTAGGATTGCCACCTTTTTGGCAATCACATTTTTGAATCGAAAGCTTTCCCCCCAACGTATTAAACACTAGCGTTTAGGCTTGCAACCTTTAAAAATAGCCCTGTTCCTGCAACATTAATAGCCTTGAAGCTTCCTTGGTTTTCTGGCATGGGGATGGCGCATGGGAGGGTTATTCGTTTAATTTCTGCTCAAATGTACTAGAGCAGCGTGCCGGCCTTCCGTAGTAAGCGAGGGGCAGGGCAGTAAAAAGCAATCATTAACAGAAGGTGCTACTCGCCCCAGGGCTCCTCCAGACCTCTCTTACGTTGCGGGTGTATTTTGCGCATTCGTGGAATATCCATTCTGCTTTAGCTTATACCACAATGTTTTCCCCAACGCTAGCACATTGTTGCTGTCCAGAGGGGGGCTTCAGTCCAGCAAAAGCCAGACAACCACACCCACCTACCCCTCTGGACGTTTGTGGCATGCCCAGTTACAATTGATGCTTTTGAACTATGTTGCTGGAGGAGACTCTTGAGAGTCCCATGGACTGCAAGAAGATCAGACCTCTCCATTCTGAAGGAAATCAGCCCTGAGTGCTCACTGGAAGGACAGATCCTGAAGCTGAGGCTCCAATACTTTGGCCACCTCATGAGAAGAGAAGACTCCCTGGAAAAGACCCTGATGTTGGGAAAGAAGGAGGGCACAAGGAGAAGGGGATGACAGAGGACGAGATGGCTGGACAGTGTTCTCGAAGCTACCAGCATGAGTTTGACTAAACTGCGGGAGGCAGGGGAAGACAGGAGTGCCTGGCGTGCTCTGGTCCATGGGGTCCTGAAGAGTCGGACACGACTAAATGACTAAACAACAATAAGTTACAATATTTCACTAGGAAGTTGCAGGATGTGCACTAACTGGAAGAGAAGCAGTGTGGCCGCCCTGAAACTCTCATAGTCATGAATAGTATTGAAAGCAAGACCACATACAATCGCAGTTGTGGGTGTGAAGAAAACAGGCTGGTTATTATTTATTTTATTTCATTGTTAAATTTATATACCGGCCTTCATCCGAAGATCGCAGGGTGGTTTGCAGTACAAAATGCATAATATATGATGTAATAACAAACAAACTCGTACCTATAGGACTGCCTCTCCTGGTATGTCCCACGGAGGACCTTACGGTCTTCAAACAAAAACATCTCGGAGGTCCCAGGCCACAGGGAGGTTAGGCTGGCCTCAACCAGAGCCAGGGCTTTTTCGGCCATGGCCCCGATCTGGTGGAACGCTCTGTCACAAGAAACCAGGGCCATTTTTCCACAGGGCCTGCAAGAAAGAGCCTATAGCCAAGATACTGTCTGACCCCCTCCTTTGGTAATCCTCATAGAACTCTAGCCCAATGGTTGCCATGAATTTGATTTTGAACTGATTTTAGAATGAATTGATTTTAGAATGCATTTCAATTAATTGATTGTGATTTTATGTAAACTGTGTTGCTTTTATTGTTGTTAGCCGCTCTGAGCCCGGCTTCCGCTGGGGAGATTGGGATATAAATAAATTATTATTATTATTATTATTAAACAAAAATACCCCACAGCCCATTTAAAAGGCCATAGATTGTTTAATCAGTAAAGGCCTGGGTGAATAGGAATGTTTCTGCCTGGCTCCACTATGTTGACATTGGTTTTTCTGATCTGTGGTATAGATTTTAGTGTGGGGTCAGGCAAGAAAGAAGGTTGGGGTACAATGCTGGCATCGCAAGAGGCAGGAGTAGCACATGGGGAAGAGGCAGAACTACCATATTCATAGACACTGCAAATACCAGTCCAGACCCTCCAAATGCCCCTATTTCCCAGGGACAGTCCCAGATTTACAAAAGCCATCCCAGTTTCCGATTTGATCCCAAAATGTCCTAACTTCCCTTAAGGTAAAGTTAAAGGTACCCCTGCCCGTACGGGCCAGTCTTGACAGACTCTGGGGTTGTGCGCCCATCTCACTTAAGAGGCCAGGGGCCAGCGCTGTCCGCAGACACTTCCGGGTCACGTGGCCAGCGTGACAAAGCTGCATCTGGCGAGCCAGCGCCGCACACGGAAACGCCGTTTACCTTCCCGCTAGTAAGCGGTCCCTATTTATCTACTTGCACCTGGGGGTGCTCTCGAACTGCTAGGTTGGCAGGCGCTGGGACTGAGCAACGGGAGCGCACCCCGCCGCGGGGATTTGAACCATCGACCTTTCGATCGGCAAGCCCTAGGCGCTGAGGCTTTTACCCACAGCGCCACCCGCGTCCCTTAGGACACCCCTATTTTCATCAGAGAAAGCTTCTGTCTTCTTCGGACTAAAGAAGAGTTAGCGTACTACAAAGCTTTTGCATAGAATTCACTTTCCAGACAGGAAAATGTGTGTCTACAGAGATCCGCACACATGTAGCCTCATTGTGCGCAATTACCTACATGCTGAATTTGCACCATTTCCTACAGAAACGGACTTCCATGTAAGTCTCCTAGTCCCAGTGAGTGCTGCTCTTCAACATCAAGGCCATTGCAGATGACTGCGTTTTGAATGAAATTCTGTTCCACAAATGGCAACACATTGTGCCACCGTAAGATGCGCCACCCTGTACATGCAGCTATAACAGGAATGCATTTAATAGGCATGCATTTTAGTATCTAAAATACTGTACTAAAATCTGATGCAACTGGGCCAGCTATTTCATCTTCCCTCTGCCACTGGTGGCTTTCCACTCC
Source organism: Podarcis raffonei (assembly GCF_027172205.1). Taxonomy (NCBI): domain Eukaryota; kingdom Metazoa; phylum Chordata; class Lepidosauria; order Squamata; family Lacertidae; genus Podarcis; species Podarcis raffonei. The sequence goes on along the minus strand of NC_070609.1, from coordinate 8,311,940 downwards.
TCATTTGTTCTGCTTTCAAGTAGCCCAGCCCCACCATCGCTACCGGATCTCTCACTTCCTCGATTGGCTGATGCAACATGTGTGGGAAGTAACAGCAGCAGAAGCAGTAAGAGAGGCAGTGAAGGGCAAATATTTGCATGGACAGAATACAGTATCTTGAAATATTAACTCATGGCCCTGCTGCATGACAATCTACACTACTGTATAATAGTAAAAAAAGGTAAAGGACCCCTGGATGGTTGTTGTTCTTTAGTCGTTTAGTCGTGTCCGCCTCTTCGTGACCCCCTGGACCAGAGCACGCCAGGCACTCCTGTCTTCCACTGCCTCCCGCAGTTTGGTCAGACTCATGTTCGTAGCTTCGAGAACACTGTCCAACCATCTCGTCTTCTGTCGTCCCCTTCTCCTTGTGCCCTCCATCTTTCCCAGCATCAGGGTCTTTTCCAGGGAGTCTTCTCTTCTCATGAGGTGGCCAAAGTATTGGAGCCTCAGCTTCAGGATCTGTCCTTCCAGTGAGCACTCAGGGCTGATTTCCTTCAGAATGGAGAGGTTTGATCTTCTTGCAGTCCATGGGACTCTCAAGAGTCTCCTCCAGCACCGGAATTCAAAAGCATCAATTCTTCGGCGATCAGCCTTCTTTATGGTCCAGCTCTCACTTCCATACATCATACATACTTAACTGGATGGTTAAGTCCAGTCAAAGGCGACTCTGGGGTTGCGGCGCTCATCTCACTTTCAAGCCGAGGGAGCCGGCGTTTGTCCACAGACAGCTTTCCGGGTTATCTGGCCGGCATGACTAAGCCACTCTGAGTTCCTTGCAGGAAGGAGGGTACTGTAGCTCAGAGCACCTGCTGTGCAGAAGGTCCCAGCTTCAACCCCTGGCAACTCCGGATAAGGCTGGGAATGCTTCCTGCTGGTCCCAGTCAATGCAGATAATACTGAGCTTAATAGACTCTATATAAGGCAGTTTCCTATGCTCCTATAGCAGGGGTAGGCAACCTAAGAGGGCCAGATGCTGCCCAATCACCTTCTCAATCCTGCCTGCAGATGGTGCGGCAATCAGTGTGTTTTTACATGAGCAGAATGTGTGCTTTTATTTAAAATGCATCTCTGGGTTATTTGTGGGGAATAGGAATTCGTTCATTTATTTTTTAAAAAATATAATCCGGCCCCCCACAAGGTCTGAGGGACAGTGGACAGGCCCACGGCTGAAAAAGGTTGCTGACCCCTGTTCTATGGTGGTAAGATGGCTACTAGCCACCATGGCTGTGCTCTGCCGTCATAGCCGGAGGCAGAAATGCTTCTGAGTCCCAGTTGCTTCCTCCCCTTTTGTCTTAGTTTTGCCCTTGTAGTGCTCAGCAGGGAGGGAGAATTACCGTATTTTTCCCTCTATTACACGCAGATTTTTTCTCCTAAAAAGTAAGGGGAAATGTCTGTGCGTGTTATTGAGCGAATGTGTGGTCCCTGGAGCTGACAAGCCCGAGTGAAGGCAAAAATCAGGCAAATATCAAAGGGAAGCCTTGAAAGGAGGAAGCTCTGCCTCAGGGTCTTACTGCCCACCCGCTTCTGTTTCCTTACTGTGTTTGCTCAAACGGAACAAAGAGCAGAGAAAACCCCTCCCCTCCAGGCAAGCAGAGTGGAAAGCAGGGCGTCCTTCCTTCTAATTCCTCTCCGTGCGTCTGGGACTCGAAGGCAACATGCAGGTTGGGGGGGGGGGAGAGAGAGAGCTGGCTGGCTTGTGCGGGGGGGACTTTTGCCTTCCTTTCCTCCCTCCGGTAAAACCCCTCTCCTGCATTCTTAGCCAGCTGCTTCTCTGCAGACCCCTCTCGGTGCTCCTTGTCGCTTCTATGTTTTTCCTTCCCTCCCTACTTAAAACGTGGTTCCAATCACGGATCCACATGGATCCTCAGGATCTTTGCATTGAGTCACCCCAAATTCACCATCAGATCACATAGCATGTCCATGGCTACAGCCTGCACCAAAAAAATCACGCACCCACTGTTGCCTGGGGCTGCAATGGTGCAAAAACGTGGTTACAAAGCATGGATCCACATGGATCCTCAGGATCTTTGCATTGGGTCACCCCAAATTCACCATCAGATCACATAGCATGTCCATGGCTACAGCCTGCACCAAAAAAAGCACGCACCCACTGTTGCCTGGGGCTGCAATGGTGCAAAAACGTGGTTACAAAGCATGGATCCACATGGATCCTCAGGATCTTTGCATTGGGTCACCCCAAATTCACCATCAGATCACATAGCATGTCCATGGCTACAGCCTGCACCAAAAAAATCACGCACCCACTGTTGCCTGGGGCTGCAATGGTGCAAAAACGTGGTTACAAAGCATGGATCCACATGGATCCTCAGGATCTTTGCATTGGGCTACCCCAAACTCACCGTCAAATCACATGTCTGTGGCCGCAGCATCAAGCACAAAAATGATACATCCACTGTTTCATTCAGATTTTTTTTTTTCTTGTTTTCCTCCTCTAAAAACTATGTGCATGTTATGGTCAGGTGCGTGTTATCGAGCGAAAAATACGGTACCTATTTTTCGCTCTATGAGATGCACCAGACCACAAGACGCACCTAGTTTTTGGAGGAGGAAAACAAGAAAAAAAATATTCTGAATCTCAGAAGCCAGAACAGCAAGAGGGATCACTGCGCAGTGAAAGCAGCAATCCCTCTTGCTGTTCTGGCTTCTGGGATAGCTGCGCAGCCTGCATTCGCTCCATAAGACGCACACACATTTCCCCTTACTTTTTAGGAGGGAAAAAGTGAGTCTTATAGAGCAAAAAATACCGTAGGTGGCTCCACCCTGCCATTGACTCTTGCCCTGCCTGTCATTGCCTCCAGCTCTGCCTGCTTTTGGCCTCTCTCTGCTTTCCACCTTACCTGTTCCAATGGGCACTAAGCTGCCACTTGCACAGCCAGCAGCCTCTGAAATAGCAGCAGACAGAGGCAGGTACTTCGCTGCGCACCCTGCAAACGGAACCCAGCTCCTGGCCCCTTTATCAGGCAGATAAACGCGTGTGCAATGGAAAACCGAGACCCCGCGGAGGAATGCACCAAGGTGACGAACATCTTTTCTGCAGCTCGGAGCCAAAGTCAAACAAAGTCAAAGACAAAAGAACCTGAGTCATTATGAAAACAAAGGCAACTGAGCAAACAGTGCGCTGACAACAGTGCGCAGGAGGCTGACATTTTTACACCAGAGCAGTAGAGAGGTCAAGGCAGCTCAACTGCAACATATTGTGCACTGGTGTTTGTAGGAAGCCACCAGAGGAAGGAAGGTGGGCAAAGTTCCCCCTCTTCCCAGCTGGTTCGGTAGCTTTATCAGTGGTGGTGAAAAGCTCTTGGGGCACATTTGTACCATACGATTAAAGCACATTGACGCCACTTTAGACAGTCATGGCGTCCCCCAAAGAATCCTGGGAGCTGTCATTTGCTAAAGGGTTGTTAGGGAGACCCTCACAGAGCTGCAATTCCCAGAGTTCACTGGTGAGAGGAACTCCTTGTCCAAACACTCTGCCCAAAGAGAACCATATAATAGGGTCTGCCAAATATAAATAATTAGAAGTCACTTGAAAGCACCAAATAGGCCTAGGACTAAATTAGGATTTAATTGTAAGTAAATTGGATTTGGGACGCGGGTGGCGCTGTGGGTTAAACCACAGAGCCTAGGGCTTGCCGATCAGAAGGTCGGCAGTTCGAATCCCCGCGGCGGGGTGAGCTCCCGTTGCTCGGTCCCTGCTCCTGCCAACCTAGGAGTTCGAAAGCACGTCAAAGTGCAAGTAGATAAATAGGTACCAATCCGGCGAGAAGGTAAACAGCATTATTACTCTTGCTCACCTCACCTCACACCAAAATGATCTTATCATCGGGCAGTTAATCATCATATGTACTAAGTTCGCATTTTTACTCCCACATCTCCAGCAGTTGTCTGCACTTGTTATTCTCTTCAGCAAGGATTTGTTATTTGCTTCAGTTCTATTGGGGGTTCGGCCAACAGGAGTCATCATGCTGGCCGTTGTGGAAACTCTGATATATAGCATGCGGGGCACACAAGTTTGCTGTTATTGCCCCAAGTGGGACAGGAACACTGCACGCGCTCAGAAGCATGCCTTCAACGTGATCCAAAGCTGGCGCTTCCTTCAAAATTAAGCCCTGAATGGAGCTCTTATATTCTTAATTGTATCAGCGCTCGTTCCAGGCCTCCCAGACATTTAGGTCCTGTGGATCATTATCCACCTCTTTCACCCCACCACTCAGAAGCGATGCAAGTCATGGCTTGGCAAGCGGGGCATGATGAGACTGATGTTATCAAGTGATAAAGGATCCTCAGCGCCCATGTTTTTCAAGAAGAGTCTTGCAAGAGCAAGTACCCTAGCATAATAGCTTTATAAGAGAGGGGCAAAACATACAATTGAGCTGATGATGAAAGGCTATGTCTGAGGTTTAATTTCCTCTATCTCTCCATCCCTGTGGGTGTCATAGCTCTGGGAGGGCAGAAGGCCAGGAACAACAAGAATCAGTTGCAGAAGGAGAGGCGTCCTATCAGCTTTGCCACTGTTGTGTGACTACTAGTGGGCAAAAAAAATGCCTGTCCTGTTTAAACGAGGCATAATTGAGATGAATTTTCTTCTTGCGGAGAAAATTTCCTTGTCCCCGGAGCTAGGGCAGAGCCGGTAATTATGAAGTTATGGTGTAATTATCGTGAGAATGTGTGCAATTAGGCAAGCGCAGGCCTTTCTGGAGTTCCTGACATTCACGCCTCGACGGAATGATCTGGCAAGGCTGACCATGGGCTGGGGAGAAGATGTCCCAAAGACACCTCTCTTCTTCCTCCTCCTCCTCCTCCTCCTCCCCTCTCTGCTTGAATGAATGCTTCACATTTTGGGGCTCTTTCAACAAAGCCCTTTAAGTGCTCAGCAGGTGAATCAGGAGAGAAGGAGATCCAGCCAGTACCAAAGCCTGGCGTCTCCTTGAGCTAAATGTGAAAAAAAAATCCCATCAAGGCATCCTTCCTCTTGGGCCTTCGTGATGACGTGTTCATTATGGTGTTCCGAATGTCATATGCAGTCTCACTTTCCATCCTCTGTGCACCTGCAAAAGTTTCCGAGTGTGTGCTCTGCGACTTCCTCCTGAAACTTTCTATACTATAAATCAGGCTTCCTCAACCTCGGCCCTCCAGATGTTTTGAGACTACAATTCCCATCATCCCTGACCACTGGTCCTGCTAGCTAGGGATCATGGGAGTTGTAGGCCAAAAACTTCTGGAGGGCCAAGTTTGAGGAAGCTGCCAATAAATATCCCTGGGGTTTTCTTGGTCTTGCCAGTGTGGTGTAGTGGTTAAGAGCAGTAGTCTTGTAATCTGGTGAACCGGGTTCGTGTCTCCGCTCCTCCACATGAAGCTGCTGGGTGACCTTGGGCCAGTCACACTTCTCTGAAGTCTCTCAGCCCCACTCACCTCACAGAGTGTTTGTTGTGGGGAAGGAAGGGAAAGGAGAATGTTTGCCGCTTTGAGACTCCTTCGGGTAGTGATAAAGCGGGATATCAAATCCAAACTCCTCCTCCTCCTCTTCTTCTTCTTCTTCTTCTTCTTCTTCTTCTTCTTCTTCTTCTTCTTTTCTTCTTGCTTTTGTTTTGCTGTAGCGCAAGAGTGCTCCTCTGGATAGCAATAATGCAGTAACACTGGTGAAGCATTGAAGAACAACTAATGATGTGTGGACGGTCCAGCATAGGCACCCCCAAAGTCAGCCCTCCAGATGTTTGGGGACTACAACTCCCATGATCCCTAGCTAACAGGGCCAGTGGTCAGGGATGATGGGGATTGTAGTCCCAAAATCATCTGGAGGGCTGAGTTTGGGGGTGCCTGGTCCAGCATAATGACATGTTGCATAATGCACCCACCGAAAAATTCACCAATCTGGAGGGAACCAAAACCATATTTTCTTAACAGAAGACCATTCTTGCTCAATCAGGCCACTGGCCCAAGTAGTCCAGGATCCTGTTCTCAGTGTGGCCAACCAGATGCCTGAATTTAGCACAAGAGACCTCTTTGCAAGATCAGAAGCTGCCATGCTGGGGAACTCCTTCTGGAGAGAATAACGAAGGCACTTGTAAGCCTCTTAACGTGTCGCTTAATGAGGTATGAGGTTGCCAGTTCACCCTTCCAATTTCTCATTTACAGGCTGGGCTTCACAGGGTCCAGTGTCTTCTGTGAGTGACCCTGGATTTGGCCAAGCCTGGAGGACAGAAAAGGTCACCATGCAAAAGCTACGTGTGTGGAATACATCCACCTGGCAAGGGCTCTGCAGCTTTTAATTAACAAGCAACGTATGTTTCTCGTTAATAAGAAATCAGAAGGCTGACCTGTCGGTGTTCTGCGAGGCCGTTTTCAGAAAGTGCACCCAGCACACCACACTGTCCTGTTATAATTTTCCCCAGGATTGTGGGGAGGAGACTTGCTGACTGAAGACATAGTTCATCCATACTGCTGAGAAAGCAGGAATCCCAAAACCAAACAACATTTTCTTCTGCAGGAAAATGGGGCAGAGTGGAAAAGAGAGATGGAATAACGCTACCAGAAAAGCTTCTCACTCCTCTTCCCTTGGGAGGTGCCAACAGGAAGAAGAAGAAGAGTTTGGATTTGATATCCTGCTTTCTCACTACCCTAAGGAGTCTCAAACCGGCTAACAATCTCCTTTCCCTTCCTTCCCCACAACAAACACTCTGTGAGGTGAGTGAGGCTGAGAGACTTCAGAGAAGCGTGACTGGCCCAAGGTCACCCAGCAGCTGCATGTGGAGGAGCTGAGAAGCGAACCCGGTTCACCAGATTACGAGTCCACCGCTCTTAACCACTACACCACACTGGCTCTCAAGGGGGCTGCCTCTTGGGCTTCCACTGCCTTAGATGGCTGCCTTAGGTAGCCCGGCCACGACTGTAGTCCCAACACATCTGGAGGGTACCACATTGGCTAACCCTGACTTGAGGCATATCCAGATCAAATTATTTCATTTGAATGCTAGTTTAATGTAATGTGGTGAAGGCGCTTTGTAATATGGTTCCCAGAATTTCCTAGGGAGAGGAATGCTTATTAATTCAGTTTAGATGTATACTTTAGACATGGCCATATGTGTTGTAACCCAGGATCTGTAATATTCACGATGCTGCTGCTGTCCCTCTCTTCTGCCAGTTCTTCATCCCTCCTCTAAACAGTTGCTTCTCAATCTCCCAAATTGCTCATGTTTTTCTCCAGAACTCACAGGTGTGTTCCTTTCTGATGGCCTCAACAATTCAACATGGGAATTTTTTTGAGAAGAATGCAGAACTGAAAGCTGTCACTGGAGGGTTCAGCCTGGGCTGGCAGAAGAGAGGTCATTGCAGCCTTGTGCTCCTGGGGAGTATTTTCCAGTACCTCTTGCTGAGTTCACAAGTAAACTCCTCTTCGGAAGGATATAGATAACCAAGAAGTCAGGGTCTAAGATTACCAGCTATATAAAGGAGGTGGTTGCGTAATATGTGGAAGGGAAATGAGTCCTAGCTGAAGCACATGGCTTCAGTATGATTTAACCTGTGCAAGATGTATATAGGGAATAAGAATTATTCTTTTTTAGTTTGACTATATATATGCAAAGTATATATGCAAATAATTTTTCAGAAAGGTAGCAGGTAGAAAATAGATTATACAATGTTTAGCACAGTACTTATTGACAAACTCATCCATATGATTCAGTCTTGTTCCGCTACAACAATAAGAGTCTCTAACAGTCCATAAGCATGTGTGGTTTCCGCCCCCAATGAGAATTTATAATAAGAAATTTCATCAGCATCACCATGATGTTAGATGGCAGGCTATCAAAAAGTTTCGGCCCATTTTGGTTCCTGATTGGCTAGAACTCCACTGGCAGTTAGGTACCACCTCCTACACTATACATCTCCTCACAGAACTACAATTCCCAGAGTGAAACCCAGGATTCTTTGGGGGGGGGGAGCCGTGATGGGGCCTTCATGTGCTTTTGTGCATCTCCTATAAATTTAATATCAGTGGGCTTTGCACTTTGTGGGATGGTACATGCCCCATAAACAAGAGCCAACTTTTCTGGGCTTGTGTGCAGATACGCAAACCAGAGACACTCTTGTGGGTACCACACAAACATACATATCATATCTAAGCACATAGAGTGGTACCTCGGGTTACAGACGCTTCAGCTTACATACGCTTCAGGTTACAGACTCCGCTAACCCAGAAATAGTATCTTGGGTTAAGAACTTTGCTTCAGGATGAGAACAGAAATCGTGCTCTGGTGGCGCAGCAGCAGCAGGAGGCCCCATTAGCTAAAGTGGTGCTTCAGGTTAAGAACTGTTTTAGGTTAAGAACAGACCTCCAGAATGAATTAAGTTCTTAACCCGAGGTACCACTGTACTATTCTCTGGGCTCCAACAGAATGCTTCTTTCAAGCTTAACTCACCCGTGGGCACCATCCTGGCAGTCTCCGAACTGGATGTTCCTATTGCCCTTAATTATACCCCAACTCCACCTGAGGCAGCCTCACCCTGCCTGGATCATTGCCATGATCGATTAAGGACATGGCACTTAGAATCATAGAACTGTAGAGTTTGGAGGGACCCCGAGGATCATCCAGTCCAGGGGTCAGCAAACTTACTGCGCCTCGGACCGGTGTCTCCAGCGCCAATCGCGTGGTGGGCCGGGGGGAGCATGCGCCCATATGCATGTGCACACACTATTTCTGGCACACTTCCAGGTCTGAGGAGCACCAGAAATAGCTTGTGTGCATGTGCACGGGCTTCCTCCAACCCAGATGTGCACCAGAAATAACGCTTGCGCATGCGCACAAGCTATTCCAGTGCTCCTCTGACACGGAACTGGGCAGACACGGAACTGGGCAGCGTAGTGCCGGTAAGAGTGGGCGGTGGCAGCGGGCATCGCTGCAGGCCGGATAAACAAGTCCCTCAGGCCTTCTCCGGCCCACAGACCTTAGTTTGGGGACCCCTGATCCAGTCCAACTCCCTGAAATGCAGGAGTATGCAGCTGTCCCATATGGCGATCAAACCTGCAACTTTGGCATTATCACTGTTAAGTTGTGGGTGAACATATCAGACGACACAGCAATTCTTCAAACAGCTCTTGTTTATTCACAGGCCAGAACTGTACTGAAGTGTTCAGCCAGCCTGCTTATATAGAGCTCCAGTACAACGCAACTGTAACAATTTTCCGTAACTATCCAATCCCTGAACGTCACTTTCAATCCCTTATTTGCATATGTGGACCTGAGTGAAAACTATCTACAGTATCCCCCTGCTAGCCCAGGATGAGAACTTCAGTACATAACAATCACCCCCAACTTATCCAGGCTGGCTTGAAAGACAGGCCTCTGCCTCCAAAAGCTTACAATCCAAATTTCACCAAGAGGCAGGGAGAGAGACGCAAAGGGAAACACGGGAAAATATGAACCCGTGCAGTTTCACGCCCGTTGTTTCTGCAGAAAC